>NC_064293.1:14922644-15209260 GCF_019186545.1 Solanum stenotomum
TCCAAAAACCAGCGTATACATTGATTGTATACTGCTGTATATGACTATATTTTGGTCCTTTTCCCTGTATATTGGACTGTATACTCAGTTTACACAGCCTAATTAATTTTTGGCCCTGTATTTGCTGCACTCAACTTGTACATCAGTGTATAACGCTGTATGCAGCATGTATACAGCCCATTTCTTGAGCTTTTGAACATTTATGAACTAATTTCCAGCAATATGTTGGGTCTTCGGGACCTGTAACGGCTTCCAAATACATAAGGGCTGACTCAAGAAAAAGGGAAAGCATTGGGTTTCAAACCCAACTCAAAGTACAAGGCAAAGAGGAGTCCGGAGAACTCGATCCGAGAGAATTTATGCAAAGAAGACAAGATGAAAACGATTAGGATGGAGAAATAGATCATAACAACTCAATACAAAAAAAAAAAAAGAAATAAAATGTAACCACATGAAGGCAAAGCACAAATTCTAAAATCACAAATGTAAACTATTACTGTAACTTGATTTTTATTTTTTTTTATTCTTTTTTTTTTCTTTTAAAATCTGGGTGTAATTAATTGGAAATTAACTGGAGTGCCAACCAAAACCGTGATCAAGTTTTCCAAGAATTTACTAGTGCAAATTTATGACTGTAAAATATAACAACTTATTATAAGGAATAATTTTGGCAAGATGTCTTCACAAATTCATTTACCAAAACAACAAACACTAACAGGAATCAAGAAACTAGACCAAACAGTGGTGCAATTATAAATAAATCTCATGCCCAAAGACTACGGAAAGCTTATTACAAAATCCACGACTTTAATAAAGAGACTAAAACGGAGAAAATACAGTAAGCTTACTTCTTGATAGACTAGAATTCTAGACAAAAATAATTGTGTTAAAAGAGAAGATGCATATTATAATAAATAGGTCAACACGCAACCGATGTATTATCATTATGCCACGAAAATTTAAGAAAACTTCACTTTTTCATGATTTCATCTGTTATACTTCTAACTCTAACTTCAACTATTCTATTGTAAGAAAGTCAACCTCAAAATGATGTCTTATGTTCTTCTCCTCGGTTAGCTTACTGACGATATGTTATACCATTATCTAGGAAGAAGATTAGAGAACTGTAGATGACAAAAAAGAAAAGAATATGATGATCTAGGGACAAGCAAATTGTGGCTATAATTTACTGGTATTTACAATGATATTTAAATGTCTTTTCACCTACCAAATTTCAATAATGAGACACATCGAATCATGACACATAAATTTTATTTTTTGTTTCAAAATTCAAAGAGTCACTAAATTGGAAGAGTTTCATACATTGTTTTGTCTTCTACTTTAATTAAATTAATTAATCTAATCAATTATAATTATAATGCCATAAAACAAGAATTAAAGTATAGTTGTTGGGCTTCATATATATCATTATGTAATTAAACTACTAATATTTAACAAATTAAGTAACCATATTTTGATTTAGTGGAGGGGCAAAATGGTAATTCAACTTTAAAGATAGGAGCTTCCACTTTTAATAATAACTAGTCCTTGGAACGTGCGTTGCACGTTTATCCCCTAATTGACATTAGAAAAGTAAATGTATATAAGTAAATATATCATAGTGGAGTGTACATAAATTCATCGCTAAGTTCAAAGATAAGGACTTTTGTATGTAAATTTGACATAAGATTATAACTCTTCACAAAATATAGCATGAAAATCTTGTGTTAGATGTTGGAGGCCTGATATTTTTAATGCTTCATGAAAAATAAACCTTTCATTGTATCAGAGGAATTAATATATTTTAATTACTAAATGTAAGTTTTAATAATTAAAAAAAAAAATGGCTATAAAAAAGATACGTATAAAAAAAAATATTACAAAATGTCTAGGTGGTGTAGCATCAATTTTATAGAAAAAAATTACAAGTTCAAACGGAAAAGAAAGAAAAGTAAATAAAGACATGACATCCATAATAAAAGACATCACATTAAAATATATAGACAAAAATATTGTCATATTGATTGAAACACATTTTTTTAGAAGTCGACTTGATATAGACAAAATGTTTCATATGTATAAAAAACTAAAATCATAATAAAATAAACCGAAAAGGAAGCATGACTATGTTAAAAATATAGATATACTATATTTCTTGAATGATATATTAAAAATTAAATATGAATTCTAGACAATAAAATTCAATGTAACATTTCGTCATCTTTTTACTTTACATTATTTTTTATTTTACTTTTACTTCTGCACTAATTTTTGTACCTCTGTGATAGTTAAGTACATGAATTTTCTAAACATTTGAGATTACATATAAAAAGGAAAAAGTACAAACATGTTATTTTAAAAGATAAATGATTATCCTAATAAACCATTATTGGGATCTTTTATAGATCAGTTACCCATAATTGATCCATTTTAGTGATGCAGGGGTGGGATAATACTGAATAGAGATCAACAAATGCTTTTGGTACAAACAGTGTCAAGTCAGGAGGTGACAAAGGATCTATTCAAACAAGATGATGGCTCAAATACTGAGGATTAAATTTGTATTCAACAAAATGAATATGAATGGTAAACACAATTAAAAAGTAGTAGAAAAACAACAAAGAAAAAAAATCAAGTCCACTGATTCCACAATATAATGTGTCCTTAACTAAATTATTTTCCTCATATATCCAAGGTTATGAAATTTATCCTTTCAAGATAGCACGATTTACTTCATCAAAATAGTGGTATCTCAAATTTCGCTAAATTTCGAACTCATTCAAAGACTGCAAATCACACTTGAGTTTTTATGAGAGGAGTAGAAAATCAGAAATTTTGTAGTTGAAAAATGAGAGAAAATCCCTCTATTTATAACCAATAAAGGATAGTATAAAAAAGTGTTTATTATGTCATATCATAAAAGTCACAATTCATCAAAAAAGTCACAAACCTTCAAAAAAGTCATTACAATAACAAACAAAAGAAGGGATATGGGATTCCCCCTATCACTTTTGGAAGGTTTGGAACCCTTGATTCATCGGACTCAAGGAGAAAAAGAGAACAAGATGGGGGCTTACCTCCTCATTCCCTTTTACCTATGTCATGATGCTCATGGACAACTTATCTCTAATTGAATTTCCTTATCTTTCTTCTTCAAATTACAAGTTGAGATTTGGGAAAAATGGATAGTACAGGGTGGTGGATGACGTAAAGGAAAAGATGTCTGAAGTCCCTCTGGCCCTCAAAGTAACCATGTTCTTCTCCGTTCACCTTCACAGAGAATTTTGTAGTAGTAACACATGCATACCATAACCATTTTGGTGAAAGTTTCTAGAAATCCAAAGGTTCTCAGAGCTTCCTATTATAATGTCAAAGTAAATCATGACATTGTGCATCAATGATCTACCTTCCACAAAAGTTGCATGTGTTTCTCCTATCAAACTAGGGAGCACCTTTTTTAGTCTTGCACACAACACTTTAGAGACACACTTACTTTAATTTTGATTCTCACCTTTTAAAACCCAAAATTTGTGACTAGAAATAATGTTCATAAAAATTGATGTAACAAAAACAGGTTTTAACTATCTATCTATCTCTATATTCTATACTACCTTAAAATTATGTACTATCTCACTTGAATGTTGAATTATTATAACACCCAACTAAAACCACTCAATTAAGTGTATCTTATATATTTTATGTTCATATTTATTTATATTACAATTAAAATGACACTTTTTCATATTTAAGACTTGTGGCTTTTCTGAAGGGTTTCTCCCCATATTCAGATTTTACCTCCAAAAAATAAAGGACATTCTCACATTCATAATTTGATTTTTAGAAGATAGTGCTTTGCGATGACCATAATCATCAATCCAGTAGGTTAATCATTCATCAATATGTACTTGTATGTTCCTCCTACAATTTTCATCACATACATTCTATTTATATCATTTTAAAATACTAATTAGCATATGCACATAGTATTAATAAAAGTAACAAAAGTGTGACATGAGAATTTCTTTAAATCATATTATATTATATTATTATACTAAAAGTGGGAACATCAAAATGAAAAATTGAAATACCTTTTTATCGTTCAAAATACTTATTTTTTTTTACAAAACCAAATATATATTCTAATGACTAATTAGATATAGATGGAATCAGTTTTAAAAGTATTCAATGTGCATTAAATTATTTAATGATGAAATTAAGTAAGATATGTGAATGAGAATGACCCATACTTTACTCAAAACATTTTTACATTCTTGTCAAAGTATGAAGAATTCTAAGAGATGAAATTCAATGCACACCACATTCATTGTAAATGAATGTAGGACATTTAAAAA
This sequence comes from Solanum stenotomum, assembly GCF_019186545.1. NCBI lineage: Eukaryota > Viridiplantae > Streptophyta > Magnoliopsida > Solanales > Solanaceae > Solanum > Solanum stenotomum. Next base: position 14,926,997 of record NC_064293.1, read on the forward strand.
GTCTATCCTTTAGACTTCTCCAATTGAGCTACTATAAAATAAATATCACTCATTTTCCTCAAATGGATAAAGAAAGTTGAAAAACTAAATTTCATATGACAACCAAATTACTCGAAGGTAAATGACAACTATACATCCAATTATTTTACAAGATGATAAAGTTAGTTTCATCATTTAAACTAGTTTGGCTAATTCTCATTCATTATTTAGGGAAGAGATATTCTTTTTTCGCCTTACATATTGTAAATTGTAATAAGACGTTATCTGCTTTGAGTGTTTTGTCAACACCATCATCTAGGCAGCTTTTTTAGATTTGTGTAATATAATAATTATATCTATTTTCTTTAGCTATTTATTGTAGCTAGGAAACTAAGCCGCGCTACGCGCGGTATAAAAAAAATACTAAATTATGAAATACTTTTAATATTGTTTTGTTTTCTTAAATAAAATTATAATATTATTAATGTTTTTAATAATTTTTTTGATCTTCAAATCCAAGTAAATTATATTACAAATTCAAATACTTATATTTGTAATTTTGAGTTAAATTCATGGGATATTGATTTTATCAACAAACAAAAAAACAAAAGAATCCTTTAGCACCATCTAATATACCTATTCTTTTATGTTAGAGTTGTTATAATTGAAAATTTTATGAATTTAGTATCCATTTGAATGCGTTCTTTTATAGAGTTATGACATGATAATAAAAATTAAAATAATAGATTTAACAGAAAAAAAAAGAAAAAAATTGAAGCAATATATACATTTTATAGTAGATAAATAAAACAAAGGTTTACTCATTGGTGCAAGGATGAGTTTAAAGTTTGCTTTCACTAAAATTATGTTATTCTCTAAGATAAATGCATAAAATGTAGAACTAACATGCAATTAGCATTAAATATAATAGATCTATGAATGAAAAAGGGGATAATTTCATACACTTTTCTTTGAATTTGGCTTTTTAAAATGGTTCGAATTTGACTTATAACACTCACCTCTTAAAATTTACGATATTATACTTCTCTTATTTTAGTTTTATTGTAATACTTCTTTTAACCTATTAAATATCTCAATTATATGTTTGGACTTATTTGTCCCTTAAAGAAACTCAATAAACACGTTAAAAGAATCTTCTAAGTAGCATTACACATATGGATGAAATTTTCATCTAATTTCTTAAATATTAAATGAAATGTTTGATAAAGTGAATAGACAAAAAATCATCTTCTCCTTAAAGAGAGTACTATTAAAACCCTTTCATGAATTGGTTTCAATCTATTTCATTAGCTGCAATTGATCAACAACATAAAGATGAAACAAATAATAAACGAAACTACAATTTCTTATCTTTGTAAATAAACATATATGTAAGGATGAAAAAATGGAGTACAAATTGACGGAATAGTTACAAGAGTGGTATTAAAATTAATGACAGTACAATAATAAAATTGACAATTCAATAATCGTTCCCTTATTATAATTTATAACTATTGCCAAATTAAGATTACAACGAACTCTTCAAGAACCCAAATTAGGTGGAAAGAGTGAGTAAGAAAGTAAAGATATGCACTAATAAGAACATAGTTAGGAATACTTATCGACACACTTTTTCATTTCTTATATGTGAAGCAAAAACACTTGAAATTTATTAATTTGTTTGATAATTAAAATAAATTATAATATTTATTACATCAAATTACAAAAATCTCCATCTATTCACATTTTTTACTTAAATGACATATCTCCTCAACTCCTTTCTATGATTCTCGTCATTACCTATACATTTAGTTTTTCCAAAATATAATGACTTTAAATTTTAGTTCAAATTTACAATGTAGAAAGTTTATTATAAAAAAAAATGTAGTGCCTTTATAAAAAAAAAAAAAAACTTTCAAAACTCGAACTCTATATATATTTGTTTGTTGACGAGAGGGAGTTGCTCGGATGGTAGGCACCCCTCACTTCCAATCCGAAGGTTGCGAGTTCGAGTCACCAAGGGAGCAAAAGGGGTGGGAGCTTCTAGGGAGGGTAAAATAAAATAATATATATATATATGAAAAAATCCTTTTGGCCAGTAAAAGTTTGGCCATAATTTGGCCAGAATAGTAAAATGACATGTTCACATTATAAACTGGTTTCATTTTGGACAATTTTACCCTTTTACCTTGAAAATTGAATACATTCTTGGAATCTCTATATCATTCCATTATGTTTCCAATATATTGAAAATAATTAATGAATGATGATTCCATAGTCAATTATGAAAAAAAACTACAAATTTCAACAAAAAAAACATTAAGTGATCTCATGCAATCTATAGAGAAAAAAATGTTTTCAAATTATGTTTTACAAAACACAATAAAAATTGTAACATCAATAGTAAAAAAAAATATTTTTTGAATTTTACATTGTATTCTTGTTGATTGTATTAGAATAAGAAAAATTTCACGTTATATTCCACATTATATTTTTGTTGGTTGTATTGGACTGAATAACTTATTTATAATTAAAATAAATGTTCGAGTTATATGATGACGTTATCGAGTAAATATATTCGACAGAAAATAAATTAAGAATCATATTGTTGAACCAATAAAAATTTTGTTACAGTGAATTACTCTTCGATCTGAAAAAATTATAATTATATTTTCACCAACATATATATATATATATATATATATATATATATATATATATATTTTCTATTTCTTCTTTGTGTTATATATCTTTTATAAGTTTGGCAAAGAATCACTAAAATCTTATGGATATTCCACATTATATTCTTGTTGGTTGTATTATAATAAAAAAATTTACCTAACTAATATTACAGCAGATTATGGCCAAAAGATTAGTGTTAACTAAATTTACTTAACATTAATTTTTTTATTCAAATATAATAGTTAAAAAATAGTTAATTGGAATTTGTAGGTCATTTTAGTAAAAAATATAATAATGATTCATAATTATCAAATCGACGTAATATAGGGGACAAAATTTATATGATTAATATTATTAATGTTTGACTCTCTTTGGTTCGACATATATGAACTACACACATAATTTCTATAACTATCGATATTTATTGGGTCTAATATCTTTTGAGTTATCCTTATCTCAATATTTTACAAATTACATTTAAAAATTATTTAAATATATTTTTTAATTTCATTTAAACATAATAATTAAAAAAAAATAATTAATTGGGGGTCATTTTAGTAACAAATATAAGTAATGATTCACAATTTATCAAATCGACATAATATAGGAGATAAGACTTGTACGATCAATACTATTAATGTCTGACTCTCTTTGGTTCGACATGTATGAGCTATACGCATGATTTCTATAACTATTGACATTTACCAGGTCTAATGTGTTTTGAGTTGTCGTTATCCCAATATTTTACAAATTACATTTAAAAAATATTTATTTATATAGCTTAATTTTATTTAAATAAAATAATTAAGCAAATTACATAGTTGGAGGTCAGTTTAGTAACAAGCATAAGTAATGATTCATAATTTATCAAATTGACATAATATAGGAGATAAAACTTATATAATTAATAGTATATGTTTGACTCTCTTTGATTCGACACATATGAACTATATGCATGATTTCTATAACTATTGACATTTACCAGGTCTAATGTGTTTTGAGTTGTTGTTATCCTAATATTGTACAAATTACAATTAAAAATTATTTATTTATATAGCTTAATTTTATTTAAACATAATAATTAAGCAAATTACATAGTTGGAGGTCAATTTAGTAACAACCATAAGTAATGATTCATAATTTATCAAATCGACATAATATAGGAGATAAAACTTATATAATTAATAGTATATGTCTGACTCTCTTTGATTCAACACATATGAACTATATGCATGATTTCTATAACTTTTGATATTTACAAAGTCTAATGTGTTTTGAGCTGTTGTTACCTCAATATTTTATAAATTATATTTAAAAATGACTAAATTATATAGTTTAAATTTATTCAAACATTTTTTAAAAAATACTTAATTGGAGGTCATTTTAATAACAAATATAAGTAGTGATTCACAACTTATCAAATCGACGTAATATAGGAGAAAATACTTGTATGATTAATACTATTAATGTCTGACTTTCTTTGGTTCGACACATATGAACTTTATGCATTGTTTCTATAATTATCTACATTTATCAAGTCTAATTATTTTGAGTTGTCGTTATCACAATATTTTACAAATTACATTTAAAAAAATTATTTATATATATAGTTTAATTTTATTTAAACATAATAATTAAAAAAATTACTTAATTGGAGGTCATTTTAGTAACAAAGTGTTGATTGACAATTTATCAAATCGATGTAATATAGGGGATAAGACTTGTACGATAAATACTATTAATGTCTGACTCTCTTCGATTTGACATATATGAACTATACACATGATTTCTATGACTATCAATATTTATCAAGTCTAATGTGCTTTGAGTTGTCGTTATCCCAATATTTTATAAATTACATCTAAAAATTATTTCATTATATAATTTAATTTTATTTGAACATAATAATTAAAAAAATTAATTAATTGGAGATCATTTTAGTAACAAATATAAGTAATGATTCACAATTGATCAAATCGATGTAATATAGGGGATAAAAAGTGAGCCGACGCCTTTGTTCTTTATGCAAGTGTTCTCAATTTACACTATGAAATTAAATAATAAGATCAGGAATAAGAGTATGAAGTAAAAAGCAAAATAATTTTCATAGTCCCTAGATTTTTATATTACTATTTTTGCCGCTTTATTACATTTTGTATATTTTATTCAAAACCAATGTAGTTTTTGCTGCTTTATAACTTATTCAATATTTTTCCTATTTAATTTAGGAGAACAAAGTTAAAGTTACGGGAATGGTCTAGAATTCTACTGGGAATTGTAAAGGTTTTTTTTGAATAAATCAAATTCTTCCTTTAATACATTTTTCCTTTATTTTAAATTAAAAGGTTAATATAGTCTTTGTACGTTTTTGGCCAAATTCTGACCACATTTTTCTGGCCATTTAACACTTTCCTATATATATATATATATATTTGTTAAAGATAGATAAATTTTTATTCACATTTTGAGAAGTACCTAAAACTCATTGAATAGAAGGGCACCTTTTTAATTATTTCTTTGTAGGCTGTGGATATTGTGCATCGCATTAAGTGCAAGTGTTATTCTAATCCATATGAAAGGACATTTTATCTATAGCTTTATCTTCCGAAAATTTTATTCTCTTATGTGTGTCTTTTGCCTTTTCAAGAAAACGTTTGGCATTTATTTTGGTTAGGTACTTTTGTAGTTGAAGAGGCATGATAGTAGTAATAAAAATGATTTAGTAAGTCTTACAATATGATTTTAGTTAAAAGGCTTTTATTGAAATAAAATTTGAAGACAGAAGTTATTGAAACAAAAGCCAAAAATCTCACAATTAAATAAAGATATATAAATAGAAATGTTAGTCGTCATAGAGAAATATCAAAATGTTAAGACTTTGAGAGAGATTAGACAATATAAAACAACCAAAATACAAAAATACTCACACACAAAAGTAAGCATACTGCTTGAAGCCATGTTATCATTCTATGTATCAAAAGTATAGAATTACAATATTAAAAAAGATCAATATTATTCCTACTTAATAATGATACTTAGCAACCAAAAATGAAAGTGTAACAAATTTTGTTATAGTAAAAGAGATTGGCGAAAAGCTGTATGTTAAAACGTAAGGCAAATCATAGAAAAAAAAAGAACTAATATATAAATTACTTGAAAATTGCAAATTTTTCCCCCTCACAAATTCGCACTTGGCCGACATCAACATGTACTTAGCCGATAGCTAGATACTCTTCTGCTTTTGCTTCTTTTTTTTTCCACCAATAATGTGTATCCTTCCTTAACATAAAACAAAACAAATTAAAATCAACTACCTAAAGAAAAAGGAAAATGAATTTAAAAAAAAAATGGTACTATAAAGGTTATATAAAAATAAAAATGCAAAGAAAATGTTTAAAACTGTACCTGAGATTTTTTTTCACAATTAAGCAAAAAAAGTAGTAATATAATTTGTATAACATTGAAGATACCCAAATGGTTAAAAAGCAATAATATAACCTGTAGTGGATGATATGCCATGACTGGCCTCTCTACTACTCGCTTTGTCCCTAATTACTTATCCACTTTTCCTTTTATAATTGTTCATATTACTTGTCCATTTTGACAAATCAAGAAATGACAAATTCTTTTTATCTATTATACCCTCAATTAAATGACTAATTATTTTGAAAAATGGAGAACTTTTCATCCACTTCATAATTAATAGGGGTAAAATGGTAAACTCACTATGTCATTAATTATTTTCTTAATACGTGTGCCAATTCAAAAGTGGACAAATAATTAGGGACAGATGGAGTATTATTTATGCTATAATAGGGCATAAATGAAATTTAATTAATAGGATGTCGTTTGGAATTTTTCATGCGAGGGTGAAGGGCTACATTAATTAACCGTTACTTTTTTCTTTAATGACGTATAAGCTGTTGAATATTAAGTTAAACTAAATTAGATAAATAGAAAAATGAGAGGAAAAAAGTAAAAAAAAAAACCCAAAAAAAAGATAAATGTGATTCCTGGCCTATAAAGGGTGCCACATCAGCGGGTATGTTCCTGCTTTATATTTCTACTAGTAATTTTATCACATATTATTCTTCTATTTTATTTAAAATTAATTTTTAGACATTTTTTCATTATTTAAAATAATTAAATTGTTCAACGTTCAAGATAAATGTTTGAAAATTTTTCCATATTTGTCCTTCCCTTAAGGTTTTACATTTTTCCAAACTTTTTTGAATAATGACTATCTTTACTTTTAAGAATAACTTGGGAATAACCAAAAGGGAAATAGTAGAAAATATAGTTTAATTTATGTCCTTGAATTTTTTTTTTCTTAATATAAAAGGAAGATGTATTTACAAAATCATTGCTATAACCTTTATTGTTAAAAACTAAAAGAATATATTTATGAATTCTTTGTATAATCTTCGAAGTTCTTGTTGACATTCACTTTCACAAGCCGATTTATAGGACTACAATATGAACTATCAAATAATGTATAGTGACTATTAATTATTTTAGGGGTTATATATAATAATAAAAATTTATTGGAGTAATGAAAATAAAGACCATTAATGTTTACATTAAAAAAATAATCTATAAAACAACTAATATACTCACATGTTTGTCGATATGTTGTCTTCATGTTATCAATATTTGCTACAAACTAATCATTGTTTACATATTTTTGATAATAAATTTAGATACTCTTAAATGAGATCAAAGAATGAGATGTACATTTATATAAAATAATTAAAATATTTATATTTATCGATCTAACTTTTTTTTCTCGCTACTTAAATGCAAATTTCTATCTCAAGACTTATATTATGTCATTAGAATAAGACATTTGAAAAGATAGCAACAACAGACAACCAAATTAAAACTACAACAATTATATTGTTATTTTCAAATAGTGAATGTCCATCAACGTATACGCTTCATTTTGCCTCATTTTGAGAAATGAAATTAAATACCTCATAATTCTTGCAAGTGTTTCAAATTCTTGATTCACTTTCAAATATCTGAATAAAATATATGAAGTCTTCATAAGGTTGAATTCACAATAAATTATGGAAAGAAAGAATAAGAAAGACTACAAATACAACTTCCTTGGCTTCCTTGAAAAAAATTAGCACAACAATCTCCTCCATTCCTGTCACAAGAAAATCCAAACTCTTGCAACTCAAGAGAAATGAAGTGTAGATTTTATTTTTAGTTTTAAAAAAAACGTGTAAATGAGTTTGACAGAAAATACGAAATTACAAAAATATGAGAATTTTATATATATATAGAAGGAAGAAAGGGTAAAAATGTTTGTAACCAATTTGAAATTATAATGTTTATTTAGTAAATTCAATTAATAAAAAATAAATTCCATTTAGAACTATCAAAATTTAATATTTGTTTTATTTTTTAATAAATAAATAAATTATGAGAGAAGGTAAAAGAAGGGTTTCAGTAAAATTAATTAATAATATCAATGATAAAATTAAAAAAATACTTTCAGTCTTCTACAATTTTTTTATGGCAATAAATTAAATGAGATTGATTGATAGAAAAATCAACATGAAGAAGAATAGTTTATGGTAATAAGGAGGAGAGATACATATGATATTTTATTTTAGCAAAATTGTAAAAATAGAAGGTATAATAATAAATTATGATGTTTTAGAAGGAGGATAGATAAATAAATTCTTTTATTTTAGAAAACTATAAAAATAGAAGTGTCACATTAAGAATTTAAGAAAAAGTAATAAAGTATAGTATTGATGAAGAAATAGGAAAAGTAATAGATTATAGTAACATTGAGGAGATATAAATAAGATATTTTAAATTGTTATATTATTATTTTATTTGCAGATTTTATATATTTAAAAAATAATAAAAATTTGATTGAAATAATAAATGATAATCCTGTTAAAAGAGAAGAGTCACATTATTATTTTATTCAACATATAACATATCAAAGAAATATTTGAATTTTTATGTTCATTCACTTGAATAGATTGTCACATTAGAATCACTAAAATTAAAAATGACATAGTCAAGAACAATAACAATAAAAAAGAAAAAATTATAAACAAATGAATGAACATGAGACAAAAAATTACAAAAAGTTAAAAGTGAGAATGCTAATACCTAATCTTTCTTTTACCCTAAATCCTTTTCAAACTCATTGTCAACAGACAATAATAAATTTTTGATGGTGAAAATAAAATTATATATTATGTGAGAAATCAAAATTATAATATCAAATACAAGTTGAAAAGAAATTTTTATCCTACCTCGTTTTTTTTTCTTTATCCGAAAAGTTGATTGCCTTGAGTCTTGACACATTCAACAAACTAATGGAAGTAGAATAAATGCAAAGAAAAATCACGTCAGAAGATATAAAATATGAAGAATCGAAAAATTTAAAAAGAAAAAAACCATCAAAAAATTAAAATGATAGAACCAAGACAATAGAAGCACATAAAGACAATAATTTGCGGATCCAAATCTTGATTAGCAAAAATAAATTCAAATAATGACAATATAAAAAATAATTAAGAAAATAATTTCACATCATCATTGTAAGTTCAATAACAATCCAACAACAAATTGATGATAATGAAAAATAAAGAATGCCTACTATTCTCCGAATTTCAAGAAAACTTACATTATAGAGAAGTCTCCTTCAATGGGGGGATAGTAACACATGTATATGAATATTAAGTGAATTTATGGAATATGAGAAGAAAGAGAAAAGTTTTGTAACTGATTTGAAATTATGGTGTTTAATTAGTAAGAATAAATATGATATAGAATTATGAGAATTTGTGATTTAAGATGTGCATTATGGAGTTTTTAATATAACACATGAATTAGAAAATATGAAAAATCACAAAAATAAGATATGATTTAGAATAATGAGAATTAAAGATCTAAGATATATATTTTGGAGTTTTAATATAGCACATAATTTTTTAAAAAAATGAAAAATCACAAAAATGAAAAAAAAGATAAATGAATTTTTTTTTATCATAAAAATGTGACATATCACTTTGTCTATATCTAACTTTAATATATATAGAGATATAAATATAGATTTATATTTGTTAATATTTTAATTAAATATTTTTGTGAATATTTTAAATCAAATAAAGAGGAGAAGACAACAAACAAATCCTTTTTGGGAAAAAAAAATGGATGACAATAAAGGTAAAAGAAAAAATTTAACTAAAAAAAAAAGGAAAGTTATTGAGAAGACATTAACAGTGGAGTAATAGTGAGGAGAGAGAAAGTGTAAATGTAGCTATTTTTCTAAATTAAATGAGAAAAATATTAAAGAATTTGAGAAAAAAGATAAATTGAGATCCTGGCCTGTCACTTCCCGAGCCTACACCTTGGACGTGACCGACACTCGAAGACCATTGTTGGCCTCAAGCGAACCCTTGGTCTGGCTTACTAACTCAGCGGAAGACTTAACTCATCATATACACATTTAAGAAGTAACTAGAATTTTATAAAGGAACATTCAACTGGCCATTAAGGCAAACTCAAGTTTTTAACATATGAAATGAAAAGTAAAGACAACTGAATTAACTAACTGACTGTCTGACTATCTATGAAGCCTCTAAACAACTGAGATGGATGTCGAGACAGGCCCACGACATCCTAATGAACTAATACTAAAATTGAAAGCAATGTAAAGGAGTCCTCTGGAATGCAAAGAGGCTCACCAACAGACTCTGAACTGCTCACTGGATCAACGAATGCGCCGGATGTCGATCCTAGTTACCTGTGTCTGCATCATAATACGTGTAGGCCAACTAGCATCAGTACATTGAATGTACGAGCATGCGAGTTGGAATGCTAAAATAACATAGGCTCGAAAGAGGTTATGAAAGAAATACTTACCTTGGCTCTTCTCAACTCCTGAATACTTAAATAAACTTATTTCATTATAAAACAGTTTAAAACAAGCGCAATATAAAGAAAATTGTTGAAAACATGTTGTCAATTCATAATCATAATATCATAAAGAGACAAACCATGCTCCATCTCAAAGTCTACTTGTGCAATGCATGAATGAAGTCTCATACCCCCATTCACACTAAGCAAAACCCCTTGAGGAACCATGCTACTACTGCTGTGGGAGTTTCTCTAACCGACAGCCATCACTTAAGAACTATAGTGATGATACAGCGCTTTACCTCACGCTGTCGAGGCCCATCCTATACCTTGCCATGATATAGAAAGCTAACTCACTAAGTGGATCCACTAGTCTATGCGAAAAGAATTCATTTAAAAAGTATGACCCTTTTCTCCCCATGATGGCTACATGGTTTATGGAGACTTGAGTTAATATGAACTTGCATCCATATATCGGTACTCAATACTACTCCCAAAAATATACTTAGTTATTTATGTTTAAAAACATACTTCTTCTGTGATTTGAGATTAGTGTTTAAAAACTTAGCTCAAAGGCTATCTTGGAAATCTCAGTTTCCCTGCTCGCTTCATTTAAAAAGCTATTTCTCTTTTCTGAAAACTAGCCCGAAGGCTCTTTGAAAAATTATTGTTCTTTTCTTGCTCAAATGTGAAAACATTTATAAATTTCTTTGGGAATACTTAGTTCCCTAATAACTTTTGAGAAATGAACTCAACTCTTTACTCTTTATTCTTTACTTTACTTGAAACTTGAGCCTTAAAACGAAGTTAAAACGTTTGTTAAAGACTCTTGAAAACATTAAGAAACTTTTCTTTGACTTGCTTCTTAACTTCTAGACTTGACTCTTAACTTCTTTGACTTTGATCTTAACTTTACTTGAATTGAATTATGGATTCAAGGTTCATGATCTCATGTTTATGGATGATTTCATGATGTTTAGATGTACCTTAGAGTGTTGGATTCAACTAGAAAACGTAGGTACATCGATTAGAAACTAGTACGAAAAGATGGGGGAAAAATGGGGTGAACTGGCATCCTTGGTGCTCTGAGAGGCATGGGGCGCCAGAGCACAAACTTCAGAGGTGAAGTTGTGACGCTCTGGCTGGAGCGTCTCCCCAGAGGCCAAACTTTAGACTCTGAAGTGGGGCACTCTGAGAGGCGCGACGCCCTAACCCCTTGCCCAGCAAACTCCGACTTTTCTCCTTCGTTTTTCATCTCTAAACCGTCTAAACTTCTATGGTTCTTTCCCCCAAACACTTAGGATCATTAGTACCCTCAATACCCAATAGATTCAACTCGAAAAACAACCCGGAAACACGAATCAAATCAACACTAGGCAATCAACAACTCAACTAACAAGAATTCTACAATTTGTTCTTCAAGAACCTTACTTCTTCAACCTGTAAACAACTCAAAACAATTGGATTGAAACAAGTTGGTGTGTGGGTGAACTAACCCAACACGAAAAGATCTCACATACCTTGTAGGGATCACCCCCGACGAATTCCACAAGTTAAACTTCGATGATCTTGGCGATTCTTCTTCTTTCTCCTTTTATTTTCTCTTCTCTCAAAATCCTAACCCTTCTTCCAAAAGCGTAAATTGATCTAATTCAGCTTAGGCCCCTAATTAATTACAAAAAAAAAATGAATTGAAATACAAGGGTAAGGAAAAGACCAAACTACCCTTAAAAAATCCAGATTGGACTTTCCTTATTCTAACAGCCCAACTTCCAAAGGGCATAACTCACTCATACGAACTCAGATTTTGCAAACTCGGCGGCGTTGGAAAGATACTTTCAAGAGCTTTGCAACCATATCTGGAAATACACTAACTCATCCTGAGCTAGGAATTATGGCCATTTGAAGTTGACCAAAACTCAACTTTTCCTTACTTGACAAATTTCCAGATTTTTAATTCTTTCCAAAAATGATTATTTCCAATTATAAGCTTCTTCCTAGTTATTTCAAATTGTGAGATGTTACATGGACAAAGAAGCATGTCACATCAGCGATTTCATATCCAGCTTTATATATATATATTATATAGAAGAGCCAAGTTGAGGACGACCAAGGAAAAAATTGTCATTTCATAGAAATTCTAGAATGTTTGTTTCTATGTTATGGCATCAAAAAAGTGGTACTCCCTCTGTCCCAATTTATGTGACACATTTCGCTTTTCGAGAATCAAACAATTTAAGTTTGACTGAGAATTTGCTCATGAAATTTTCAAATTTTTTAAAATAAAATTTATATATTTATAAACTACACAAAAAGTACTATAAGTCTCAATAATTGATAATACAAAATATTTTTAAAATATGAGAAAAATTTACGATCAAATATAGGCATATTTGAATCTCGATATTCGAAATATGTCACATAAATTGGAATAGAGGGAGTAATAGATTTATAATGATAGTACAACCAAATATATTTTTCTAAATGTCATGTGTATTCTAATGATGTGACATTTAATATGGACCCACATTTTCAATCACATTTTTATATTAAGATATTATAATTTATTTTAAGTAATATTCTTCTATATCATAAAGTAAAGAACTTCATACTATGAGGTCACATAAAAATATTCATTTTTTCATAAAACATCAAATTTGTAAATTTTCATAATAAAATAAGTTACATATTACAATAAGTAAATAAATTTATAGTGTGAATTTTCTTTACACTATTATGTATATGACATAACTTATTTAAATATATAGTGTGTACTCCATTTTTTCTAAGTAATTTTCAACTATATGTAAATTATATCTTATAATTTTCATGTTGTTTCATTATGACAATTAACATATGACATATGTCTATAAATCAAAATAGTTCTTATCTCCTTAAAATACATTACGTAATTTACTTTTATTTATATATACTATATTAGGTATGGAATATTATTCCATTTTTTTAATTGAAAAAATTTAAAATATGTAGAATTTAGGCAAAAAAGTCTGAAATATATTCGAACTTTGACCGAAATTGTTGTTACAATACCGAACTTTGAAAAGGACCTTTTACCCTCCTGCACTATTTAATAGTGTATTTTAAAGGTATATATGTGTCCACGTGGACATCATAAATATTTCATCATTATAAATAGTAATGTGTCCATGTGGGCACATATATACCTTTAAAATAGGGAAAATGCATAAGTACCCCCCAGCTTATACTCGAAATCCCAGAGACACACCTAACCTTTACTAAGGTCATATTACCCCCCCCCCGAACTTAATTTATCTATAATATTCTACCCCTTTTCGGCCTACGTGGCACTATCCTTGAAACATTTGTCAACATGCGCTGGGCCCACAAGATAGTGTCACGTAGGCCAAAAAGGGGTAGAATATTATATATAAAATAAGTTCGGGGGGGGAGGGGTAATAGGACCTTGGTAAAGGTTAGGTGTGTCTCTGGGATTTCGGGCATAGGCTAGGGGGGTACTTATGCATTTTCCCAAAATTACACTATTAAATAGTGCAGGGGGTAAAAGGTCCTCCATAAAACTTGGTATCGTAACCGCAACTTCGGCCAAAGTTAGAGTATTTTTCAGACCATTTTCCCTAGAATTTATGTAAAATAAGTTACAAATGTTTATTATTTTATCATCAGTTGATGTTATTTAATTAAAATGTTTTATAAAAAACTTTACTAAGCTACTATAATTTCTATCACGTAAATTTTGTAATGCTTTTTTATTCTCTTCATACATTGTTTCATTATGGATAGTACATTGTTTCAACATGGATGAAAATTCCTTTGAAATTCTCTTTGTTGCAAAATGTTTTATTGATTTTGTCTAAGAAAAGGCCCAAAATAGTCCCTTATTTTGGGGTTAGGACTCTATGTCATCCTTGATTTTCATATGAAGCAGTAGTAGTCTCTCGTGTTTATAATATTACTGCATTTTTTGTTTCTCCAAGACTTTTGCCTATTTTTAATATTGATTTCGTCCACAATTTTATGTATATAATATTCAATAGTCTTTTTATATATATATTTTTTTAAAAATATCTCCATGTGAGAGAAGATGAGAATAAGAGCACCTTGTTCTATTAAGTAGAAATATTATTGTAGCTAAACTAAGAACAATTTAACATATGCTGTTGCAAGAAAAGAAAAGTTTGTACTATTGCACGTGAAAATTATGTGATGAACCTCTTGATTTTAGCTGCAATACATTTTCTACTAAACAAAACAAGATGTTCCACTTCTCACCTTCTCTCACAAAAGTTATTATTCTAAATATATAAAAAAACGATTGAACATTTCATACATAAATTGTGGATAAAATCAATGTTGAAAAATAGAAAAAAACTAGGGAAGGATCAAAAGTGCAGTAATATTACAAATATGAAGTATTATTACCGCTCCATATGAAAACTCAAGAAGGACTTTGAGTCCTAACCCAAAGATAAAGGACTATTTTGCACTATTTCTCGATTTTGTACTATATAAGATATGAAATAAAGCATAGTCTTCTTTCTCCTCATCTTTTGTTATTTCCTCCATTTCAATTTTATATGACACCATTTGACTTGACACAAAGTTTATGAAAGAAATAATTTTAAAAAAATTGTGGTCTAAATATTCCTTGACCATTTGTATGACTATAAATAATTTTGTTAACAGTAAAATGAGTATTTTAAAGTTAGATTATTTTCTATTATGAAAATGTGACATTCTATTTGCAACGTATAAAAAGAAAATTGTTCCACATTAATTGAGTCTAAAAAAGTATTTCTGAAAAAATAATATGGTCCGTTTAATTTTTATCAAAAAGGTGATAAGGACCGTCCTACTTCTTCACTCTTATACATAACAAAAGTTTGATAATATAAATAACTCTTCTACATAATAAAAGCTTGATAATACAAAGAGTTATGAAAAAGGTTATGAAAAAATACCAATGCTATTATTATTATTTGATTCAATGTATGTGTTATACATAATATTAAAATGAGTATGAGAGATATATTTATAAATTTTAGTTATGGAAACTTAAAAAATTTATAAGTTTCAATTAATTTAGTTGAAATAAAAAAAAAGAAATTATTATAAAGTGCAATTCATTCTATATCGTGTTTTAAAATATTCATGATTAACATTTTTTTAACAAATAAACATATATAATATAATAAAATTACATAAATATACAACTTAAGATAATCTCTATTCCCTCTCAAATACATCTCTATCCCCTTGGACATATCCCTATCCCCCTTGCATCCATCCCTTTCCCCTCTCGGATACATCCCTACCATTAAATAATGTATCATTTGCAATATATCGGACAACCAAGAAATGTATCCGAGTCCAATAAAACTCAGGAATTTTTGTAATTGAAGAAACTTTTGAAATAAGATGTAATTAACCCCCAAATGTAAGGAATTTTTGTAAGTCTATGTTAGTTGAGTGTGTCACACGCGCATATTAATACATTAAATTTATTAAATTAGTCATTTCGTTCCCAAATAATTAAATTAATTAATTCATTAAATAAACATATTTGAAAAGTCAAAAAAATAGGAAATGAATTGTCTCTTCACTTCACTTCACTCTTCACTGTCACTTTGAAAAGTCATTTCGTTCCCAGAACTCTCTTTCACTTAGGCAAAAGAAAAACTTAAAGATAGCGTTTGAAATCGTGTTTCAAAGAAGAACTCTTGTTTTAGTTGAAATCGTATTTGAAATTGTGTTTGTTGATAGCGTTTGTTGAAATCGTGGAAGCTATCAGACCAAGAAGTTTTCAAAGGGAGCAACAAACCGTGAAAGCATCGCACTTCCTCAGTCAACTTTAAATCATCTCTATCAAAATAAATGATATCAAATCCAATTTTACGTCTTCCATGGATAACCCTAACAAAAGAAATTAGAAATCAGAGAAAAGAAATTAGAAGCCCTAAATAACAATAGAACAAATAAGATCAAGAAAAAAAATCTGAAATTAAAGAAAATAATTTGCTTAATAGAAAGCTTACCTGGCCCTTCAATTGTGGTCTTTCGGATCTGTTTTAGATCTGTATTACAGCGAAAGAAAAGGGTGTAAATTGAATTAGAATTATAGGTAAAAAGAAATAGATATAATTTAATCCCTGGATTGATACGTGATATTTAATGGTTGGCGTAAAAAAAATTATGTGGTGCCATACGCGCCTATGCGTCATGTTTTCACGCACTTGACCAGATGGGCAAATATATATGTTTAAAATACGGTATTAAATAGTATAGGGAGGTAACATGTCCTCATGAAAGTTTAGTATCGCAACAGCAAATTCGACCAAAGTTGAAATATTTTTTAGACTCTTATCCTGAATATTTATAAACAGAAGTTCCCGCCCAAAAGTTGTAAACCACCATTAACAAACTTTGCAATTGAGCTTCATCGACCATTGCTTTACACTTGAACAAACAGAATTTGCAGTTAAGCTTCATCAGCTTTTCAAAATCCACCATTTAAGAAGAGCACTCCAACTGAACAAGTTTCCATTGATCTAAAATCCGCAATTGAAGAAGTTTCTACTCATCTAGAAGATCTAAAATCCAACATTGAAGCAGTTTCTATTCATCTAAAACATCTAAAATCCACCACTGAAGAAGTTTCTACTTATCTAAAAGATCTAAAATCATTGAAGAAGTTTGTACTCATCAAAAAGATCTAAAATATGTCATTGAAGAAGTTTCTACTCATCTAAAACATCTAAAATCCATCACTGAAGAAGTTTCTACTCATCTAAAAGATCTAAAATCTGCCATTAAAGAAGTTTCTACTCATCAAAAAGATCTAAAATCTGTCATTGAAGAAGTTTCTAGTCATCTAAATGAATTCAATTCATCATTGAAGATGAGCACTCCAACTGAAGAGGTTTCTAAGGAAAAAGAAGAAGTCTCCACTGATCTAAAATTCACCATTGAAGAAGTTTTTACTCATCTAAAAAAATCCAACTACGAGGATTGGATTCCAATTGTGACTGAACTACTGGAATGCCTCTGTGATTTTTGCGACCAGCATTTCCCGTCAACTACACAACGAAAAATCTCTGAAATTGAGTATCAAATTGATTTGTGCATCGAAGTCCTTGATTCAATTCCTCAAGGTATGGATTATCCAGAAGAAGAAAAAAATGCATTCAATTTCATTTATCAATAAGTGAGTTTAAGTGGTATGAATTCGTGCAGAGAAGAGGGAATTAAATCATGAACATGCAATGTTCGAGTATCTAAAAGGAAGGTTTTATAATGCAATTCCTGATGTTTACCAGAAGGAAGCAGAGAATCATCTCCAGAACGCTGTAAGTGAAAGAAGAATTACACATTTGAATTTGTGTTTGGTTTCTTCTTACTATTAATTTAATCTACCAGACTGAATCGAAGTCATTGTGAAAAACTAATTTTTTACCAAAACATAAAGATTTTACACCAATTTTAATACTTAAATATTATTATTTTAGTAGGGTTATATTTAAAATAAATGAAAAAATAAACAAATCTGAAAATTACAACAAATTATAAGCTCACTTTATGTTTAAAGTTTAATAAAGAAAGCTTTTGAATTTAACCTATTTTGTTTTAATCTTTCAACTTTTATCTAGTCCAAATAATAATAATAATCGTATATATCATGGAAAAGTAGAAAAAAAAAAGATAAAAAGAAGAGTCCTAAAAATTTCAAATTACCATACCCTTTTTCATAATTATCCCCAACTTCCTTAACTTATTTCCTAAAAATCCTCCTCCCATCTAGTTTATTTTATTTTTATTCTTTTTTTTATTTTTTCTCTTTTGCACGATCTTTTTTGAAATTTTTTAACAATACACGTTTCCGACTTTTTTTTGAGTTATTTGTTATTTATTTATTTATTAATTAATTATTATTATTTGTTGTTTTGTTAATATTTTATTTTATTTTTCTTCCTTTATCTCAACACTAAATTTCTCAACTAAATTTTAAATTATATCATATTCCCACTCCATCACATTCCTTTTAATTAGTATCAGACTCACACCCAAAGCTATTATAAAAACACACGTTCAGAAAAAGAAAAAAAGAGACAGACACACAAATACATAGAAGGAACGAGAGAAAAAAAAAACACAAAGAGAAAAAGATAACAAAAGTGAGTTTTTATTTTGAGAATTAAGTCAACGTTCGAGGTTTCACTCAAGATTTCGGATTCGTGGCTCTTTAAAGTTAATATTAGCTATTAACTTTGGAAATCAGTAGATCGTAACAGTTGTTTTGTGGAATCAATTTTTGCAGCGAGGTAATTCTAAATTCTCGCATGATTTAAATAGAATACTTGTATGAAAACATGATTTCAATAATATGAAGTTTTTTGAATCGCATGTTATTATTATGTAATATCAATATGTCATGTATGTTGAGATTATTTTTGAGAATTTATGAACGCTTAGGAAAACGGAACCGAAGACGTTTCTTGTTTAAAAAATAATATAAAAATAAATATAAATGATATACCATACATTTTTTTATTATTATTGTCTTATACTCTTTAGATGCAATTAATATTGAAATTGGTTCCGTGATATTTAATTTTGAATACTTAGTGTTTCTTGGAACTTAGTTTTCACTTAAAAAAATTTTGTTGAAAATTATTTGTAGACTTGTTAGATTAGGATATAAACTGAAGTTTAATTGATCAATGGTTTAGAAAATCTATGTGAAATGTGTTTTAGTTTTTTTTTTTAATAGTATTTTGATAAAAAATAGTTTGCCTTTACAATAAGCATTAAGATGATTATCGCTTTAATTCGAATTATAATTAAGAGGATATATAAATATTATTTAGAGATTTATGGTAAAAAATAAAATAAGGAATAATTTGGAAAACTAAATAAAATAAAAAAGAGGCGAGAAAGCATAAAAAAAAGAATAAACGTGAATAGAAAAGAATAATAAAAATATGATAAAGAAAGAAGAGAAAACAAGGCGTAACAGGAAAAAAAATTAAACCAAAAAGTAAGAAGAAAAAATAAAGAAACAGAATGTTAAAAAACATATAAAAGAAAAAAAAAAGATAAGCAGAAGGAAACAAAATGTAAGAAAAAAAATAAAAATTAAAAAAAAAACCATAAGAAGAAGAAGAAGAAAAGCTACAGAACGTTAAAAATAAAAAAAAATAAAGAAGAAAAACGTGTAGCTAAAACATATAAAAAAAATTCCAAAACATAAAATTTTAATTCCTATATTAAATCCAAAAAAGAAAATACAATCCTAAATTAACTTAAACTCTAAAAATCTCTTTCCCATACAAATTTTAATTCCTAGCAACTAGATACCAATATATATTCTACTCATAATTACATTAAAAATAAATAAAAATACAAATACTAGCAGAAAAGTAAAAGAAAAAGGAAAAAGAAAATATGGATATTTCAAGTTTCAAATAAATGGACACACACCGAAAAAATAAAACTATTTAAAATATATTTAAAATAAATAAGACAGTTTTTAAATAGGTTTAAAATAAATCAGAGAATGAGGGTAAATAAAATTTTTGTTATTAAGCTAATAATATAATATCAAAAATTAATTTCAGTCATATATATAGTCAATAAAGCGACCGTGCTAGAACCACGAGACTCGAGAGGTGCCTAACACCTTTTCCTTGGTCAACAAAATTTCTTACCCGAATTTTTAGTTCGCAGACAAATAAAAATCAAGAGTCAAATTTCCTTTTGATTAGGGGTTAAAATAATAAGGTAACTTGGAACATCAAAACTCAAATCCAAGTGGCGACTTTGAGTAATAAAATAATCTCTTTTCAAAATATCACTTTAATTGGAGAAACTCTTTTTCTTTCAAAACATATACATAATTTTAAGGAAAAATAAGGGGTGTGACAGATGGCGATTCCGCTGGGGACTAACCAGAATTCGAACTTGTAAATATTAACTTGTTTATGGCTTTATTTATTTATTTCTTCATTTATGTTTTGGTTATTGTATTTGTTGGCTGAATGTGCTAATTGTTTACTTTTTTACTATTTTAATATTATTTGAATTGCATTATAACTGTCTTCTCTCGCGCACCCCTCTGAGTCTTCTATAATACAATTATGAAAATTGCGACTGCGCACCCCACTTCTGTCAAGATAGCCAGTGGATCGAATCCATGGTGAAGGATTTTTAATCACACATATTTAGAATAGGGACCACCCATGCACAAAGCCGGAAAGCGCTGTTACCGGTACGTTGTTACTCCCTAACTGCTCGTTTTACAGCCAGTCTAGATACATTTCTCTACAAGTTCAACCTTAGTAGAACTGAAACATTCAGACATGATATCCTTACTAGGTTGCGCTTTAACTGCATCATGTGAATTTAACTTAGCAAGACTCGGCATGAGCGTCGGGTATGTCTAGGACTGGTACCTTTTCTTGAGACCATCATGTACATTTTTGTGTTACTTGTTGTATCGTGTGGAAGACTATAACAAATGTTAACCGGCTTTAGATAATTGACTAAAAAAAGAAATGTCTATTTTTACCTACTTTCAGCAAATTATTCGAAATAAACAAATTGAAAGTAATATATATATATATATATATATATATATAAACCTCAATTGTATTCCCGCTTTTATCAAAACATCAAATTTTTACAAAATAAAATAAAATAATAGTGCATGTACACATAAAAAAAATTATTATATATATATATATGTATGTCTTCAAATTTGTTTCAAATAGTGCATGTCCACCTTATTTTTCTTTCTTTTTCTTTCTCTTCTTCATTATTCACTTGTCAAAATTATCTCTTTATCCAGTCATTCTCTCCGAAAAAAACCTAAGTTCCCCTTAAGGAAGGTCAACAAAGGTCGTTTTCGAAAGAATGACCACTTTAGGCATTCTGAGTCATGTTTCATATATTTTTTTCTTTTAACTACTCCGACAAATGATTTCGAATAATCAAAATATCATAAGTTAAATTTGGTTTTAAATTGCGAGTTTCTTTTCCTAACCAGGTAATCATGAGATCGATGATATGCGATAGAAGACCAAGGGATAAAGAAGTCAAAATGGTGAATAATTCCCCAAAGTTCATGATCACAGATAAAACCCCACATTTGGTGGAATTTGCTTTTGCGATACTTAACTTTAATGAGCACCTATTACCTCCCTAGATTATTTAATATTGTATTTTAAACATATATATTTGCTCATACTCAGTCTGTGTTTGTTGAGTGTGTCACACGCGCATTTTAATACATTATAAATTTATTAAATTAGTCATTTCATTCCCAAATAATTAAATTAATTCATTAAATAAACATATTTGAAAAGTCAAAAATATAGAAAATGAATTGTCTCTTCACTGTCACTTTGAATAGACATTTCGTTCCCAGAACTCTCTTTCACTTAGGCAAAAGAAGAACTCAAAGATAGCGTTTGAAATCGTGTTTCAAAGAAGAACTCTTGTTTCAGTTGAAATAGTATTTGAAATCGTGTTTGTTGATAGTGTTTGTTGAAATCGTGGCAGCTATCAAACCAAGAAGTTTTCAAAGGGAGCAACAAACCGTGAAAGCATCGCACTTCCTCAGTCAACTTTAAATCATCTCTATCAAAATAAATGATATCAAATCCAATATTACGTCTTCCATTGATAACCCTAACAAAAGAAATTAGAAATCAGAAAAAAGAAATTAGAAGCCCTAAATAACAATAGAACAAATAAGATCAAGAAAAAAAATCTGAAATTAAAAAAAATAATTTGCTTAATAGAAAGCTTACCCAGCCCTTCAATTGTGGTATTTCGGATCTGTTTAAGATCTGTATTACAGCGAAAGATAAGGGTGTAAATTGAATTAGAATTATAGGTAAAAAGAAATAGATATAATTTAATCCATGTATTGATACGTGACATTTAATGGTTGGCGTAAAAAAAATTATGCGGTGCCATACGCACCTATGCGTTGTGTTTTCATGCACTTGACCAGATTGGCAAATATATATGTTTAAAATACGGTATTAAATAGTATGGGGAGATAATAGGTCCTCATGAAAGTTTAGTATCGCAACAGCAAATTCGAACAAAGTTGAAATATTTTTCACACTCTTATCCTGAATACTTATAAACAGAAGTTCCCGCACAAAAGTTGTAAACGGCCATTAACAAACTTTGCAGTTGAGCTTCATCGGTCATTACTTTACACTTGAACAAACTGAATTTGCAGTTAAGCTTCATCTGCTTTTCAAAATCCACCATTTAAGATGAGCACTCCAACTGAAAAAGTTTTCATTGATCTAAAATCCGTCATTGAAGAATTTTCTACTCGTCTAGAAAATCTAAAATCCACCATTGAAACAATTTCTACTCATCTAAAACATTTAAAATCCACCACTGAAAAAGTTTCTACTTATCTAAAAGATTTAAAATATCATTGCAGAAGTTTGTACTCATCAAAATGATCTAAAATCTGTCATTGAAGAAGTTTCTACTCATCTAAAACATCTAAAATCCATCACTGAAGAAGTTTTTACTCATCTAAAAGATCTAATATCTGTCATTGAAGAAGTTTGTACTCATCAAAAAGATCTAAAATTTGTCATTAAAGAAGTTTCTACTCATCTAAATGAATCCAATCCATCATTGAAGATGAGCACTCCAACTGAAGAGGTTTGTAAGGAGAAAGAAGAAGTCTCCACTGATCTAAAATCCACCAATGAAGAAGTTTCTACTCATCTAAAAAAATCCAATTACGAGGATTGGATTCCAATTGTGACTGAACTACTGGAATGCCTCTGTGATTTTTGCGACCAGCATTTCCCTTCAACTACACAACGGAAAATCTCTGAAATTGAGCATCAAATTGATTTGTGCATCAAAGTCCTTGATTAAACTCCTCAAGGTATGCATTATCCAGATGAAGAAAAAAACGCATTCAATTTCATTTATCAATAAGTGAGTTTAAGTGGTATGAATTCGTGCAGAGAAGAGGAAATTAAATCATGAACATGCAATGTTCGAGTATCTAAAAGGAAGGTTTTATAATGCAATTCCTGATGTTTACCAGAAGGAAGCAGAGAATCATCTCCAGAACGCTGTAAGTGAAAGAAGAATTACACATTTGAAATTGTATTTGGTTTCTTCTTACTGTTAATTTAATCAGCAGACTGAATTGAAGTCATTCTGAACACCTAATTTTTTACCAAAACATAAAGATTTTACAACAATTTTAATACTTAAATATTATTATTTTAGTGGGGTTATATTTAAAATAAATAAAAAAATAAATAAATATGAAAATTACAAAAAATTATAAGCTCATTTTATGTTTAAAGTTTAATAAAGAAAGTTTTTGAATTTAACCTATTTTGTTTTAATCTTTCAACTTTTATCTAGTCCAAAAAATAATAATAATCGTATATATCATGGAAAAGTAGAAAAAAAAAAGATAAAAAAAAGAGTCCTAAAAATTTCAAATTACCATTTCCTATTTCATAATTATCCCCAACTTCCTTGACTTATCTCCTAAAAATCCTCCTTTCATCTAGTTTATTTTATTTTTATTCTATCTCTTTTGCACGATCTTTTTTGAAATTTTTTAACAATACACATTTCCAACTTTTTTTTGAGTTATTTGTTATTTATTTATTTATTAATTATTATTATTTGTTGTTTTGTTAATATTTTATTTTATTTTTTCTTTCTTTATCTCAACCCTAAAATTCTCAACTAAATTTTAAATTATATCATATTCCCACTCTATCACATTTCTTTTAATTAGCATCAGACTCACACCCAAAGCTATTATAAAAATACACGTTTAAAAAAAGAAAAAAAAGACAGACACAAATACACAGAAGGAACGAGAGAGAAAAAAAACACAAAGAGAAAAAGATAACAAAATTGAGTTTTTATTTTGAGAATTAAGTCAACGGTCGAGGTTTCACTCAAGATTTCGGATTCGTGGCTCTTTAAAGATAATATTAGCTATTAAATTTGGAAATCAGTAGATAGTAGCAGTTGTTTTTGTGGTATCAATTTTCGCAGCGAGTTAACTCTAAATTCACGCATGATTTAAATAGAAAACTTGTACGAAAACTTGAAAATGGTTTCGTAATATTTAATTTTGAATAGTTAGTGTTTCTTGGAGCTTAGTTTTCACTTAAGAAAATTTTGTTGAAATTATTTAGAGACTTGTTAGATTAGGATATAAACTGAAGTTTAATTGATCATTGATTTAGAAAATTTATGTGAAATGTGTTTTACTTTTTTTTTTATATTATTTTGATAAAAAATACTTTGCCTTTATAATAAGTATTAAGATGATTATCGCTTTAATTCGAATCACATTTAAGAGGATATATAAATATTATTTAGAGATTTATGGTAAAAAATAAAATAATGAATAATTAGGAAAACAAAATAACATATAAAAGAGGCAAGAAAGCATAAAAAAAAAGAATAAACGTGAATAGAAAAGAATAATAAAAAAAATGATAAAAAAGAAGAGAAAATAAGGTGTAACAGGAAAAAAAATTAAACCAAAAAGTAAGAAGAAAAAATAAAGAAACAGAACGTTAAAAAACATATAAAAGAAAAAAAAATAAGAAAAAGATAAGAAGAAGGAAACAAAATGTAAGAAAGAAAATAAAAATTAAAAAACCAAACAGAGGAAGAAGAAGAAGAAAAGCGTGTAGCAAAAAAATATAAATAAAATTCCAAAACATAAAATTTTAATTGCAATTTTAAATCCAAAAAAAAAAAAATACAATCCTAAATTAACTTAAACTCTAAAAATCTCTTTTCCATACAAATTTTAATTCCTAACAACTAGATACCAATATATATTCTACCCATAATTACATTAAAAATAAATAAAAATACAAATAGTAGCAGAAAAGTAAAAGAAAAAGGAAAAAGAAAATATGGATATTTCAAGTTTCAAATAAATGGACACACACCGAAAAAATAAGACTATTTTAAATAGATTTAAAATAAATATGACAATTTTAAAATAGGTTTAAAATAAATCAGAGAATGAGGGAAAATAACATTTTTATTATTAAGCTAATAATATAATATGTAAAATTAATTTAAGTCATATATATAGTGAATAAAACGACCGTGCTAGAATCACGGGACTTGAGGTGTGCCTAACACCTTCCCTTTGGTCAACAGAAATCCTCACCCGAATTTTTAGTTCACAGATAAATAAAAATAAAGAATCAAATTTCCTTTTAATTAGGGGTTTAAATAATAAGGTAAGTTGGTACACCAAAACAAAATTTCAAGTGTTCACTCTGAGTAATAAAATAATCCTTTTTTAAAATGTCATTTTAATTGGAAAAACTCTTTTTCTTTCAAACATGCACATAATTTTAAGGAAAAATAAGAGGTGTGACAGATGGCGACTCCGCTGGGGACTAACAAAAATTCGAGCTTGTAAATATTGACTTGTTTATGGCTTTATTTATTCATTTCTTCATTTATGTTTTGGATATTGTATTTGTTGGCTGAATGTGCTAATTGTTTACTTTTTTATTATTTTAATATTATTTAAATTGCATTATAACTGTCTTCTCTCGCGCACCCCTCTGAGTCTTCTATAATACAATTATGGAAATTGCGACTGCAAACCCCACTTCTGTCAAAATAGCCAGTGGATCTTCGGTCCATGGTGAAAGATTTTTAGTCACACATGTTTAGAATGGGGAGCACCCATGCACAAAGCCGGAAAGCGCTGTTACCGGTACGTTGTTACTCACTAACTCGAGTTGTCCGCTCGTTTTACAGCCAGTCTAGATACATTTCTCTACAAGTTCAATCTTAGTAGAACTGAAATCTTTAGACATGATATCCTTACTAGGTTGCGCTTTATCTGCATCATGTGCATTTAACTTAGCAAGACTCGGCATGAGGGTCGGGTCTGTCTAGGACTGGTACCTTTTCTTGAGACCATCATGTACATTTTTGTGCTACTTGTTGTATCGTGTGGAAGACTATAACAAATGTTGACCAGCTTTAGATAATTGACTAAAAGAAGAAATGTCTATTTTTACCTACTTTCAGCAAATGATTCGAAATAAACAAATTGAAAATAATATATATATATATATATATAGTGCATGTACACATAAATTTTTTTTATTATATATATATGTATGTTTTCAAATTTGTTTCAAAGAGTGCATGTCCACCTTTTTTTTCTTTCTTTTTCTTTCTCTTCTTCATTATTCACTTGTCAAAATTATCTATTTATCCGGTCATTCTCTCCGAAAACAACCTAAGCTCCCCCTAAGGAAGGTCAACAAAAGTCGTTTTCGAAAGAATGACCACTTTAGGCATTCTGAGTCATGTTTCATATATTTTTTTTCTTTTAACTACTCCGACAAATGATTTCGAATGATCAAAATATCACAAGTTAAATTTGGTTTTAAATCGCGAGTTTCTTTTTACTAACCAGGTAATCATGAGATCGATGAGATGCGATAAAAGACCAAGGGATAAAGCTGTCGAAATGGTGAATGATCCCCCAAAGTTCATGATCACAGATAAAACCTCACCACTACTCATGGTTTGGTGGAACGATATGCATGAGTTTAGGCGAACTGAGATATTCAAACATCTTGGTTTCCTCACAGATATCATGAGATTTAGTCCTGACAGAGATTTGATCGAGGCTTTGATCCCGTTTTGGGATTCTACAAGCAATGTGTTTCGCTTTAGCGATTTTGAGTTGACGCCTACATTGGAGGAGTTGGGTGGTTTCACAGGGGTTAGGCAAGGATCTCTGAAGCAAAACACTCATAGCCCCAAGAAGCATCAGCGCGAACAAATTTTTCGAACAAATGCGCATCATCCATCCTCATAAGGAGTGTTTCGATAATGGATTGGTTTCCTTGGAATTTCTATACTCAAGATATGGAAAGAAAGAAGGATTTTCAGACTACGGGAAACAATTTAAAAATGGGCAACACCTCCCTACTTGGGAAAAGCATAGACAAGAAGCATTCATGGTGGCCTTTTTGGGAACCATGGTTTTTCCAAGGAGAGATAAAAAAATTAGTATTCGTATGTCGGGAATAGTCGTTGTTATAATGAAGAAAAAGAAATTCACTATCTTGCCAATAACGTTGGCTGACATTTATCGTGCTTTGACTAAATGTAGGGAAGGGGAAAACTTTTTTGAAGATTGTAGCATTCTATTGCAAATGTGGTTTTTGGAGCACTTGTATCGCCATCGTTTTGCAACAGATTTCAAATCTAAATGGACGAATTATATTTTGAGCCACCCAGACAGGATGAAGGAATTAGTAGACAAATTGCCAAAATGTGTCAAAACGTGGAGACATTATCTTCTTAAATTAACTGCATCTGATATTACATGGAACTATCATCATTGGTTCCCTGCGAGTGAGGTAATTGTTATGTCTTCCTATCATCCATTCTTTGTTCTGACAGGCCTTCGAGGATTCCAACCATACATACCTCTTCGGGTGCTACATCAACTAGGACAAAGACAAAGCTTACCTAGGGCCGAGGATACACATAGTTTCGTATGGGAGATGTCGTCTGAAGATCGAGATCGAGAATCAGAAGCTCAAAAGATTTGGGGTGGTAGTCGAATTTTAAGCTCGAAAGCTATGGTAGACGATCGTGTTGAAGAAGAAGTAGACCACTCATACCTCCATTGGTTCTTTGATCAATCATCTCTCAAAGTAATGCCCGAAGAATCAGCGCGAGAACTCAGAGATCGAGAAGAGGAAATTGAAGTCAGAATCATGCAAGGTCGGCTCGAGATGGAAAGAAATTACAGGTCTACTCTGGATATCCTCAGTAATGATCTAAAGAATGTTAGAGAAGAGTTAGCTCAACGTGATGCAATATTCAAAGAGAGAGTTAGGTTGATTCAGAAAAGGGCTGAAAAGTATCATCAATCCACCATTCGAACCTTACATGAGAATTAGGCATTGTCACAGGCGCTATGGAGCAACAAGAGGAGGAGTATAAAAAAGAAAAGATCCTCTTAATGCACGCACATGCTAGACTACAAAATCAGTTAAAAGCTTCGATGGGACGAGAAACAGACATAGCAAAGCGTTTCACATCGTATCAAGCAGAAGTCGCTATTGAGAGAAACCAATGGATGGGGGACCGTGAAGAACTTCATAATCAAATCGAAAAGCTTCAAGCACAAGAAGAGGACTTGACCCACACGGTTGGTACTACTCAAGAATGGCTACAGAATTGTCACGAGAATATGAAGGAGGCCAAAGGACAAGTGCTTCAACTGACAGAGAGCTTGATTGATGTTTATGATGGTTATCTACATCGGAGTGATGAAAGCCTGGGTCGACATGAGCGTGCACTGGCCCCACATCTGCCAAAAGCTTTGTTCAAGGTTTACTCTAGCCTAGGGGGTAATTGATGATCGAGAAATATTAGAGAAGGATTTTTTTTATTATTATTATTTCTTTTTCATTTTTGTCGAAGTTTGTTTCAATATTTAAGTATTTTGATGTTTTGGTCATTTATTTTAAGAACATTTTGATTTGAATGATGTCTTCATGTTAAGATAAATAAATGTCTGTTTTTTTTTTAATAATTCTTCTTCACGAACTACGTAATGATCTGATTCATGTTCAACATGATACATAGGCAACCTTCAACAGGTTCCATCAAAATGCGTTCAAAATATTCAGATGAGTAAATTATGGGACTAAAAAACATAAGCAAGTCATCCAAAGTTGGGATGAAACATAAAAGTCTTCCAAAACTCATTGTAGAAATAGGAATAATTTAGGTGCATAACATACAACGTGTGATTAATATTGCAAAGTGTTGAATCCTAACACATTTGTTTTTATATATAAGAGAGAAAGAGTTTAAAGGTGATTGGTTTGTGAAGAGAGCTGACATCTCATCAATATAACACAAGATTAAAAGGGAAAACAAAAATGACACGCAAAGACGGAACAGAGTCGGGAAATGACGAAGTCCAAAATCAAATGGTTGTACAAGAGTCAGTATCTGTAGAAGAGGTCAAAATGTTGAGACAACAGATGGCCGAAATGTATGAAGCTTGGATGAATGGGCAGACTCCCCCATCTTCAATTCGGGAATACTTGAATGTGAATATACCATTCCCCATTCGAGTCTCAACAAGTGACCCAGTTTATCCACCTGGATTTGGACCCTAAGTTAACACATCTAATACTGCTGGAACTTCCTCGGTACACCCGTTGAATCCACCCATGATGAACAATCCACTCTTCATCCCAACTGTGCAAACTAATGCAATTCCTCAACCAACACTAGTACAAAAATCCAATAATGATCCTATACCCAAAGATCAATAGGGTCAAGGTCAGGCCCCTAAATTGATTTTCAAAATTCATGATTCTTACCACCACACTCATCAATACAGTTCCCCGATCGAGGTTGAAAAAACCATTAATGACGAGGAACATGAAGAAATTGCAAGAAAAATGAGGAGTTTGGAGCAAAACATAAGGAATATACAAGGGCTGGGAGGACACAAAAGTGTCTCGTTCAAGGACGTATGCATGTTTCCAGATGTTCACTTGCCTATAGGGTTCAAAACTCCAAAGTTTGATAAGTATAATAGTCATGGCGACCTAGTGGCTCATTTGAAAAAATTATGTAATCAGCTATGGGAAGTCGAAGGAAAAGAAGAACTTCTTATGGCTTACTTTGGAGAAAGTCTAACGGGTGTAGCCTCAGAATGGTTTATCGATCAAGATATTTCTCGATGGCATGTCTGGGATGACATGGCACAAAATTTTGTCCAACAATTCCAATACAATATCGATATCGTTTCGGATCGCAATTCCCTAGCTAATATGAAGAAAAACTCATCTGAAAGCTTTAGGGAATACGCCATAAGATGGAGGGAGCAGACGGCTAGAGTCAAACCACCGATGAAAGACTATGAATTGATTGATGTTTTTCTCCAGGCACAAAAACCTGACTACTTTCATTACCTTCTCGCTACAATGGGAAAGCCTTTCGCCGAAGCAATTAAGATTGGAGAAATGGTAGAGAACGGCATAAAATCGGGTAAAATTGTAAGCCAGACAGCCATTAGAGCTACCACACAAGCAATACAAAGTGGATCAAATAATTTTGTAAATTAAAAAAAAAAAAAAAGGGTTCATGATGACGTCTGGATCGAGAGGTGT
Organism: Solanum stenotomum; assembly: GCF_019186545.1. NCBI lineage: Eukaryota > Viridiplantae > Streptophyta > Magnoliopsida > Solanales > Solanaceae > Solanum > Solanum stenotomum. The sequence continues at coordinate 14,957,776 of NC_064293.1, forward strand.
TCAAATGGGCATGAACCACCCTTATGTTCAAGTCCAACAAGAACAATCTAATTCTCCTCAACATTATTATCCATCCCAATATACAGTTCTCAACACTCAGGCATATGTCCGACCTCCTCAGCGCCAACAATGGCGGGCACCTGCCCCATAAGGTTCTCACCCCCAACATTAAAATTTTCAGACACCTTATAATCCACGTCCCCGGATGGATTATACAAGAGAACAAGGTCATAAAGAAAACTTTACCCCAATTGGAGATTCATATATGAGTTTGTTGCGGAAATTAGTACAATTGAGATTGGTTGAACCTGTCAATCTCTATTTTGTCAATCCGAATGCAAGAGGCTTTGATCCAACTGTTATATGTGAGTATCACGCTAACACTCCATGCATAGCACAAAGAATTGTTGGACTCTAAAAAGAGTCATTGAGGAGTTAATTGAGGAAAAGGTAATTGCGATACGCAATGAGGAGGCGTCAAATGTCACCAATAACTCACTCACTGCTCACAATAAGGAGCATGTTGTGGGGATGATAGACATTTATGAAGATTGTGAGCAAACATGTAGAACAAAAATGGAAAGCAGGGATTCAAAAGAAGAGTCGAGTATGGTTTTAGAACCCATACAAAAGGCACCGATAATTGTGAATGGTGCAAGTTCAAATTTTGGAGACTCGAGAAAACTAGTGTTGTATGTCCCTGGAGCTATAAAAAAAAAGAGAAGTACCATTGAATGGACCAAAATTATACATTCCTGGTAAGCTTTGAACATTTGGTCAAAATCAAGAAAGTGTGAAAGAGCCAGTTGTGATACAAATTGCAACACAACTTCCGATGACAAACGCCAAGACTATTCCATGGAACTACAACAAAGTCATTGTTACCCACAAGGGAAAGGAGATTATTGAAGAAACAAATGAAACAAGAGGATTAACTCGTTCTATGAGGTGTTATGCTCCAGAAGAATTAAGAAGAGACAAACAAGCCAAAGAAAATCAGTTGTCGGTTAAAAAACCTGTCACTAAGGAGGAGGCTGAAGAGTTCCTGAAAAAGATGAAAGCTCAAGATTATTCTGGTATTGATCAGTTGAGGAAAACACTCGCTCAGATATCCTTGTTGTCATTACTCATACATTCTAAAGAGCATCGTGAAGTTTTGACCAAAATCTTGAATGAGGCACATATTTCAGAAAGTATCAGGGTGGGTCACTTGGAAAAGATGGCCAACCGAATATTTGAGGTAAATAGAATCACTTTCACTGATGATGAATTGCCTTTGGAAGGATTTGGGCATAATAAGGTGCTACATTTAACCGTGAAATATGAAGAACACTATGTGAAGAGGGTCATGGTCGATGGAGGATCGGGTGTAGACATATGCCCTCTTTCTACTCTACAAAGGTTGAAAATCAACACGGATAGAATTCGTACTAACAATGTCTGTGTGCGTGCATTTGATGGCGCAAAACGGGACACTCTTGGTGAAATATACTTAATTGTTACAACTGGACCAGTGGAGTTCGGAATCACTTTCCAAGTAATAGACATGGACACTTCTTACAATCTACTTTTGGGTAGGCCATAGATCTACCTGGCTAGAGTTGTGCCGTCTACTATGCACCAAGTGGTCAAGTTTGAGCATGATAAGCTGAAAATCGTTGTCCATGGTGAAGATGATCTCCCAATCACCCGAGATCCTTCAATACCATGCATTGAGGCCAAAAGAGGTTGTGAATCCCTTAACTATCAGGCTTTTGAGATTATAACAGTCAATCAGTTTTCGGAAGTAAAGCCTATACCACAACCTCATCTATCATTTGCTTTAGTCATGGTTGTGTCCCAGATGGTGCAGAACGGCTATGAACCTGGAAAGGGACTAGGGCTGTCTTTGCAAAGAATTGTGGATCCCATCAATCCAATGGGTAATCAAGAGACATTCGGTTTGTGTTTCAATCTAACTAAATTTGATAGAAAATGGGCAAAAGATCGTAAAAGAAATGTTTGGAATTTGTTGAAGCCAATCCCTCATATTGCTCAATCTTTTGTTAAATTTCGAGGTGAATCGAGTCCAGACTTCCCTCTCCAGAATGATATGGATGAAATGTGTCAAGGTATCAAGGAAATGTTTTATGATGTAAACATGACTCAGATGCGTGAAGGCACTAGTCATATGGATGTGCAGTTCGTCGGCCCGAATGTCCAACTCAACAACTGGGAAGCCACTCCTCTCCCTACAAGGAAGGAGTCTTGATAGTTTATTTTGCTGCTTTTAATTTATTTATTTGGATTATTCTCAGGGTTTTAATTCAAACCTTCTAGTTGTCTCACTTTGGTGTTAACCCTTCTATCATTTCCCATTTAACGCAATGAAGTTATAGTTTCACAATCATATTCAATCATCTTCTCTGTTCTTACTCTTTCTAATATATGTCCTCTTATTTTTCATTTCAATTACGTTAATGTCGACTTTAATAATATGACATGCATGCGGAGTTTACAGTTAAATCCTAAAAAGTTGTTTGATCTCGAAACAATGAATCCAAAGTTTGACGAATATGATGAAGATAAAGCTTACGAAGAAATAAAAAGGGATTGGATCAATTTGAAAATAAGCCTAAACCTAATTTAAGTGAAACTGAGGCGGTTAATTTAGGAACTCCGGAAGAAGTGAGAGAAATAAAGATAAGTATTCATGTTGATCAGAACATTCGAGACGACATAATTCAAGTTTTATTTGAATACAAAGATGTATTCGCTTGGTCCTACGATGACATGCCGGGTTTAAGTGCTGATTTAGTAGTTCACAAACTTCCAATACATCTTGATTTTTCACCTGTCCAGCAAAAACAGAGAAAGTTTAAGACAGACATGAGCGATAAAATTAAAGAGGAAATCATAAAGCAACTGACTGCAAATGTGATCAGAATTGTCCAATACACTATCTGGTTGGCTAATGTTGTGCCAGTGCCAAAGAAAGATGGAAAGATCAGAGTTTATGTTGATTAAAGAGATCTAAACAAAGCAAGTCTAAAAGACAATTTTCCATTACCCAACATTCACATCCTGGTTGATAATTGTGCCAAACACGAGATTCAATCTTTTCTGGACTATTACGCCGGATATCACCAAATTCTCATGGATGAAAAAGATGCAGTAAAAATGTTTTCACCACCCTATAGGGTACATATTATTATAGAGACATGCCATTTGGTCTGAAGAATGCGGGAGCAACCTACATGAGAGCTATGACTACTATATTCCATGACATGATGCATAGAGAAGTTGAGGTATATGTCGAAGATGTCATCATTAAATCTAAAGCGCAAGCCGACCATGTGCGTGATCTAAGAAAATTCTTAGAAAGATTGAGAAAGTACAACCTCAAGCTTAATCCAGCTAAATGTGCATTTGGAGTTCCATCTGGCAAACTTTTGGGTTTTATAGTTAGTCGAAGAGGCATTGAATTGGACCCCTCTAAGATAAAGTCCATTCGAGAATTGCCACCTCCAAAAACCAAGACTGAAGTCATGAGTTTTTTGAGTAGGTTAAACTATATCAGCAGGTTCATTGCTCAACTCACAGCCACATGTGAGCCAATATTCAAGTTGTTGAAAAAGGACGATGCTATCAAATGGACAAGTGAGTGTCAGGAGGCTTTTGACAAAATTAAGGAATATCTAGCAAACCCTCCAGTACAGGTCTTTTGTCCTACACGACCTATCTTATATCTCGAATGGATCCTTTTGAAATATATTTTTCAAAAATCCACGCCGACACGTAGGTTGGCAAAATGGCAGATTTTGCTTACGAAATTTGATATTGTGTATGTCACTCGCACCGCCATGAAATCACAAGTGTTGGCCGATCATTTCGCAGAGAATCCGTTCGATGATGAATACGAGCCCCTAAGGACATACTTCCCTGATGAAGAGATCAACTCTATTGAGGAAGAAATTCTTGATGATGGTCACGTGTGGAAATTATATTTTGGTAGGGTTGTCAACAAAAATAGAGTAGGAATTGGGGCAGTTCTTATCTCACCAAACGAATGTCATTATCCTGCCACAACACGACTTCGATTATTTTCTACCAACAACACAACAGAATACGAAGCTTGCATCATGGGTTTGAATATGACAATAAATCTGGATGTGCAGGAGTTGGTGGTTTTAGGGGATTCCGATTTGCTCATTCGACAAGCTCGAGACGAATGGGAGTCTCGAGACATTAAACTCATGATGTACACACAATGTTTAGAAAACCTCATCAAAAGATTCAAGTCCATTGAATTCAGATACATTTCTAGGTTTCACAATGAGTTAGATGATGCTTTGGCCACCCTAGCCTCGATGCTTTCACACCCGCGTAATACCTATATTGACCCGTTGGAAATCCAAGTCAGGGATCAACATGGTTATTGCAATATAATTGAAGTAGAGCTAGACGGTGAGCCTTGGTATCACGACATTAAATGGTTTCTAAAAGCTAAAGAATATACAATACATGCTGATAGAGATAAAAAAAAAAAGAACTATTAGGCGACTCGCTAATGGGTTCTTCTTGAGTGGCGATATCTTATATAAAAGGACTCCAGATTTGAATTTATTGCGATGTGTGAATATTCAAGAAGCAGAAACAATTATGAATGAGGTGCATTCAGGGGTTTGTGGCCCTCACATGAATGGTTATGTTCTAGCAAAAAAGATTATCTGGGCAGGGTACTATTGGTTGACCATGGAGCGAGATTGCTTCCGATTTGTACGCAGGTGCCATCAGTGCCAGATTCATAGCGACTTAATTCACTCACCCCCTTTAGAGTTGCACCCTATGTCTGCTCTGTGGCCTTTTATGGCTTGGGGAATGGACATTATTGGGCCGATTGAGCCGAAAGCATTTAATGGGCATCGGTTTATTTTAATTGTCATCGACTACTTTACCAAATGGGTGGAAGCTGTCACATTCAAATCAATCACCAAGAAAGCAGTGGTGAATTTTGTTCATTCAAACATCATATGTCGTTTCGGTATACCAAACTCATTATTACAGACAATGCAGCGAATCTCAACAGCCAGCTGATGAAGGAAGTTTGTGAGCAATTTAAAATTGTTCATCGTCATTCAACCCCTTATCGACCCAAAGCAAATGGGGCTGCTGAAGCGGCAAATAAAAACATCAAGAAGATTCTTAGGAGAATGGTGCAAGGATCTAGACAGTGGCATGAAAAACTACCCTTTGCTCTCTTGGGATACCGCACGACTATTCGTGCGTCAGTCGGTGCGACTCCTTACTTACTGGTTTACGGAACTGAGGTTGTCATACCCGCAGAAGTTGAAATCCCTTCTCTTCGAATCATTGTCGAAGCAGAAATTGAGGACACAGAATGGGTTAAATCAAGGTTAGAACAATTAGCACTGATAGACGAAAAACGGTTGACATCAATTTGCTTTGGTCAATTATATCAGCAGAGGATGACTCGAGCTTATAACAAGAAGGTACGCCTAAGAAATTTTGAAGTCAGTCAACTTGTTGTGGAACGCATCCTTCCTATTAAGACGAGGCCAAAGGAAAGTTTGCCCCAAATTGGCAAGGCCCTTATGTTATTAAACAAGTGCTATCAAAAGGAGCTTTGCAACTAGCAGATATGGAGGAAAAGGCGATCGACACAATTGTTAACGTAGATTCGATCAAAAGATACTACGTTTAACACTTTTGTTATGACACTCGTGATTGACATTCTCAAGATGAGAGGATAAAAATGTATCCTCCTTTATTTCAAACACCACTTGTCTGGTGCAAAAAAAAAGTTTCATTGAACTACGTTCGACCTGATTCCTAAGAGGATACGTAGGCAACCCTTCATTGGGGTTCGGTCTAATCACTGAATAAAACAATAATCATGTTCTTCAATTCTCCAAGGGCTGAGAATGACATTGTGACCTACGGTGTGTTACAACAAAAATAAAAAAAATAATTAAAAATAAAAAAAATGAGAGAGTCTTATGAGTGAAAACCCTCACGGGCACCATAAGACGATAGTAAGTTGAGAGAAAGAGATAAAAATGTCTTATTGGTGGAAAATCATGAAGGGCACCATTGATCAAATGATGGCATTCCGTCTTGGCATGAGCACACAATCAAGATATAAGTCAAGCTATAGACTGAAAGGTATAACATTGTTTCGTAAGATTCGGATAACTCAGAAGGATCAAACGTTCAATCCAAATGCATGTCATAATTCATTGAAGTCGTCACGTACTTTCAGATAAGATTTTTTTCATTCCTTTTAGACATTTACTTATTCAATTCCTCCTTCTAAAGATATTACTTTTCTTTCATAACCCTTTCATTTGTATCATTTGTACTTGTGTTCTGTATTCTTTGAGCCTCATTCAGCATAAACTCGCGTCAAGTAAGAAAATAAAATTAAAGCCACAAAATTGACTACGGTATTTCCAATTGAATGTTGGGGGCATCCATAACATTGACTAGGGATGTGAACCAATCGAGACAAAAAAATATCAAAAATCGATACCGTGTGAAAAGTCGATAAAGCAAGAGAGTTGCTTTGGAAAGAGTAAACCACATAACGTGCACAAAATGGTAATAGGTCAAAATGTTCATGAGAAGTGTTTCAATGGAAGATAAGGACTGTCTCTAAAGCATCTTCAAGCTATTCGCGCAGTCATCAATATGGTGAATCTTTCAAGCGAGACGGATTCAAAGTCAAACCCCACAAGATATTCGAAGTCACGATCCAATCACCATTTAGAAAAACTAAGAAAACATTCTTTGTTTCAAAATAGGTACAAAGCAAAATCGTGCAAGTAATTCGCGAGAGTCAAACGCCACAACGGTAAGTTCTTGAATTTCTGTCTCTCCTACAATATGCACCACAATAATAATAATAACAATAAAAAGGATTATTTTTATTAATGAAATCTGGGGCACTTTATTTTATTTTTATTTTTTGTTTGCTTCTTTTATGTTTGGAAAATGTACAAAAATAAAAAAATAAATAAATAAATGATCTTAAATATAATAATAACAATAATATAAGTAAAAAATAAAATAAAATTTATACATATAATCCCTATTTTATTTTTTCATGTCTTCACAGGGTACAATAATCCCTGGTTGAATATAGGGCGCAATAACCCCTATTTTATTTTTTCATGTCTTCATAGGGCACAATAACCCCTGGTTGCATATAGGGCACAATAAAACCCCTATTCTATCTTCATGTCTTCACAGGGCACAATAACCCCTGGTTGCATATAGGGCACAATAACCCCTATTTTATTTTTCATGTCTTCAGAGGGCACAATAGCCCCTGGTTGCATATAGGGCACAATAAAATCCCAATTTTATTTTTCATGTCTTCACAGGGCACAATAACCTCTGGTTACATATAGGGCACAATAAAACCCTTATTTTATTTTTCATGTCTTCACAGGGTACAATAATCCTTGGTTTAATATAGGGCACAATAACCCCTATTTTATTTTTTCATGTCTTCACAGAGTACAATAATCCCTGGTTGAATATAGGGCGCAATAACCCCTATTTTATTTTTTCATGTCTTCACAGGGCACAATAACCCCTGGTTGCATATAGGGCACAATAAAACCCCTATTTTATCTTCATGTCTTCACAAGGCACAATAATCCCTGGTTGCATATAGGGCACAATAAACCCTATTTTATTTTTCATGTCTTCACAGGGCACAATAACCCTGGTTGCATATAGGGCACAATAAAACCCCTATTTTATCTTCATGTCTTCACAGGGCACAATAACCCCTAGTTGCATATAAGGCACAATAACCCCTATTTTATTTTTAATGTCTTCACATGACACAATAATCCCTGGTTGCATATAGGACACAATAACCCCTATTTTGTTTTTTTCATGTCTTCACAGGGTACAATAACTCTTGGTTGCATATAGGGAACAATAACCCCTATTTTATTTTTTTGATGACTTCATAGGGCACAATAATCCCTGGTGGCATATAGGGCACAATAGCCCCTATCTTATTTTTTTCATGTCTTTACATGGCTCAATAATCCCTGGTTGCGTATAGGGCACAATAACCCCTGTCTTATTTTTTATGACTTCACAGGGCGTAATAACCTCCGGTTATATTGGGCACAAATATCCCTTTAATTTATTTTATAAAAGTATATTATTATTATGCTTAGTACAAACTTTTATAGCTTTCATCAATAACTCACAAAATTTTCCTAGTGCATACTGGGGTAGAAAATTTTGTTTCGTTTGTTTGTTTTGTTTTATGGCGTGCAGGATTCTACATAGTATACCAATTTGAAGTTCAAGAATAAAATCCTCGTTTTGATTAGAAAAATCAAGAATGTTAGATGTCCATGACATTTAGAGTCGCTTTCAACCCATGTAGCGGCTCAACATATCATGAATCATCTTCTCAAGAAAACAAGCATTCAAGAATATCATGCGGAAGAGCATCAACGACTCAAGTCAAATCATAAGTTTCAGATCTTAAATTCACATATCAAGATCAAAGTTCGGAATCGATGTACCTACCCAAAGAGGGTGAAGCGATAACCGAAGATTCAAAAAGAAGACTCAGTACTAGTGGGGTAGATATGATCTTGTATCTTTCCTTTCTCTCCTATTGTATTTTTCCTTTTAATGTAACAGCTAGAGCTACGAACTGGAACCTCGACAAAACCTCACTCGACTACCTAAAATTATTCTCCCGTCCCTTCCTATATATGAACTACACCTGATTATTAACTCAGGGTAGATAGTTTGTCCAAAGTTAGGGCGCAGTCAAACCTCTCCTTTTTTACTTATTTTCACATTTTTGGATAAATGTCTCGGTCAAAAAATTAGTCACAATGTTCACGTCTTTGCATGAAAACACTTAATGTTTCCAAGCAAAGAGGGGCATACTGTGAACACCTAATTTTTGACCAAAACATAAAGATTTTACACCAATTTTAATACTTAAATATTATTATTTTAGTAGGGTTATATTTAAAATAAATGAATAAATAAATAAATCTGAAAATTACAACAAATTATAAGCTCACTTTATGTTTAAAGTTTAATAAAGAAAGCTTTTGAATTTAACCTATTTTGTTTTAATCTTTCAACTTTTATCTAGTCCAAAAAATAATAATAATCGTATATATCATGGAAAAGTAGAAAAAAAAAAGATAAAAAGAACAGTCCTAAAAATTTCAAATTACCTCACCCTTTTTCATAATTATCCCCAACTTCCTTAACTTATTTCCTAAAAATCCTCCTCCCATCTAGTTTATTTTATTTTTATTCTATTTTTTTTCTCTCTTGCTAGATCTTTTCTGAAATTTTTAACAATACACGTTTCCTACTTTTTTTTTGTGTTATTTGTTATTTATTTATTTATTATTATTATTTGTTGTTTTGTTAATATTTTATTTTATTTTTCTTCCTCTATCTCAACCCTAAAATTCTCAACTAAATTTTAAATTAAATCTTATTCCCACTCCNCTTTTATGGCTTGGGGAATGGACATTATTGGGCCGATTGAGCCGAAAGCATTTAATGGGCATCGGTTTATTTTAATTGTCATCGACTACTTTACCAAATGGGTGGAAGCTGTCACATTCAAATCAATCACCAAGAAAGCAGTGGTGAATTTTGTTCATTCAAACATCATATGTCGTTTCGGTATACCAAACTCATTATTACAGACAATGCAGCGAATCTCAACAGCCAGCTGATGAAGGAAGTTTGTGAGCAATTTAAAATTGTTCATCGTCATTCAACCCCTTATCGACCCAAAGCAAATGGGGCTGCTGAAGCGGCAAATAAAAACATCAAGAAGATTCTTAGGAGAATGGTGCAAGGATCTAGACAGTGGCATGAAAAACTACCCTTTGCTCTCTTGGGATACCGCACGACTATTCGTGCGTCAGTCGGTGCGACTCCTTACTTACTGGTTTACGGAACTGAGGTTGTCATACCCGCAGAAGTTGAAATCCCTTCTCTTCGAATCATTGTCGAAGCAGAAATTGAGGACACAGAATGGGTTAAATCAAGGTTAGAACAATTAGCACTGATAGACGAAAAACGGTTGACATCAATTTGCTTTGGTCAATTATATCAGCAGAGGATGACTCGAGCTTATAACAAGAAGGTACGCCTAAGAAATTTTGAAGTCAGTCAACTTGTTGTGGAACGCATCCTTCCTATTAAGACGAGGCCAAAGGAAAGTTTGCCCCAAATTGGCAAGGCCCTTATGTTATTAAACAAGTGCTATCAAAAGGAGCTTTGCAACTAGCAGATATGGAGGAAAAGGCGATCGACACAATTGTTAACGTAGATTCGATCAAAAGATACTACGTTTAACACTTTTGTTATGACACTCGTGATTGACATTCTCAAGATGAGAGGATAAAAATGTATCCTCCTTTATTTCAAACACCACTTGTCTGGTGCAAAAAAAAAGTTTCATTGAACTACGTTCGACCTGATTCCTAAGAGGATACGTAGGCAACCCTTCATTGGGGTTCGGTCTAATCACTGAATAAAACAATAATCATGTTCTTCAATTCTCCAAGGGCTGAGAATGACATTGTGACCTACGGTGTGTTACAACAAAAATAAAAAAAATAATTAAAAATAAAAAAAATGAGAGAGTCTTATGAGTGAAAACCCTCACGGGCACCATAAGACGATAGTAAGTTGAGAGAAAGAGATAAAAATGTCTTATTGGTGGAAAATCATGAAGGGCACCATTGATCAAATGATGGCATTCCGTCTTGGCATGAGCACACAATCAAGATATAAGTCAAGCTATAGACTGAAAGGTATAACATTGTTTCGTAAGATTCGGATAACTCAGAAGGATCAAACGTTCAATCCAAATGCATGTCATAATTCATTGAAGTCGTCACGTACTTTCAGATAAGATTTTTTTCATTCCTTTTAGACATTTACTTATTCAATTCCTCCTTCTAAAGATATTACTTTTCTTTCATAACCCTTTCATTTGTATCATTTGTACTTGTGTTCTGTATTCTTTGAGCCTCATTCAGCATAAACTCGCGTCAAGTAAGAAAATAAAATTAAAGCCACAAAATTGACTACGGTATTTCCAATTGAATGTTGGGGGCATCCATAACATTGACTAGGGATGTGAACCAATCGAGACAAAAAAATATCAAAAATCGATACCGTGTGAAAAGTCGATAAAGCAAGAGAGTTGCTTTGGAAAGAGTAAACCACATAACGTGCACAAAATGGTAATAGGTCAAAATGTTCATGAGAAGTGTTTCAATGGAAGATAAGGACTGTCTCTAAAGCATCTTCAAGCTATTCGCGCAGTCATCAATATGGTGAATCTTTCAAGCGAGACGGATTCAAAGTCAAACCCCACAAGATATTCGAAGTCACGATCCAATCACCATTTAGAAAAACTAAGAAAACATTCTTTGTTTCAAAATAGGTACAAAGCAAAATCGTGCAAGTAATTCGCGAGAGTCAAACGCCACAACGGTAAGTTCTTGAATTTCTGTCTCTCCTACAATATGCACCACAATAATAATAATAACAATAAAAAAGATTATTTTTATTAATGAAATCTGGGGCATTTTATTTATTTTTTATTTTTTTTTGTTTCTTTTATGTTTGGAAAATGTACAAAAATAAAAATAAAATAAAATAAATGATCTTAACTATAATAATAATAATAATAATAATAATAATATAAGTAAAAAAATAAAATAAAATTTATACATATAATCCCTATTTTATTTTTGCATGTCTTCACAGGGTACAATAATCCCTGGTTGAATATAAGGCGCAATAACCCCTATTTTATTTTTTCATGTCTTCACAGGGCACAATAACCCCTGGTTGCATATAGGGCACAATAAAACCCCGATTTTATCTTCATGTCTTCACAGGGCACAATAACCCCTATTTTATTTTTCATGTGTTCACAGGGCACAATAGCCCCTGGTTGCATATAGGGCACAATAAAATCCCTATTTTATTTTTCATGTCTTCACAGGGCACAATAACCCCTGGTTGCATATATGACACAATAAAACCCCTTTTTATTTTTCATGTCTTCACAGGGTACAATAATCCCTGGTTTAATATAGGGCACAATAACCCCTATTTTATTTTTTCATGTCTTCACAGGGTACAATAATCCCTGGTTGAATATAGAGCGCAATAACCCCTATTTTATTTTTTCATGTCTTCACAAGGCACAATAACCCCTGGTTGCATATAGGACGCAATAAAACCCCTATTTTATCTTCATGTCTTCACATGGCACAATAACCCCTGATTGCATATAGGGCACAATAACCTCTATTTTATTTTTCATGTCTTCACAGGGCACAATAACCCTAGTTGTATATAGGGCACAATAAAACCCCTATTTTATCATCATGTCTTCACAGGGCACAATAACCCCTAGTTGCATATAAGGCACAATAACCCCTATTTTATTTTTCATGTCTTCACATGGCACAATAATCTCTGGTTGCATATAGGGCACAATAACCCCTATTTTGTTTTTTTCATATCTTCACAAGGTACAATAACCCCTATTTTATTTTTTTCATGACTTCACAGAGCATAATAACCCCTGGTGGCATATAGGGCACAATAGCCCCTATCTTATTTTTTTCATGTCTTTACAAGACTCAATAATCCCTGGTTGCATATATGGCACAATAACCCTTGTCTTATTTTTTATGACTTCACAGGGCGTAATAACCTCCGGTTATATTGGGCACAAATATCCCTTTAATTTATTTTATAAAAGTATATTATTATTATGCTTAGTACAAACTTTTATAGCTTTCATCAATAACTCACAAAATTTTCCTAGTGAATACTGGGGCAGAAAATTTTGTTTCGTTTGTTTGTTTTGTTTTATGGCGTGCATGGTTCTACATAGTATACCAATTTGAAGTTCAAGAATAAAATCCTCGTTTTGATTAGAGAAACCAAGAATGTTAGATGTCCATGACATTTAGAGTCGCTTTCAACCCATGTAACGGCTCAACATATCATGAATCATCTTCTCAAGAAAACAAGCATTCAAGAATATCATGCGGAAGAGCATCAACGACTCAAGTCAAATCAAAAGTTTCAAATCTTAAATTCAAATATCAAGATCAAAGTTCGGAATCGATGTACCTACCCAAAGAGGGTGAAGCGATAACCGAAGATTCAAAAAGAAGACTCAGTACTAGTGGGGTAGATATGATCTTGTATCTTTCCTTTTTCTCCTATTGTATTTTTCCTTTCAATGTAACAGCTGAAGCTACGAACTGGAACCTCGACAAAACCTCACTCGACTACCTAAAATTATTCTCCCGTCCCTTCCTATATATGAACTACACCTGATTATTAACTCAGGGTAGATAGTTTGTCCAAAGTGAAGGCGCAGTCAAACCTCTCCTCTTTTACTTATTTTCACATTTTTGGATAAATGTCTCGGTCAAAAAATTAGTCACAGTGTTCACGTCTTTGCATGAAAACACTTAATGTTTCCAAGCAAAGAGGGGCATACTGTGAACACCTAATTTTTGACCAAAACATAAAGATTTTACACCAATTTTAATACTTTAAATATTATTATTTTAGTAGGGTTATATTTAAAATAAATGAAAAAATAAATAAATCTGAAAATTACAACAAATTATAAGCTCACTTTATGTTTAAAGTTTAATAAAGAAAGCTTTTGAATTTAACGTATTTTGTTTTAATCTTTCAACTTTTATCTAGTCTAAAAAATAATAATAATAATCGTATATATCAGGGAAAAGTAGAAACAAAAAAAAGATAAAAAGAACAGTCCTAAAAATTTCAAATTACCTTACCCTTTTTCATAATTATCCCCAACTTCCTTAACTTATTTCCTAAAAATCCTCATCCCATCTAGTTTATTTTATTTTTATTTCTATTTTTTTTCTCTCTTGCACGATCTTTTCTGAAATTTTTTAACAATACACGTTTCCTACTTTTTTTTTGTGTTATTTGTTATTTGTTATTTATTTATTTATTATTATTATTTGTTGTTTTGTTAATATTTTGTTTTATTTTATTTTTCTTCCTCTATCTCAACCTTAAAATTCTCAACTAAATTTTAAATTAAATCTTATTTCCACTCCATCACATTCCTTTTAATTAGCACCAGACTCACACCCAAAGCTATTATAAGAACACACGTTTAGAAAAAGAAAAAAAGAGACAGACACACAGATACACAGAAGGAACGAGAGAAAAAAAAAACACAAAGAGAAAAAGATAACAAAAGTGAGTTTTTATTTTGAGAATTAAGTCAACATTCGAGGTTTCACTCAAGATTTCGGATTCGCGGCTCTCTAAAGTTACTATTAGCTATTAACTTTGGAAATCAGTAGATCGTAGCAGTTGTTTTTGTGGTATCAATTTTCGTAGTGAGGTAAATCTAAATTCTTGCATGATTTAAATAGAATACTTGTACGAAAACTTGATTCCAATAATATGAAGTTCTTTGAATCGCATGTTATTATTATGTAATATCAATATGTGATGCATGTTGTGATTATTTTTTAGAAGACGCTTAGGAAAATGGAACCGAAGACGTTTCTTGTTTAAAAAATAATATAAAAATAAATATAAATGATGTACCATACATTTTTTTATTATTATTGTCTTTTACTCTTTAGATGCAATTAATATTGAAATTGGTTTCGTGATATTTAATTTTGAATAGTTAGTGTTTCTTGGAGCTTAGTTTTCACTTAAGAAAATTTTGTTGAAATTATTTGTAGACTTGTTAGATTAGGATATAAACTAAAGTTTAATTGATCAGTGATTTAGAAAATCTATGTGGAATGTGTTTTAGTTTTTTTTTTATATTATTTTGATAAAAAATAATTTGCCTCTAGAATAAGCATTAAGATGATTATCGCTTTAATTTGAATTATAATTAAGAGGATATATGAATATTATTTAGAGATTTATGGTAAAAAATAAAAAAATGAATAATTAGGAAAACTAAATAAAATAAAAAAGAGGCCAGAAAGCATTAAAAAAAATAAACGTGAATAGAAAAAAATAAAAAAAAATAAAAGATAAAGAAAGAAGAGAAAATAAGCGTAACAGGAAAAAAAATTAAACCAAAAAGTAAGAAGAAAAAATAAAGAAACAGAATGTTAAAAAACATATAACATAAAAAAAAATAAGGAAAAGATAAGAAGAAGAAAACAAAATGTAAGAAAAAAAAATAAATTAAAAAAAAAACAAAAAAAGAAGAAGAAAAGCTACAGAATGTTAAAAATAAATAAAATAAAGAAGAAAAACGGTAGCTAAAAAATATAAAAAAAATTCCTAAACATAAAATTTTAATTCCTATTTTAAATCAAAAAAAAAAAAATACAATCCTAAATTAACTTAAACTCTGAAAATCTCTTTCCCATACAAATTCTAATTCCTAGCAACTAAATACCAATATATATTCTACCCATAATAACATTAAAAATAAATAAAAATATAAATAGTAGCAGAAAAGTAAAAGAAAAAGGAAAAAGAAAATATGGATGTTTCAAGTTTCAAATTAATGTACACACATCGAAAAAATAAGACTATTTTAAATAGATTTAAAACAAATAAGACAGTTTTTAAATAGGTTTAAAATAAATCAGAGAATGAGGGTAAATAACATTTTTATTATTAAGCTAATAATATAATATCAAAAATTAATTTAAGTCATATATATAGTCAATAAAGCGACCGTGCTAGAACCACGAGACTCGAAAGGTGCCTAACACCTTTCCCTTGGTCAACAAAATTCCTTACCCGAATTTTTAGTTCGCAGACAAATAAAAATCAAGAGTCAAATTTCCTTTTGATTAGGGGCTTAAATAATAAGGTGATTTGTAACACCAAAACTCAATTTCAAGTGGCGATTCTAAATAGTAAAATAATTCTTTTTCAAAATGTCATTTTAATTGAAGAAACTCTTTTTCTTTCAAAACACACACATAATTTTAAGGAAAAATAAGGGATGTGACAATCATTATGGCTGGAAACTTGGGATTGCCTTGACCTCTGCCTTTCCAAGAAAGGGATTATCATGGAGCTAAACACTGCTATAAGCGTGTCCTTAAAATGGTTATATTTCACAGCTTCTTCAGTTCTTAAGTCTTCCGTTCTCTATACTTCAAACGTTCCCTTCATTTAATGGATTCTTCCTCTTTTATTTGATTTAGGGTAAAGAAAACCGTGGAATTTTACGTCGAATGGCAGATCTTGAAATGAAAATTGCACTAGGTGAATGTAATTCTTCTGTTTTTCCTCGTTAATCTCAAGCAGTTTATTTATATATACTTTACAAAACATATAAAATATTAGTGGCTGCTGCTAATCTGTTCATCTGATTGTATATCTATTTCATAGTTTCTGAAAATCCTGCCCAGCACCTTAAAAAATGCATCAGATATGCCGAAAAGACACTCGCTCTGGATGATATTGATGGAGGTTGTTTATGTAAGACTCCGAACAGAATCTATTTAAAGAGGAACTGCTTTAATTCTCTGATATTGTGCCATAAACATTCCGACTCTCAGCTTTGCCAATTTACTAAATGTTTACTTGGTGTTTGTCATTGATTGTGTCCACCCCTCACATATTGTTTAGCTATAGTCGAGAAGTAGCATACAATTACAATTAAGACAGATTAAGGTGCAGAAATTATATACTTTGGTACATGGAACCATGAAGTACCATATGTGCAGTACGTGGAATTTTATAAAGTGTGTTATACTTATGAAAACATCCGAGTGTCCTGCTTTAACAAGTATCTGCATACAGCTTTAGCTATAATAACCATTTTGATAAATCCAATTTTCAAGTCATTCACTGAACTTCATTTGGTTGGTAGATACCATAGGACCGTGCATGTATGAATTGCTTTCTTGTGAGTGAAGGACTGCATCACGACAAGCTTCAACTGGCATTATAGGCATTCAAAAAAGCTGTAAGTAGTTCTTTCAATCTTGTCTCTGTACATTTATTTCCCCTTATTTTAACATGAAATATATGTGGAAAGTTCTTCTGATTTCCTACCCTATTTCAGAAAAAAATTCCTACAGAGAAGTCAAACGCACACCTTGAACTCCACTAAGTTGTTGAAAAAAACAACTGATTGTCACTGATGAACTGTTGTATCATAAATAGGATCTTTCAAAACACAAGGTTCTCAATTGTTGCTAATTACCACCTCGTATTTTTATGATGGTGTTCTTAAAGAACAAGAGTTAGAAAAACCAAAAATACAGAAAAAAAAAAAAAGACAAGAGACCATGTATCTAGTTGTACACTGCACCATGCAGCAAGGGCAGGATATATGTTTGCAACTTCTTGTGTGGATCACAGATAGACCTTCTGTCGTCATCTTAAAGGTTGCAGAGAATGCCTCTAAATAAGCTTGGCTCTCTCAGAGTTTGAATGGAACCATTCATAAAGAAGACACTGAAAACTTTACAGATAAGACAAAAGTTGGTAAACTAAACGAAAAAATCATGAATACAAATAGAAGCATTCTCTCATAAAATAGGACATATGAGGATACAGGTCATAATAGGACAAGGATGCACTGGAAACTTTACAGAGAAAAAGAAAGTCGTAAGTGAAAACAGAATCTGATAATAACTCATTGAATTAGTTACCTATTTGTGGTAGTTAAGAGTCATGTCTGACTAGTACAAGTGTGTATATAGAAAATCAAGTTGGGTGCGAAAAGATCAGAAAATGCCTATTACAAGATCTGCAGAGATCAGTAACATATTGAATTGAGTTTGGTACGAAATAATCTATCTAGAAGAACAAGTGTGTGTATAGGGAAGTACAACTTCGAAGTAGAAAAACAGTCTGATTTAAAAGAATTGGCTTCAATAAGCTTGAAAGTTTTATGCTAAGTGAAGAAAGAACCAATAGTCTCTACAAAAACCTCACTTTTATTTATCTTCAAATTCTATGTTTGCACATATCATGATATCTTAAATATAGACTTCACTTTCCCCCTTTCTAAAATTCAATTCCATGTTGGGAAAATTTCATATTTGTTTTCTCAGGTGAATAGATTTCTCGAGAACTACAAGATGTCCCTAAATGGATTTTCAGATGCTGAATCAATGGATCCTGCTAGTGATGCTTTATATGAAAAGAAAGTGACGCTCCAGCTTCTTGACAAATTTGAAGGATTACTTCAGGTAAGATTATGACATTGTGGTTATTTTATATAAAGCATCCATAAGTGATACTATAATCCATTGCATTAAGAACGGCTTGGTTGACGACATTAGAATCATTAGGGAAGTGAGTATGATCAAAGTTTCTGTTGGTGTGACATTTTAATATTAATAAAAATATATTATATGTCACATTATGTATCATGTTATGTCCATTGGTGGAACTCTAATCTGTTTAAACACTGATTTCATCGTCAGAGTTACCAAGGAAAGCTTTCTGTTTCCTGCTATAACGTAATGTATGCTGAGGTAGTCCTTTAAGATAGCTTCCGAGATAACCAGTCAATATCTACAAAGTTCTGCTCTGACAACCTTTTGGTAGCAAGTTCTAATGATAGCTAGGGGGGATAAATATAAACATGAAGTTTGGTTTTATGGTATGACGGGAAAAACACCAAAACATAGTCATGCATTTCTATGGTTTGTAAAATTGTCTTAATGTGTAGGTTTGAGGCGCAATTGATTGAGTGAATCGTTGATATTGTCAAACAAGTAGAGGCTAGGAACCTGCAATAGGCAGCTAAGATTAGTTACTAAGTCAGTAATACTATTTGTAACAACTTGGTTACTCTACTATGGCAACCCCAGAAAGCTTGGTTAAGTTTCTCCTACTCGACACTCTGCTATGGCTACCCCAGAAGCTTGGTTAAGTTTCTCCTACTTGACGAATTTTTTTCTTAATCCTTTTCACTTACTACAACGGCAATAACAACATGCTCACTGAAATCCCAATTTATTTGCTCAATGAGTTAACTGAGCCCCTCCTGTATTGACTGAACGGTGCACATTTTAGTTGTTTCTTCTTCTTTGATTTCTTTATTTTTCTTGAAACAGGAAAGTTATGATATAGTCTTTAAAATATAATGCCTTAAGATTCTCAATTGTTAAATGTTTTCTTCTTTTGAAGTTGTTAAGACATTATGAATGAGATTGTAAAGGATGCATTTGAATAATGCGATCCTAAGCATAATGACAAGAATAAGGGGAAGAGTAAGGAAAGAGTCAAGGAAAGAGTAAGAGAAAGCGTAATTGCATGGATGGAGGTTGTTTATGTAAGACTCCGAACAGAATCTATTTAAAACCTATTTACCTATTAGTTGAGGTGATGTGTAAATTGGAATAGTTTGTTTCCTATATCATACTATCAAACACCATTTTTATCTTGATTTTCACATCATTACTTAACAAACTACTCTTGTTGACAGATTAAACAAGGAGATCAGGTCACACTATTGGATCCCATTTGCAAATTTGTTGATTTTGAATGGGAAGGAAAGGTAAACTCGTTATAATATCTGTGGTATTTTCCTTCTTAAAAAAAAAAAATAATAATATCTGTGGTATTTCAGATGCAATGCTATTCCAAATGTCATTTTGCTTTCTATATCACGTTTTTTTCCTCTAAGCACCACATATTAGACGTGTTGTATTAGTTTATATCCCTTTATTTTGTGTATCGACTTCACCTTATAACACATCAGGGCAGGTTGCACTTGAGCCTCTAGCAGTGGTAATTTGGTGTCAATGGTATGGTAAAATTGACAAGTTACTACCAATAGGGAGTTAATCTGGTAATTTTTCTTGGTTGTAACTGATTGAAAGTCATTTCTTGCTATTTCTGAAGTCATGTCAATCATTTGCCTTGCTCGTGTGATTTATAATAATCTGCCAGCCAAATTTTGTCACTCCTCACTAATATAGTGTTATTTTTACTGCAGCATTATTAATTCAAGTCTCTGCAAGTTAATCTTCTGGAACAAGTCCTTGTAAATGGAAATGCCCTGCCTAAGAAAAGGGGAAAAGCTTTTACAAAAAGTTGGAATTGCCCTGCATAATTCACCAATATCATACCCATAACTGCCCGTGTATCAATCTGACAATTCCATTTCCTTTAGATGATATATTTCTTTGACATTTGACATTGATGACTAGTATGAAGTAAAACTTGTGTTCACTTTGTAGTTCTTCGGTCAAATCCTATTTTTCAGTTTGTACTTTGTAGTCCTGTCCTGCTATGTCTTGCACTACTGTTTTTTAACTCAAAGACATGGATCTGCAAGGATAAAATATACTTTCCTTTCTCTTAATAATATATATCTTGAGAAAAGGGGAAAAGCTTTTACAAAAAGTTGGAATTGATTAATGAACTTGTATGATTCAAAGTTCAAACATTTGGAGTATTTCTACCTTCTAATGCAAAATTGAGCAATGAGTATAACAACTTTTAACCTTGAAATGAGAATAGAAAGTTGGTGTTCCTTCAAAGTTAATAAAAGTCTACATTTGTGCAAAATGAGTCAATAACCTGTCTCCGATAAATCAGCAGAAGCGCAATACATACAATGTGAATTATAGTGATCATTCACATAAATTGATAGGACTCCTTTATTATTTCAAAGTTTCATATTTTTCATATTCTTATACATGTGTATTACATGACTCGATATACACATACAACACACGTGCCGAAAAACTAGTACTATGTGATAAGTGGGAAGCCCCCAAGTTAAAAATTGGATTACGAAAAAGTGAATGAACACTGCTTTTTATATAAATATAATTCGTACATGAACTTAATTGTGTAGTTGTGAGTTGTTTACCAGTGAGGAAACTGAAGAATACAAATAGGTGAATGACTCCTTAGAATACTGCAGCACTATCAATTCTGGAAATGGAAATGCTCTGTCTCCTAATTTTGCTACTGCAGCACTATCAATTCTGGAAATGGAAATGATGTGTCTCCTAATTTTGCTAGTCATGAATCACTACTATTTGTAATATTTCTACCTTTTAATGCAAATTTGAGAAATGAGTATAAGAATTTGTACACTTTGAAAGTTTATTGCTACAAATATGCTTGTACACTTTGAAATGGATAACTATACTATCAAGGTAAATCTGCTTCATAACTTTAATGCATTTTCATACAAGTAATGACTAGTCTTCCCTTTCATCTTAACTGTCTGAAACTTTGATTATCATCTTGAGTAAATCTTAGTTACGACTCTCAAGGTCGTTTTGTGTTTCCGTCTTATTTTTCCCTTTTTGAACCATCTCATAGCTTCATTTATTCCTTTTATCATTTGTGGGAATGGGTGAACAATTTCTAAGGTTATCACATGTGTTTCATGAAAGATTTTCATTTTTAGAAATTTGACCAAAGTCAACATTTTGGATTAACGAGGTTGACTTTGAGTGACTTATGACTTAGTTGGGTGATTTCCGTGGATCTCAAGAATGATTTGGACCTCTGTTGGATTTTGAGCATTTTGAAAGATTAGGTTTGACCACGATCATTATTTGGTTAGAATGACCTCATATCGGTGTTTTGAGGATTCCAGCATATTCCAAAAGTATTTTATGATTGATCTGCATATTAGGTTTGTATCTGGGAGGTACTAGATGAGTTTCGAGGGGTTTATTGGAGATTTGGATGATATTAAGACTATTAATTTTTGTTGTTTTCTGGTTCAAGGCATTTCCTTATTTGCATTAGTGATGCCTCGGCCGCGTTTGTGAAGACTAACTGGGTCAATGCATCGCGATCATAGTGGTTCAGGTCGCGATCACGTAGAAAGGTTTCAGGGCCAGCAAGATATGTGCATAGTGTTCACAGTTGCAGTGGGTCATATCTAGTTCATTTGGTCGCGATTGCAAAGGGTGAATAGTATATATTTAATACTTGGGTAGTGTTCAATTCCCCAATCCAATTTCAAAGTTCATATATCTATTTTGGGAGCTATGAGTTTCAATTTTTTGTGATTTGAGAGGTGTTGTGCTTGTTTTGTATTCGGGTAAGAACCTAACCTAGGGTGTGTTTGGTATGATGGAAAATGTTTTCCTAGAAAACAAGTAGATTTTTTACTTATTTTCTCATGTTTGGTTGTGATTAGAAAATACAAATATTTTTTGGAAAATATTTTTTAGTGTTTGATTTGTGAATGAAAAACATTTTAAAGAAAATATATTTTATGTTTTACCAGAAAGTACAAAATATTTTTTAGAAAAATAACTTCTGACCCGGAAACTAACTTCGATAATCACTCTAGGACATGATCCCAACACGCAAACTAGGACACAACCCTGACGATCGATCCAAAATCTGACCCTCAGATCTAAACTAGGACCTGACCCTGACTTTCGACCCGAGACCCGACATTTGAAGTGGGACCGGATATCCGATCCAGGACCTGACCCTGACAACCGAACTTGAACATGATCAATCAATTCGGATTTCGACTTCGACAATCGAATCGAGACCCGACTTCCAAATTAGGACCCGACCTCAACAACCAACAATCAATGTGAGATCCAAGATTCGACTTTTAATTCAGGATTTGGACCCACCCCAACTTTCGAACCAGGATTCAACCACACCCGACTCGGGACCTAACTTTCAAACTGGATTTAATTTATTTTTTTAAAAATAATTTATTTATTTTTGTGTGGAGGAGGGGGGCTGGTATGGGATAGGGGTAGGGTGAGGTAAAAAAAATTGAAAATTTGAAATTATTATTCAAAACAAACTTTTAATTTATTTTTTTTGAGGGGGGGATGGTTGGGGGTGGGGTCGGGGTAGGGTGGGGTAAAACATAATTTTTTTAAAATTAATTTGTTTTGGTGAAATGGTCTGATTAACCCTTGTATTTGTATGAGTTTGTATTCTGGATCCTTCTACTTGACTATTTGTCAATTGAACCCTTAAACTCAATAAAACTCAATATTTTAAGCCCTTCTGACCATTGGTCAAACTTATGTGGCAATTTAATTATTAAGTTGACACCAATACGTGATTTCACGCATGGAAGGAGCGTGAACTCAAAATTTTGACTAAAAATAATGTTTTAAAAAAAACAAAGATAAAAGTAAATAAAAAATATTTGTTTTTCACTTCTTTCTTCTTTCTCTCCCAGCCCACCCCATTTCTTTTTCTCTCTCTAATCACCATTACCTTCTTCCCCATCCAACCCCCATTTCTGTTTTTTTTTCTCCTCTTCCCAGCCCTCTCCAATTTCTTTTTTCTCTTTCTTTTTTTTTTCATATTTTCTTTCTTCATAGAGAAATGAAAATCCGTTGTTATGGTAAATCTGTTTCTTTTCATTTTTCTGGGTTATTTAGAATCCATAAGGTGACAAAGATTCAATAGTCTTGAAGGATGAAAAGTGATTGTTGAATGTCTTGTGAAATTAGGTGAACTGTGTTATGTAAAATTGTGTATAAANTTACCTTCTTCCCCATCCAACCCCCATTTCTATTTTTTTTTTCTCCTCTTCCCAGCCCTCTCCAATTTCTTTTTTTTCATATTTTCTTTCTTCATAGAGAAATGAAAATCCGTTGTTATGGTAAACCTGTTTCTTTTCATTTTTCTGGGTTATTTAGAATCCATAAGGTGACAAAGATTCAATAGTCTTTAAGGATGAAAAGTGATTGTTGAATGTCTTGTGAAATTAGATGAACTGTGTTATGTAAAATTGTGTACAAATATTGTGATCTATTAAGATATTTTGATGGTCATTTATTGACGTTAATGGAGAAAAGGAATTTATGGTGGTTCAAATGGTAGATGTAAACGTTGATTAAAAAAACACAATTAAGAATTACGAATTTTGGAAACTTTGAGAAAAAATCGAATTATGAGTTTTAAGAACATGAAGAGTCTGGTCACGACTATAGACAATAATGACCCTGAAGAAGAAGAAAATTAAGGAGAATTGAGATGGTGTTAATGGTGGTTGTGGGTTGAGGGAGGTGGAGGGAAGGTGAGAGAAATAACTATTTTATTTTATTTTTGTAAATAAAAAATTTAATATTTTTTTCTTTTATGGAATAACATTTTTGGTTAATAATTTAAAAATATTAATGAAATAATTATTAGATGGCATTATTATAGCTGATGTGGATATGACATGTCATTTATGTAAGAGAGAATGAGTTACACACATGGTTGAATGGGTTTAAAAATCTCATTTTAGTTGAGTTTAAGGGTTCAGTTGAGTAAGGATCAATTAAAAGGGTTCAGAATACAAATTCATACAAGTACAAGGGTCCATCAGACCATTTTGCCTTTTTTCAAAAACAAACTTCGAATTTTTTTATTCCTTTTTTTTGGGGGGGTGGGGTGGTAGGGTGGGTTTAGGGTATGGGGTGGGATAAAAAATAAAATTTTAGATTGAAAATATTTTTAAAAAACAAACTTTAAAAAAATGAGGGTGGGGAGGGGGTTGTTAGGGGTTCGGTAGGTGTGGGTTAAAGAAAATAAATATTTAATTTTTTTAAATCTTTAAAAAATTATTTTTGTGGTGGTAGGGGTAGTCGGGGGTTTAGCGGGGTAAGAAAACCGAAAATTTTAAAATTTGAACTATTTATTCAAAAAAAAAATCAATTGTTACTAATTTTTTTTTTTGGTGGGGGAGGAGCTGGTTCGGGGTAGGGGTAAATAAATTGATTTTTTTCAAAAATATTTCTTTTAATTTTTTTTTTTGTTGTTGAATGAGGAGGGTCGGGGTATGGGGTGAGGTAAGAAAAACAATTGTAATTTGAGGTTAAGAGAGAGTTTTGAAAAAATGTTTTATTTTTTTATTTTTGAAAGGGAGTCAGTTTTCTTAAATTGGGGAAAAATAAGTTGATTTGGAAAACATTTAAGTTAACCAAACATGAGAAAATTGGAAACATGCTAGCGTCTAGAAGAAATGTGTACTGGCCTGGGCAAGTGAAAGGCCAACCGAACCTAAGTATCAAAGGGGGGGCGGGGGCGATTGCGAACCCGCACATTCCACTACCAATCCTTGGGCTTGGGCTTTACTTATTCTTATTTACAACAAAGGAAAAGCCCAACCAAGTTCTTCTAAAGTCATTCTTTCTGGCAGCTATACCTTCCTACCAAACACACCCATAGTCTTAACTATTTTCCCGTTATACCAAACACACCTATAGGAAAAATATAGAGAAAGTGATGTGACACCTCTCAATGGCCTCCACTCATATTTATCTACTTTCTCCTTTTTTTGACCATTTTTTCTTCATTATTTATTTATTTTATTTTTAATATCTTAAATAGTTTTACATTCAATTACTCAACTTTTCACCTATCACTATAATATATATTTAATATCTTTAATAAAATAATACATAACTTCTAATAACTCACACATCTTCAACTTATACACTTAATAATATTCATAACTCTTTTATTTTTAATATTCATAACCCCCAAAATTTAATCTATAAGTTTATGTCTTATGGTATTCCTCCTCTTTGTCTATATAAATTCATATTTTGTATCAAGAAAATTGCCATTCAAAGTTATTCTTTCACTTCTCCATCACTATATCATACATTAGTGTGAAAGAAAATGTTGATCATCACATCATATGGTTGTTTTCAACAAAGTCATACAAAATCTATGAGTAAGAATGCTTCTATTAAGTTTTTAAATTATACGTTTTTACTATCATTTGTGTGATATTATTTATTTATTTTGAGTCAATTTAACTCATCTTTGAAACTAAATTGAATAAATTCATGGAGTAACTAACTATTTCATATAAGTATATTCTTAATTTGTGCTTATAGGGATGAAGAAGAAAGCCGAGGAAGATACAAAAGTAGAGAAAATTGTGAATTTTCAGAAGAAGATGATGTAGAGTCTTACAATAAAATTATCGTTATAGTAATTTTATCTCTTTAGTTTTTCTTTCCTCTTCTCTATTTTCCATTTATGTACTTTATTGAAAAACTTAAAATATACTTCAAAATTCTTTTAGTTGTAGTTCCTTAGATTCTTTTTTTTAAAAAAAAGTTGTATTTTAAAAACGTAATGAGAAGAGAATAAAATGATAAGTAAGGCAAATCAGAAGACTGAGAAAGAGAACTTGATAAAGAATTTTTTGTATATGACTATAATTGTACATACATAATTCATTAGGCAAAATTATAATTAGTTCTTGTGAATTTTTCTTATGATAACTTTTTGCAGCATCCTAAAATGAACATTATATACTTGAAGTTACTGCTTATTTGCATGCTGAAGTGCATTCCTAAATTTGACATTACGATTAGAAGTATTTTAAAGAGCGAAAATTTGACAATTTATTAAAAAAATGTTATCCAAGCAATGAATTAAAAAACAATTGACAACAAACTAGAGCATTTGTGTAATTCTTAAGAAAAACTAAAGAAACTAAAAATATTTAATGAATACTTTCATTTTCAAAAAAAAAGAAGACAATATATAAGGTCATAAATTTATGTTTATGTAAAACTTGAATGAAACAACACCTCTTTTAACTTTATATTAGAATACATCTCTTTAAATTTAAGAATTTTTTATTTACTCTCACATTTTAGTGCAATATTTAACTTATCTTTTTTGTTTCCTCCTCTTTTTTGGTTTCTCCCTATTTCTATGTAACTAATGCATGTAAGAATTAATTAAGAAAAAATAAAAAAATATAAGAATTAGTTCCTCAATTATCACTATTTATAAATTACTATTTTTCCTATTTCCTAACCATAGACAGGTGATATGACACCTCTCTTTACCAAAGATCTTATTTATTTTTTTCTCATTTTTTGGATAAATTTTACTATATTTTAATTTATTATTATTATTATTATTATTATTTAAAAAAGTGTCAATTACTACTCTCTTCATTTATTTATATTATTTATTGTAAAAACTTAAATGTCTCAAAATTTATTACTCCACTTATTCTTATTCTTTGTTGTAAATTTAAAGACCTAAATATTTATCACTCCAACCTTCCATTTCTCCATAAAGAATGAAAAATCTATATCTATCTATCTATATATAATATAAATAAAGATATTAAAAAGTTATTTGACACCTCTCTTTGGCCAATGATCCTATTTATTTATTTTTCTCATTTTTGTTGTTGTTATTGTTGTGATTTTCACTATATTTCTATTTATTATTACATTTAAAAAGGTGTAAATTACTACTCCCTTCATTAATTTTTATTATTTATTGTAAGAATTTAAATATCTCAAACTTTACTACTCTACTTATTTCTATCATTTATTGTAAATTTAAAGACATAAATATTTATCATTTAAATCTTTCATTTTCTCCGAAAAGAATGAAAATTTATTAAACTAGAGTAGTCTAATGAAATATCTTTTCAAATAGCTTGAAAAAAAACCCATCCCTTTAACTCTTTTAATTATGAGATTTCTCTTTATATCTTAGTTTTCAAAAATCTAAAAAATATTTACGTAATCAGTCAATTAAAGAATAAGATAAGTACTCACTAAATAATTTTTTTAAAAAGAGAAGTTGTAACTCTCCAAAAAGAATTTTCAATATTCATTTATATTTATTACATTTAATAATGAACCATGATTAAAGTTAGAAATAAGAAAATATTGCACTAGCGAAAAAAGAAACATTTTTTCAACTCTTTTTCCCTATTTTTCCTTTTATTTATTAGTTTATAAGAATAAAAGTCACAATTATTATCATTTATCATCCTAACTTTTCATATTCTTTACTAAAAATATGAACTCATCCACATATTGGTTTATGAGATCATTAGTATTCGTTTTTAACTTCTTCATATTTATGCAGTGTTGGGATTACAAAATTTATTTTGTTTCTATATAAAATTGATATTTTATCTCACTCGTATATTTATTATTTTAATGCAATTTTTTATAAAATATGAATTAATCGAATCCGTTAATTAATTAGTAGATGTGTGAATTGAATAAAACTTCTACTTCCTTTTTTGAATTTAGAATTACACTTTCTATACTTTTCATATGAAAGTTTTGTGTTGATTTATAAAAAAATTAGGCTATTAATTTTATTAATTGCACTAATTTATATGCTCATATTTAAAATAATAATTGTGAAAAAGTTAAATTACAAGTAAGAGAAATTACATGATACCTAAATTTAAATAGTTAAATAAATTTATAAGCGCAAATAGTATTATATAAAGAAAGTTATTAATAAAATCGCTTAAATAATTTAGAACACCAAAAAATGAGATACCGACGTATTTAAAATTGGCGCAATATGTCTTTATATTGCTCCAAGGCAAAATTACAATTCTCTTTTTTTTTCCTTGAAACTAATTTAATGTTATTGTTTTTGTTCTTTATATATATATTTGTGGTATCATTAAGACTTTTTGTTCAGATCTTACTCATTAGTCAATGATATTGTACAAGTAAATATATATTTTCTTATTTATTTATTATTGTAGTCTAAATAAAATGACAAGAGTGAAAATTAGTGTTGACAAATTTAATTAATAATAATTGGGCTAGAGGGAGTGTATAACACGAAGGGATGGAGTAATCAGGTTTCCTTTTTGATATGCTTTGGGAAGTGAGGTGGCTGCTTTGTTAAACGAACAATCACATCCATAAATGTTACTTACTATTCAACAATTAAAGACGATGCACCTATGAGACTATTATACATGTCTTGCAATAAACTTTGAAAGGAAAAAAAGAAGCAGTGTGATGGCAGAGCAACACCAATCCCCAAAAGCCCAATATTCACCTCAGCAAACAGAGGCTGGATTAGTCCGTTGGACGATTTTGACCTAGAAGTATGGCATTCCTATGATTTCTTTGGCTTTTATTTGGACTATCATCTATGCTTCTCAGTGAGGAATACATTGAACAAACATCATCAGCTAGAATCTTTAAGCTGTGTGAGTTTTGTGGTTTTCATCATTTGCATTTAACTTCCCAAAAATGTACGAGACTAGAATTGATTGATCACATCCATCCTCCCGACGATATGGGAGGTGAGTGTTACTTTGAAATTGTTGCTCCATATGTCCAACATTTAAAGATTTCAGGGTATTTCTATGGTGTGGGAATTAGGCTTGGGGACCTCTCGTCTTTAATCCACGTTGATCTTACTTACCACTCATCTGACTACCGTAGATTAGATGATGTAATTGACAAAACAGTGAAATATCACTTGACAAGAGTAGCTTGTGCTAATGAGCTAATCATCTCATCCTTGCATATCGAGGTCAGTTTACTCACCATGTCTTTTTATGCAACCATAAAATAACTAAAACCATTTTAGTGATTGTTACAATTTCTCACTTTTAGGACATGAAGTAACTCACGAAGTATGTAAAAGAATATAGAATTAAAATAAGAGATTTTACACAACAGTTAAATACATACCATACTATATAGTAAATCATACACTAAATTGCACGAGAGTAAAACTAGAGAAGTGTATAAATTGTTGTTCTGATACTTAAATGAATCCACTTCTATATTTTGTATAGATGATTTCCATGTTCATGTTGCAAAAAGAAGGCGTTTCATTACCGTTGTTGGAGTGCAAACGATTGACGATAAATTCTTTGTTGAACAAATACACCTCCCTTGGCATCGTCAGACTCTTTGTCTAGAGAATTTGACAATTCTTCCTATAGTGGTACGTATTCATGTTTATTTCAACTGATTTAATGCTTCGTGATATACTTTTGTTTCGTTTTCACTCATTTTATTCTTTTTCTTCATGTGTATGTTCCTTTTTGTATAGGGTTAAGCTTTTGATTAATTATATCCTGTTTTGTGGTTCTTCTGTATCCTTAGGATTGCTTTTTCATAAATTACTGGTGTGAAGACATGGATGTGCTGGAAGACGACTACAAAAACATATTTGTAGGTTCCTTGCAGAATCTGAAAACCTTAAAGGTTATTTTTCGGTGGAGTCCTGTTAATTATAGTTTTGATGATTTGACAAACTCCGGGACCTTGTAAAGGGACCTGATCTCGATCTGATCCCGGGCGCAAATATACACACAACTGTCAGGCAGGAAAAAGTACAATTGATTGGTGCACAGTCTCTAACCGTGGCAGAAGTGGCAGAAACCTCAGCCAATGGCATTGCCTCGAAGGTTGTGACTATTCCTATTAAAGATTATGACCAATAGTCATAACCTTAGTTTTTGTAACTTGAAAACTCTTAAGAAATCTTGCAAAGGCTATTACTTAAGAGAAGAATCATTCTCAAGACAAACTTGAACCTGATAGAGCTGCAAGGTTAGTGGTCTTAGGATTATTTCTTCTATACTTAAACTGTAAATTTGTTCCAATATCTATAAAGGATTCAGATAGTTCATTTGGTGAAAAAGTCTAAATTAGTTGAGTCCAACTGATTTAGTGGGCAGCCTTGTGTGTTGCTTAGTAAAAGTCTAAGTCATTCAGAGCGTGGGGGTTTAGTGGGCAACTTGTGTGATGCTTAGTCAAATCCTAAGCTGTCTAGTGGTGATAACTTAGTGGATAGAGTAACATCTGCTTAGGCTCTTCAAGTAATAGAGTTATTACTTGGTCGTGAGATTAATAACTTTTTCTCACATTGGTTGTAACTGTTGTTCACTTTTGCTTAAGGAAGATTAGTGAAAACAGTTGAAAATCCTGTGCGACAGGTCGTGGTTTTACTCCCTTGAGCAAGGAGGTTTCCACGTAAATTGCTTGTGTTGTGTTCTTGTTATTTTTTACTCTTCGTTCTTAAATTTGTTTGAGCCAAGGGACCTAGTCCGTTGACTGATAGTGGACGCACATATTCTATCAATTGGTATCAGAGCGGGTGCTCTTTAGCTGGTTAACCCCAAGAGAGAAGTTCCTGCATAAGAATGGTTGCTCCATTGAACCTAAAACAAGAACAATCATCAACACGACCACCCCGCTTCAATGGCCAGTTCTATAGCTGGTGGAAAACAAGGATGCACGACTACTTAATGGCTGATGACAGTGAGCTATGGGACATAGTGTTGGATGGACCCTTCATCCCTACCACTGAAGTGAAGAATGGCGAAATAACCAAAATTGTTCCAAAGACTCGGAAACAGTACAACGAGGCAGACAGAAAGAAGATCGAGAAAAGCTACAAAGCTAAAAAGTTGCTAGTATGTGGTATTGGTGTTGAAGAGTACAATCGCATCTCTACGTGTGAGTCTGCAAAGGAAATCTGGGACTGTTTAAGGACTGCTCATGAGGGAACAGAGCAGGTGAAAGAATCAAAGGTGGACATGCTGACCACTCAATATGAAAACTTCACCATGAAGGAAGGAGAGACCATTCATGAAATGCATACTAAACTCTCTTCCAAAACCAATGAGCTACGAAGTCTGAGTGAGCCTATCAGCACTAGTAAGCAAGTTAGGAAGGTTCTTCGAATTCTTCCTAAGTCCTGGGCAAGCAAAGTAGATGCTATTACTGAAGCCAAGGATTTGAAGGTTTTGGCAATGGATGCTCTCATTGGAAACCTCAAGACCTATGAAATGAACAGAAATCAGGACATCTCAAAGAAGGAAGCCAAGAAAGATAAGTCCTTAGTTCTCAAAATCACACCAGGTGAAACTTTAAGTGAAGAGGGTGACATGGCCTATCTGACCAAGATATTTCAGAAAATTGTGAGAAAGTATGGAAGGTTTAGAAAAGAAGGGAATCCTCGTAGGACTGCATCTGCTAGTGACATTTGTCACAAGTGTGGAAAGGCAGGTCACTTCATAAGAGATTGCCCAATGCTTAAAGCAGAAAACAAAGAGTATCAAAGACCTAGAGGTGAAAAAGATAAGAGGAGGGACCTGGTACCTGACAAGAATGCAAGAAAAGTTGCAACTGACTATGTTGTGAAGAAAACTCTTGCTGCTTTAGGGGACTCCTCAAGTGAGTCAGGAGAGTCAGAATACTATGATGACGCATCAATGCTGGCAGTTCAAGATGATGCTAACGTGTTTGATGGGTTGTTCGCCCTCATGGAAAAATCAAATGACGAGGACTATGAAGATAAGGTAACTCTCCTCGACATTAAACAAAACTTGAACTCTTATTGTGTTAGAAGGTTGAGGAATCTAGCAAATGTTTTGATTGAGTCTGTAATAGAGTTAACCACTGAAAAGGACTGTATGAACATTAGTCTAGATATTCTTAGTGAAGAAAAGACAGTAACAACTATTCACATATCGCTCATTGAGGAACATTTGACAGTTCTAAAAGTTGAAAATCTAGAACTTAAAAATCAACTGAGCATAATGATTGAGAATTTTGGGAAAAGAAAAGGGAAGGCCACTAGTTTGCAAGCAGAGCTAGAAGCAAATCTGAATACTGCTGAGACCAAACTTGCTCTAGCCTTGGAAAGAAATGATCAAATGGAGAGGGACCTGGTCCGTCTTAAAGAAGAACTTCAAACTTTTTTAAAATGGACTAGTTCCACCAAACTGCTTTCTAACATCACCAGTCAAAGCAACTACAACAGAAAGGGATTAGGTAGTTTGAACATTAATCCTCCTACAATCCTCATAGTAAATATGTATCTGTTTCTGACAATTTACTGTGTCTTCACTGTGGTCGCAAGGGCCATTTGAAATGGGATTGCCCTGGCTAGAAGGCCTTGCAAGAAAAAATTTCAGTCTATTCTAGACAAAAAAAGGTTCAAAAAGGGGGACCTGTTGCTATGTCTAAGTCCTGGAACAAGAAGAAAACCAATTTGTCTCATTGGGCAAGAAACATTCTTATTACGCCCATATCACCCTTTTGGGAACTAATATTAAAGTGGGTTCCCAAGTCTAACAAATGATCTCTGTTGCAGGTGAGTGAAGGAAGCAGAAATCAGTGCTGGTTCATGGACAGTGAATGCTCGAAGCACATGACTAGAAACACCAAAAACTTTCTTTCACTCAAAGCACTTCAAGGCGGAGTTGTCTCTTTTGGCGATGGAAAAAGAAGGTATATCCTTGGAGTTGGCAGGGTTGAAAAATCTCTTGAAAGCTCTATTGAAAATGTGTATTATGTGAGTGGGTTAAAGTACAGTCTTCTTAGTGTTTCTCAGATATGTGATAAGGGAAACGAAGTCAATTTCACATCAGAAAATTGCATCGTCACTAGTTTGTCTACCAGGAAAGTGATCTTAACGGCCAGAAGGCAGAAAAACATGTATGTGGCAGCAGTGGAAACAGTTCATGGAGACGATCAGACAAGCCTAAGTGCTCAAAGTGCAAATGCAGACTTATGGCATAGGAGACTAGGTCATGTGAGCTCGTATTTACTGAACAAACTGGTTTCTAGGGACCTGGTCCGTGGCTTGCCAAAATTGAAATTCAGCTAGTGTGTGATGCATGTGTCAAAGGGAAGCAGACCAGATCCTCATTCAAATCAAAGAAGCAAGTAAGCTTTTAAAGAGTTCTTGAACTGATGCACATGGATCTATGTGGGCCAGTGAAAATCCAAAGTCGAAATGGAAAGAAGTATATTCTGGTGATAATGGATGACTACTCAAGATTCACGTGGACTATGCTTCTCAAGTCAAAGTCAGAGACACCTGACATGCTGATGATCTTCTTCAAAATGATCCAAACCAAGCTAAATTGCTTGATTGCAGGGATCAGGTCTGACCATGGAACGAAATTCGAAAATGTTAAGCTTGATGTTTTCTGTGCAGAAAATGGTATCAATCATAACTTCTCAGCACACAGAACTCCTCAGCAAAACGGTGTGGTGGAAAGAAAGAACAAAACTTTGGTTGATATTGCCAGAACCATGCCTATCGAGTCAAATCTGCCTCAAAACTTCTGGGCTGAAGCAATCAACATTGCGTGTTATGTGACTAACAGGTGCTTGATCAGGTCTCTTCTGAATAAAACACCATATGAACTACTGAACAACAAGAAGCCCAAGCTCAGTTATCTAAGGACCTTTGGTTGAAAATGTTTTGTGTTGAACAATGGCAAGGATGATCTGGAAAAGTTTAATCCCAGAAGTGATGAAGGTGTGTTTGTTGGGTACTCATCTCAAGCAAAGCTTACAGGGTTTTCAACAAAAGAACACTGTGTATTGAGAAAAGTGTTCGTGTGGTCTTCGATGATAGTGGTGATTTGAAGAGCTTATAGATGAAGGACGATGATGATCTTAACGAGCTATTCAAAATCCAGAACAATGAAGCTAACATGCCTGAAGCTGAAGGAAATCAAGATTCCAATAGCACTGATCCTGGTCCATCTGAGAAGATGAATGAAGATGTCCAGCCTACTAAGGGACCTGGTCCGTCTCATGATGCAAGTCAAGAAGAAAATCACTCTCCTGAGAATGATGACTCTGAAGAAGAAGAAGAAGAAGAAGAAGAAGAAGAACAGACGAATCAGCCCCAACCTGTGGTATCTAGAAGCACAGTTCATCTTACCCCTTTGAGAATCTCATTTCCCCATTAAACTCTGGAAGCAAACCAGGTCCAAATCAAGAAATCTGGTTGCATTCTCAGCGTTCATCTCATCTATTGAGCCTAAGAATGTGAAAGAAGCCTTGAAAGATGTTAACTAGGTCAATTCACTGCAAGATGAGCTACATCAGTTTGAGCGAAGCAATGTGTGGTACCTGGTCCCCAGACCTGCTGACAGAACTATCATAGGGACCAGGTTGGTTTCCAGAAACAAGCTTGATGAAGGAGGTGTCATAACAAGAAACAAATCTAGACTGGTTGTTCAAGGGTACAATCAAGAGGAAGGAATCGACTATGATGAAACATTTGCCTCGGTTGCTCGGATGGAGGCCATCAGAATTCTTATAGCTTTTGCAGCCTTCATGGGATTCAAGCTCTTTCAAATGGACGTCAAAAGTGCCTTTTTAAATGGAGACCTGAGGAAGAGATGTATGTGAAACAGCCACCTGGATTTGAGAATGCTGACTTACCAAATCACGTGTTCAAACTGAACAAGGCCTTATATGGATTGAAATAAGCCCCTAGAGCTTGGTATGAAAGGCAGTCCAAATTCCTACTGAAGAATAGTTTTAAAAGGGGAAAGATAGATAACACCTTGTTTCTTATGAAGAGGGAACAAAAACTGCTAATCATCCAAGTGTATGTGGATGACATTATTTTTGGAGCCACCTCTGAACATTTGTGTGATGAATTTGCTACTCTAATGGGGAATGAATTCGAGATGAGCTTGATGGGCGAGCTGAATTTTCTCTTGGGACTGCAGATCAAGCAAACACCAAGTGGTACCTCAATTTGTCAAGAGAAGTACACAAAGGAGTTTCTGAAGAAGTTTCACATGGTGGACTTCAAACCTATTGATACCCTCATGGTGTACAAACTCAAAAATGGGAGCAGATAAGGCTAATCCATTAGTGAATCAAACCATGTATAGAGGAATTATTGGATCACTGTTGTATCTAACAGCTAGCAAACCTGACATTGTCTTCCTTGTAGGAATGTGTGCACAATTCCAAGCATGTCCCAGAATCACATCTGAAGGCGGCCAAGCGGATTCTGAGGTTTCTAAAGAAGACAGGGGACCTGGTCCTGTTCTATCCGGTAGGTGACTCTTTTGAACTAGTAGGGTATGCAGATGCTGACTTTGCAGGATATCAGGTTGACAGGAAGAGTACCTCTGGAATGGCACATTTTCTTATATCCTCACTCATCTCATGGGGTACCAAGAAACAGAATTCAGTATCGCTCTTAACAGCTAAGGCAGAATATGTAGTTGCTACATCTTGTTGTGCTCAACTACTATCGATCAAACAACAACTTGAGGATTTTGGAGTTCACATCCATACTATTCCTCTCATGTGTGACAATACCAGTGCAATCAACATGGGAAAGAATCCAGTTCAGCACAAAAGAACAAAGCACATTTATGTAAGACATCACTTCTTGAGAGACAATGTACAAAAGGGAAATATTAGCATGCAGCATTGCAGGACAGAGGATCAAACTGCAGATATCTTTACCAAAGCTTTCAGCAAGGATCAATTTGAGAGTAACAAGTTGAAGTTGGGAATGATACATATGCACTGACCCAATCCCATCCAAAGGCAGTCAATCTGTGTTTTGGCTATGATCTGGAGTGCAAGTATCCTCATTACTCGTAATGTATTGTTTAAGTGAGATCAACTATGTACCTAATGCTAGTATACACTCATGAAAAAGAAAACACAAAAGCAAAGAATGGTCAGAACCATCTAGGAATCAAATCTCATTTGTTGTTGAGTATTTGGTCCCTCTCAAGGTTAGCATCCTGTACATTTCTCTTAAACTGATTGAATGAGAACCATTGAGATCTCCACGTGTCAGTCATCGGTCCTTCTGACCGTTGTCCCATCGCTTCAAATCCAAGCAACACGTCAACTCAGGGACCTGACATGTCGTTTCAAGTTCTTTTTATAAGACTTTTCTTCACTCCATCTTTACTCATTTCAAATCTCCTTCTCTCTAAAAGCTTTCCGCCAACCCCCTTATTTCTCTTTCTCTCTCACTTTTTCTGTCTCTCCCTATCTTTCTCTCTAACAAAATGTCTCAATCCCTACCTCCCCAAAGAAATTGCTAGACTCACTAAATGAAATAGATCCAGTGGCATTTTACACATCTCTCATCACTCCGTCGCCTTCCAAAATGACGATCATCTCTCCAGTTAACATTGGTGAAACCAATCCTCTTAATACCCAGTCTTCCTTAGACCTTAATAACGAACCTGGTCCCTGTTCTGCCATGCTGTCCGACCTCTTATTTGAGGGAGACCTTCCCAAAAATAAATCATCTGAGTCAAACATTCTCGCAGCCAGTGAAAGCCTAGTCGTCGAGAGTCTAACCCAGATGAGAGGAGGGTTACTTAGTGAGGAAGGACAACAGTTTGTGGACGATCTGCTTGGAGGTTCTCAACCAGTGTTCGACCAAACTCATGAGTTTGGTGTGTACCCCTCGTCCTATTCTACTGACACTGACGAGGATAATCGTCCCTTCCGATGGATTGTTCAAAAGAAAATGGTCCATATTTCCTCAAAAGGAAAGGAGAAGGTCACAAAGGAGATGCCTAAAAGAAGGTCATTTACTAGATCTGATTCAAAGAAACTGATGGGTGATGCTATGAAATCTAGTATAACAACGACTGTAGAAAGGTGCAAGAAAAGAAAACTGGGTAATGTACTCGTTGAGATACTCGATACTGATGTGGTGATGTCTCGATTGAAGACTCTGAACATGAGTTTGTGGAAAAATGTTCTGAAGAAAAGGGGGAAAAACAAGTAAAGAAGCCTAGTAAGGGAAAAGAAACGTCTAAAACATCTGTGGCAAAAAGGGTTGTGTCCAAAAGGAGAAAGAACAAGAGGAAGAGAGAAACATCTTTTGTCATCCAACCTGTCTCTGGAACGGGGCCTGGTCCCTTAGGAAATGAGGATGACCACGAAAAAAGCCAACAGTCAATTGTCAACAATTTACGTCTCCAGAAGGTTCTAGGGGGTCGAGTGTTTGACCTTGACATCATCACCAAGAATGGGATGAATTCTCTGTATGATCTCGTGGAAATCCAGTCGTCGACTCACTTGTTCCAGACCAAATCACATGTCTTACATGAGGAAGAGGTACGAGAGTTTTACTATAACATTGAGTTTGAAGAGGACGGTAGCATAAACACCAGAGTAGGAGACAAACATTTGCATCTGACTGAGGACCTGCTGGGGCAAATACTGGAAGTACCGAGAGAAGGGACCAGGTCTGTCATTGGATAAACTTGCACTTTGGAGTTTGTCAAAGAATGCTCTAAAATCCCTAACACACGACGTGTTGGGATTCAAAAGAAACTCATGAAAGGTGAGTACCAGCTGCTCTTTGAATTTGTCAACAAGGTACTTCTTCCTCGAACAGAAAAGTGCACTGTCGCTTCTGCCTCTGATCTGTTCATCATGGAGTCCCTTTGCAAGTTTGATCCCATAGATCTTCCAGCCCTTATGCTAGAGCACATGTACAAGGCTCTGGTTGAACGGAAGGGTAAACATGGCATGGGTTATGGCTACTTCTTGACCAAGGTGTTTCATCATCTGAACATACCAGTGGGAGCAGGTAAAATTAGAACTGCTAAACAATCTTTCACCCTCAGTACGCTGGTGGAATGTGAGTGTATAGAAGGACAAGGAAATCCACTGAGCAAGGTATCTTAGTTGATAATGGAACAAGATCAGCTGAAACATGAGTTGGAAGAAATGATTGTGCGTGTGAGCAGTAGAGATGTTGAAATTGCTCTTCTAAAGGCTGCGGTGCTCTCAAGGCACAAACAGAGGGACCTGGTACTGCAGAAGTTAGAGAGCTGAGGAAACAGAATGAGATACTCCTGGCCAAAATTGCTGCTCTTCAAGAGAAAGCAATCAAGGATAATGACGAAGCAAACACTAGACTCACTCTTATCATCAAGTCCCTTTCCCATCAGCCTCCTTCCTTATAGTCCTCTCATGTGTCTTTATTTTTGTGTGGACAGTGTCTAGGGTTCTCATATTCAGTTTAATTTAAATGTATTGTATGTTGACTCTTGTGCTATGAAGTTGATTTTTGTTTTGTTGTGACTCATTTATGTCTCTTCCTGTTTTTTCGACTCATGATGTTGTTGCCTTTGGTTATGATCTTGCTTAACAAACTTACTTGTTATGTTGGTTTACTGCACTTCTTTTTTATAATGTTAAAAGGGGGAATCATTGGGTGTTCAGGTTGGTAAAAGGGATTTCATTGGGTGCTTAGGTTGGTAGAAGGGTCTTCTATTGGCCTATTGGTCTTGTGTCGTGTTGACAGGGGGAAGAAATGAAGAAATTGTAAGCACTGTGTGTATAGTTTGTCGTCATCAAAAAGGGGGGGAAATGTTAATTGTAGTTTTGATGATTTGACAAACTCCGGGACCTTGTAAAGGGACCTGATCTCGATCTGATCCCGAGCGCAAATATACAAACAACTGCCAGGCTGGAAAAGGTACAATTGGTTGGTGCACAGTCTCCAAGTGTGGCAGAAGTGGCAGAAACCTCAGCCAATGGCATTGCCTCGAAGGTTGTGACTATTCCTATTAAAGATTATGACCAATAGTCATAACCTTAGTTTTTGCAACTTGAAAACTCTTAAGAACTCTTGCAAAGGCTATTACTTAAGAGAAGAATCATTCTCAAGACAAACTTGAATCTGATAGAGCTGCAAGCTTAGTGGTCTTAGGATTATTTCTTTTGTACTTAAACTGTAAATTTGTTCCTACATCTATAAAGGATTCATATAGTTCATTTGGTGAAAAAGTCTAAATTAGTTGAGTCCAACTGATTTAGTGGGCAGCCTTGTGTGTTGCTTAGTAAAAGTCTAAGTCATCCAGAGCGTGGTGGTTTAGTGCGCAACCTGTGTGTTGCTTAGTCAAATCCTAAATTGTGTAGTGGTGATAGCTTAGTGGGCAGAGTAACATCTGCTTAGGCTTTTCAAGTAATAAAGTTATTACTTGGTCGTGAGATTAATAACTTTTTCTCACATTGGTTGTAACTGTTGTTCATTTTGCTTAAGGAAGATTAGTGAAAACGGTTGAAAATTCTGTGCGATAGGTCGTGGTTTTACTCCCTTGAGCAAGGAGGTTTCCACGTAAACTGCTTGAGTTGTGTTCTTGTTATTTTTTACTCTTCGTTCTTAAATTTGTTTGAGTCAAGGGACTTGGTCCGTTGACTTATAGTGGACGCACGTATTCTATCAAGTCATTTCATAGAGGATGAAACGACAGAACTAACTGAACTGATGAAGTGTTTGCTTGAGCATGCAAAATATCTGGAGAAACTGATTATAGTGGGAGAGAACAGTGGTTGTTCAAAAGTGATACAAAGTTTGTTAGCTCTTCCCAGAGTTTCTAATACTATTGTTGTTGTTTCCTTGAAATCGGTTGTTGGTGTTGAGTACTGAGTAGAATTTGTTTATATTCATCTCATTTGTTTCCCACAATATTTTGTTCAATTATAATGAGTTTCTTTAGTAACGTTTTAACAAGATACATTATTTATTAATGAATATTTATGGTTATGAANNCAAGGGACTTGGTCCGTTGACTTATAGTGGACGCACGTATTCTATCAAGTCATTTCATAGAGGATGAAACGACAGAACTAACTGAACTGATGAAGTGTTTGCTTGAGCATGCAAAATATCTGGAGAAACTGATTATAGTGGGAGAGAACAGTGGTTGTTCAAAAGTGATACAAAGTTTGTTAGCTCTTCCCAGAGTTTCTAATACTATTGTTGTTGTTTCCTTGAAATCGGTTGTTGGTGTTGAGTACTGAGTAGAATTTGTTTATATTCATCTCATTTGTTTCCCACAATATTTTGTTCACTTATAATGAGTTTCTTTAGTAACGTTTTAACGAGATACATTATTTATTAATGAATATTTATGGTTATGAATACATTTAATTGTGGATGTCCATTATTACTCCACAACTTACCAATAGTTTACAAGTATTCTTACTAAACCCACTATTCCATTTACTTTCCTTTTTATACAAACATAAATAAAAAGATCATTTTTCTAATTCATTCCTTAATTTTATTTTATTTTTGGGAATTATTATATAAGTAAATGTGAAGACTTTCAAAAAGAATTAATTGTAAGGGTAATTTAGGAAAACATTAATCAATGTTTTTTTGATTGGTAAGGTGATCATAATATGTGACGATTATTTTTAGTAAGATAATCAACTAATGTGAGACTGAGAGAGTACCAACTAACAAGTAGCTTTGCAAACATGTTCTAATTACAGCTAACCTTGTAAGTTACTTATGGTCTTATGAGTCAAAAGTTACAATTGATTGTCTCAAATTGCTTCAATGGTGTACGTGAGTTGCTTCAATGGTGGGAGGAGCGTGAAAATAATAACGAAGAAAGCGTGAAAGATTACATTTTTATTTTTGGTAAAACAAGCAAGAATCCTAAACAAACTTGTATAATTAATTTAATGTCCAAGTTACCATATAATACTCTTTTTATTATTTTTATTTAAATATCAACAATATCTGAATATATTAAGAAGAAAAAAAATAAGTATTTTTAAAAAATAAGGTGACTATGTAATTTTCTTATCCATCATCGGTGGATAATAGTTAAACTCTAAATATAAATGAGAGGGAGTGTATAACAATAAATGTGGCTATCATTTTGAAATAGGCGAAATGAACTGAGAAACCCCTTGTATTTGCAGTGGCAGAGCCACATATAGTCGAAGTTCTGGCTCCGCCATTGTGTATGTGGCTTTGTTTGTAAGTTGGACCCTTGTACTTACGACTTTGTAACTAAACCCTTAAGTTTATTGAAATACAATATTTTAAATTCCTTTCTCGGCTGATGTGTGTGCGTGTATTGTACTCATTTTACACATGAAATTTCATGTCACCTTTTATTGACACATTATTATTATTATTATTATTATTATTATTATTATTATTATTATTTTATTTTATTATTATTATTATTATTATTATTATTATTATTATTATGGGTCAAAACTACCCATAAACTATTCGAAATAGATATTTTCAATTTCAAAAATTATTTTCTACTCTAGTAAAAATAAAAGATATTTCTTAAAAACATTTTTCATTCATAAAACACGAAAAATCTTTTCTGGAAAATATTTTCTACTCATCAATCAAACATGGAAAAAAAATCAAAAATCTATTTATTTTCCAGGAAAATATTTTCTAGGAAATCATTTTCCTTCCTACCAAACACACCCTAAGAGAGTCTGGCAATGCACTGATCCAATCAATTCCAATTTCTGCCTCAATCTCGCCTGGGATTGGTCTTGCTCCCCCATCACATCACACTTATTTTTCCTTTCAATCAGGCGCTCTTTTCAAGCATCATCTCACTTAATTAACTCCAACTGTTGAACAGAAACATACATATATCTTTGTTAGACAAACAAGCGGATTCCATCTCATGTTAGATTTTTCATCTCTCTAGGACTCCATTATAACTTCAAATCTCTCTAGGACTCCGTATATATATCTTTCACTTTTGTCATTTTAAAGTCACATATACCTTTACTATCACAAATTTGGTTTACATATACCCTTTAGGTCCTTACTCAGTTATTGTTATAAAAGTTCTACCCTTACAAAAGTGATAAAACTAATTTCAAATTAATTTTTTTGATTCTAAGTTTTTTTAAAACTCATGTATTTGATTTTTCACACATAAATTATTTTTTGAATTCTTTAATTATTATTATTT
Organism: Solanum stenotomum; assembly: GCF_019186545.1. Classification (NCBI taxonomy): domain Eukaryota; kingdom Viridiplantae; phylum Streptophyta; class Magnoliopsida; order Solanales; family Solanaceae; genus Solanum; species Solanum stenotomum. The sequence continues at coordinate 15,000,077 of NC_064293.1, forward strand.
GAGTTTCTTATTCTTATTTTATTGTTTTCTTTCAATCTTTAGTGTAAAAATAAGAGAAATAAAAAGAAACAAGTGTAAATGAAAAAAGAGAAAAGAAATTTAAAACTAATTTTCTATATTGTAATTTAGTTTTTATATCTGTAAAATAAATTTGGGGCATCTATAATAATTTTACAAGAAAATAATTAAATAAATAAATTTGACCATCAAATTAATAAATTCAAATTAGTCGTTGAATTAAAAGTAAAAAAAAAATGTGAGAAGGATCAAATATACCCTTAAATGGATTACTTTTTTTAATAAAAAAATATTTGTTTCACTTTCATTAGAGGAAAAATGGTATATGTGAGCCACTTGTGTAACAATAGGGGTATATATAAATCACTTTTATAACGAGGGGTATATCAGCTCTAACTTATAAAATTGAGAGATATATCGGGCTTTTTTTCCTTTTTAAAAAATAAAATAAAAATGAAAGTAGGTTAAATAAATTAAAACAGATGAATAATTTATTTTATTGAATTAATTTTATTAATAATACTTTGAAAATCTGTCATTCTTGACTGTGGTCATATCTTGATTTTACAAGGACTAGTAAGCAACCTAAGGGTCCAAAGCACTCTCGAGCCATTCTGCAACGACCCGAACAATCGTTATTTAGGAGAAACAAAAATTTGAGAAATTTTGGGCCATTGTCCCACCAAAGCGGGCTAGATGCCGCTAGGGCAGCAACACCAGGGCGGGGTGAGTTGGCGGCAGAGCAGGATAGGCGAGATAGAATGTAAATAACGCAAAATCATATTTCCTTCTTCTTCCTAAAATACCTAAATTAGTCGTAAAACACCCTAGAAACCCCCAAAAAGCTGCTCCAAGCTTGGGAAAGAGGGAGGGAGAGATTTCTAGCGTGAAGATGATGCCGATCACCCCTAAAATGGTTCGAAGTCCCTGACTGAGGTCGTTGCATTACCTAAAGCCTCCTAGCGAGGAAAGCAAAATCTGTTCCATCTGCTTTAAGAGAAGCCTTCTAGCTCGTTTTAAAGCGTTGAAGAGAGAGATAGGCCTCCTATGCTTATCACTCACCTACGCTCTTGCAGTATGCCGTGCCTCCTCGTTCCCTTTTACCTATGCCATGATGCCCCGATCGGCGCCTCGGGTCGGTAGCTGGGCTCCATCGATGGATTGCGAATTTTCGGCCAAGATCACCGTCACAAAACCCGGAAAACAGGAATCGAAGTCAATAACTCCATGCAGCTGCTTGGCGCCCAGGTAGGTTAGGTTTTATGAATTGAGTAATTATAAATTTGTGTTCACTACGTAATACATGTAAATCAACGGTAGGATTATGCGTAGGCCCTCGTGCACCAAACGAAATATGGTTAAATCCGAGGAAGAAGCCTTAGATGATGAATTAGGGTTAGGTATAGTTGAATAAATGCTTTCATGATATACGTGGATGAGTAGTTCATTCACGATGGTTGTGATTCTATGAATGTGTGTGATAGATTTGTTCTTGATTCGGTGTAATACGTGCATGTAGGTGAACGAAGCATGTTGATCACATCTAATGTGAATAAGCATGAACGAAGAACTATATGCTATGAACCACCTCTTGTTGTATGATTGTCGTAATAAACATTGTGATTGTGATTGTGGATTGGGTGTTGCGTTCCAACACACTAACTTGGATCGGTTGCCACATTTTGACATAAATATGGGATTGGTTGCCACGTTTCGGCATAATCTTTGGATCAGGTAACACGTTCCGGTATGCTAACAGTTTGGGTTTGGGTTCCATGAGATGACCAATGATTTGATATAACTGTGATGATTGAGAATTGTGAAAGTGAATATGGTTCCTAATGATAATGATATTGTGATTCCCTGGGTGGTTATATGTTTATGAGGACTTATATCCGACTGTTTATTTTATGTCGAGTTGACTTGTTACGTATAGTGTTGTCGGATGAATTGGAAAGGCCAAGAGTTCAAGGGTCGAATAAGTGATGGCAAGGGTTGTTCGTGTGTTGCAAGGGTGAGAATTGGGGGTAGTGTATGTGTAGTAAGTGCTTAGGTGGAAAAAAAGGGAATTGTGTTTAGTGGTTAGGAAGCTTGACGTAATGTACTATGTGGCCATGGCCGGGTAATATGAAGAGGAATTAAGGGTGTGACGTGAGCGGTTAGTTAGAATGCTTGTAGTTGTATTTGGGGACTTTTCTATGTGTTAGACTGGTTAGGCTATGGTCAAGGACCTAGTAAGTAGGTTGATTGAGAAGGTGGTTAGTAGTTAGAGTACTAGTGTAATTCGGAGGTATTTCGAGAAAGGGTAAAGGTGGAGAAGCGGGTAGTTTATTTCATGATCTTACTAATTGGTTTCTTATGTTATGTGGTGGGCGTCGGGTTGACCGATGATGCCTACAAGTACGTGTGTTTGTACTGATACTACTCTTGCTATGCCTTTGAAATAGTCTAGATGCAGGTTGGTGATGTTTCATTAGGTGAAGACGAAGAAATTTTCCAGCAGCTTCTATCTTTCCTTCCGCATGGTGGGAGTTGTGTCTTTACTTATTATGTCCAGTTGTACTCTTAGTAGCTCTTGTACCTGTTTAGACTAGATCCATAGGGTGTTAATTACTTTACAAGTCTTAACCGAATTTGTGTTAAAAGTCCTGATTTATAAAATCATGTTAGTATATTTATTTTCCGTTTATTCAATTTTCCGCATGTTTTCAACTAATGGGATATAAGGGTTCTCCTACTTAGGTGTTAGAGTGGGTGCCCGCACAGCCCGGTGAATTGGATCGTGACACATTCAGGTCTCGTGCGAATCATCCAACTAAGTCATAAATTGTCTTTCGAATCTAATCTAACCATCAACCTTAAATTCAAGTTCGTTTATTCTTTATGGTGACTGTGGTCAAACTTTCATTTGTCAAAATCATAAAATTTGATGTGTTTTTCCAAAACACATTTGATTGCTTTGAGAACCATATCACACATCTCACAAGTCAAAATTTGCAGAAACAAAATTACTAACAGGGTCTTTTAGAAGAAAAGGACCCAAATAGTAAAAATGATAGTATAGATCGATGTCGTTACATCTTTTTTTTTTAAATGGGATAGAAAAAAAGAAAATGAGAAAAGATTACAATGTGGAAACTGCTCAACATCTCCTCTTCGACTGTACCATAGCCTCAAATTTTTGTGGCATTAACTATGCCACGTAAAAAAACTAAAATTAAAGTGTTGTCGAAAAAAAATGATCATTCCTTTTTAAAAAAACTAAAAAATAATAATAATAGTTCATTCTTTTTTAAATGTGTGTATATATATATATATATATATATATATATATATATTCCCTTTCGCTTACATATACATACAATAAAAGAAGAAGAAGATAATGACATTAAGTTAAGCTCCGTGACATAACTTCATGGGACTCCATATCAGAGTCGTTTATGTCCCCAAAAGATAATCTATCAAACAAAAAAATCTTTGATAAAATAAAACTTCTTTTCTTTATTTTCCTTTCTCTGTCTCTCTTTCAAAGAAAGGAAGGATAGAAAATCAATTTATGTTAAATATATGATAAATTTATTGAAATACCATTTTCTATTCGTTTGACCATGTAAAATGAAATAGTGATATGAAGTTAAAGTTTTGTTTTGTTTGAATATGCTATTTAAATTTTAAAGTTATATTATTTTTTTGCTAGTAAACATAATATCTCATAAATTATAAAAACTATTAAAATAACACCAATTTGTTATACAATCTTACCAAATAAGCAAAAGTTCAAAACATATAATACACAACTATCACAAAGTTATTCTAAAAAAAATACAACATTTATTGATTGAACTTTAGTTAAATATAAAATAGTAAAATTGAACACGAATTGTAGTGTACTACTTCTTTATATAATCCTCTCACATAGTACGGACTACTGACAATCTCCTCACATTCATCATGCATTTCTCAATATAAATGGTTTAAAGGTTGCTAAGAGTAATAATATCAATTATAAATTTAATTGGTGAAAGTAATAGTTATATCTGATATAAATAGTTTAAAGGTTTGTAAGAGTAACAATATCAGCTATAATATTCTTTACATATAAAATAAATGATTATAAGACATAAAATAAAATGATGGACTTTTTATTTTTACAAAATACAAACTTAATAGGTTAATTTTTTTTATTTGAAAAATATAAAATTATAATATAAAATTAAATATTCAAACACTCATTTTAAATTATGAGATAAAATCACATATCCAAGCGCTAACTTCGTAAGTGTTTTTATCACATGTATCACTCACTTTTCTTGGTTAGCAAACATTCTTGGGGTTCAAGTAAAACCAGGCCCAAACCCTTGTTAGCATTTGGACTATATAACCAAATCCTAGGCCCAACTTTCTCTATATATTTCTCTCTCTTCTCTCTCTCTCTCCAATAATCAAATCGCTGCAAACGTTCACCACTAACCTGTTCAGCCGCCGAGTTCCTCAAAATATCTTTTCCGCCCAAATCAATCGTAAAGTTCCTCTCTTTCTCTCTCTGCCTTCCTGTTTTTCACGACGCAAAACCCTAATCATGATTTATTTAGCGGTCTTCTTATAATCTCTCCTGATTTGTCATGATTTTGTTTTCTGGTTATTTTTTGTTTGTTGTCTGGTATTTTTTCGAAATGAAAAGGAAGAAAAAATGAGTTCAAAGATGAAAATTTTATTCAGTTGTAGATTTCTGGTTATTAATTAGATTATCTTGTTGTCTGGTTATTAGTATTACTGGTAACTTTTTGAATGAAAGCGAAAAACAAAAGAAAAGATGAAGTTCAAAGATGAAATGTCTATTTAGTTCCATATTCTGTTTCTTAATTAGATGAATTTGGTGTCTGTTTATTAGTGTTATTGAGTATTTTTCGAATGAAGGAAATAAAAAAACAAAGAAAAGATTAAGTTCAAAGATTAAAATTTTATTTAGTTCTTGGCACCTAAATTTCGAAAGATTTTTCGATATCTAACCAGTTCGAAATTAGCATTTAGAGAACTTTCCATTGCATACTTTTCATCTCAAGTAAATACACAGCTGAATGGATATAGAGGATTCATAAAGTTGAATCCAGCTAGTTTGGTATTTGGTGGAGTCTATTAATTGAACATCATATTAGTGTAGAATTCTCTGTTGTTATCTTCCTTTGTTAATATTTGTGTCATTTTTGGTTATTGACAGATCTTTCAAGCTCCAAGCAATTCTGTTTTTTACAAGCAATGGCAACTAGTGAGTTTAGTCAATTGCCAGATTGGATATTAACTTTGTTAAGTTATTTTTCTAATGATTTTTACATAATTGCAGGGCTTCAATTTGAAAATTCATGTGAAATTGGAGTGTTCTCAAAGCTGACCAATGCATATTGCTTGGTAGCTATTGGGGGTTCTGAAAACTTCTACAGGTTTGTTTTTTCAATCTTCAAGTCATCTGTTTCTTAATAGTATTTGGTAATATTGGAAAGTTATTTAGTTTGAAACTAAAAGATTTGAAAAAGAAACATTGGAGCTGAGCATTCAGAATTTCCAAGATGAGAACAAGGAAATCAGAGATAAAGATTGAATAAGTACTTGAGCTAGGAATATGGGAAATGACAATGAAGAAAGTGGGAAAAGGATAGTGTTTTCCTCGTTCACTATTTAGCAACTTCAAAAATTGACTCCAATGTCTAGGCACAAAAATAAAAGTTGTACCACATTGTTATAATCTAGTTTTCAGGTTCTCAACTCAGTGAAAATGATGTGATCTGTATATTTTTTCCAGCACATTTGAGTCCGAGCTATCAGGCATTATCCCAGTGATCAAAACCTCTATTGGAGGAACGAGGATAATTGGAAGACTCTGCGCTGGTACTTGACAACAACTCTAGCTATCTTGGAAATTTAATGTCTAGTTTCTCAGTGATCTCTATTGGTTAACTAATTTCACTTCTCTGACTATGTGTAGGAAACAAAAATGGCCTTCTCTTGCCTCACACTACTACAGATCAAGGTAATAATATTTTCTCCATGCTCTAGAAATATCTTTCTTATATGCGTAATGTGATTAACAGTAATTTCAACAAGTTTTGCGCTTGTAAATCTTTGAGATAGAGATCTGTAACTGGACTAGTAGTCAATATGTAGAAATCCATGTTTATGTGCATCGTGTTATTTTTAATTAACAGTGTTATCCCGGTATACCATCGGGTACTTATGTTTTATCTATGCTGTGGTATGAACCCTGGTATCAGAGGTTCACACCCACTTCATGGCCACACCCTTGGGGCTCCTGGGTGTGTTCTACCGTTGTTTGTTATGATGATAAGTCTTAGAGATACTTTTGGTGGTTTAATCATCTGTTATACTTGATCCCTACATATGTATTACCTATATTTTTTTGTCCTTGTGTATGTAGTATGTACCACCTTTCTTGACTTATTTGTTTTTCAATTAGCTTTATCATATGAACTTAGATCTTGTTTGGGTTGACTGATTTCAAATTGGAGAATTTGATAACAATTTTTATTGCCTATGTTAAACTTGACAATATGTAATTGTCTTTACAACAAAATAAGGGTTTGGACCTTCAAAAGAAAAAACAAGGGCTCACCTAAATTGATGGAAGTTCTGAATCCATGAAATATGCTAAAAAGCATAACAATTCCTTGTGTAGCATTTGTGGTTTTATATTTCCTTTTAATTTATGTAGTAGGAGCAATTGATTGACAACAATAGTGAAAATGAGAATGCGTCAAAAAAACTTGAACATACTAGTCCTTAATTATCACTCGATATCCCATGCTCATTTAGTGTGACAGAAGTTTTGCGTGAAATATTTAAATTCTTCCCTCACTATAGCTGAATGGACTCCTATCTGCTCATATCTTTGACTTTGGTTCTGCCTTTTTATTTATGTTTCTGCTGGTAGAACTTCAGCATTTGAGGAACAGTCTGCCAGATGGAGTTGTGGTCCAGCGCATTGATGAGCGATTATCTGCCCTGGGCAACTGCATAGTTTGCAATGATCATGTTGCTCTGACACATACGGATCTTGACAAGGTAATTAATCTGTTTGGCTACTTGTTGCTGCAAATTGGAATGATATTGTGTAGATCTCTGATGTTTATTCCCCTTCCTGTTTATTAATGTCGAGGCATAAGCCAATTATTGTGTATTTTTGGATACACATGGTTGGCATCTCGTCTATAGTTTGTCTTATATAGAGAACTCAATAACTCGTGAGATTAAACAAGTTAATCCTTGTCATAGAGTATTGCATTAGTGTGTTGTTCCAATGTTCTGGAATGTGTAATGGGTGAAAAGTTCTTCACAGATTATAGTCTCTACTAATGCAGTATAATGCTACAATGTCTGTAGAAGTTCTCTACCTTATATTTTGCTCAACTTTGTTTATTTTATTCCTAGGTCAAGTGTTTATGCTCCTCATATTAGTGCCCTCATCCTTTACTTTTTGCGTTCTATTCCTATTGTTTTTACCTCAACTAGCTGCGAGCTGTGAGTTGCTCTTCTCATCATTTGATTAATTGGGTTCTGTGACCTAAGATTGTCAAATGTTATTTTTGTCAGGAAACCGAAGAGATGATTGCTGATGTTCTTGGTGTGGAAGTTTTCAGGCAAACAATAGCAGGGAATATTCTTGTTGGCAGCTATTGTGCTATCTCAAACACAGGAGGTTTGGTAAGTAGGCAATCTTAAATGGAGGGAACCGGGGGATGGGAGGAAGGGGTGGGTGGGTGGGGTGACAGGAGGAACAATCCAAATGCATACACACAATTGCATAAGAAGTGTTTTCACAATACTATCATCACTTAATCATTCAGTTAATTATGTGCATCGTCACACCAGTTTGTCACTTATGTGAACATTGGGTGCTGGTTGTTTTCACCATGTGATAACTACAACTTGTTACAGGTGTTGGGGCTAAAATAGAAATATGTTGTTTCGTTGCCTCATTTCACTAAGATTTCTTTTTGGAGCAGGTACATCCTCATACATCCATTGAAGACTTGGATGAGCTTTCAACTCTTCTTCAGGTTCCTCTGGTTGCAGGAACTGTGAACCGCGGTAGTGAAGTGATTGGTGCTGGATTGACTGTCAATGACTGGACAGCATTTACTGGCTCGGACACTACTGCAACAGAGCTATCTGTTATTGAAAGTGTTTTCAAGCTGAGAGAGGCTCAACCTACTGCTATTGTTGATGAGATGAGGAAATCATTGATCGACAGTTATGTCTAAGTTATTATTTAAATTGCATGTACTACAAAATTCTGGGTGGAAGTTTGAGTTGCTGCTTTAATTTTGTGTTTCCTATGTTAAAAGGTCTCACTTCATAATGCAGATTTATGTTTTTTTTTAATCTTAATTGCGTTTTCTGTTTTTTCAAGTGTATAATGTTAGTACATTTGAGTATAAGAATTATTTATCTCCATATAATATTTTCCATTTTCATAGTGTATTTTATTTTGAGTTTAAAATATTGCGTATGACTTGTGGCCAGTTGACTCACTACAAGAACTTACGTATCATCTTATTGAAGTGGGATAAGAACATACGTGTGCTAGCTTTGAACATGGTAAAAGTCTTCAAGGGCAACAATGTTTTTAAATTAGTTAATTTCTACATCTATAATCTCTGCATTACTAATTCAGATTGATTGCATAACCATCTTGATAAAAGGACATCATTTAACATGGATTCCTAAAAATAATATTGTGTAAAAAAGCAATTTAAAAAAAACATGTATATTTACATTATGCCGACCACGATTAACAAAAATACATAGTAAACATCAATTTGAGACATGGAGTAAGCCTTAATCAACCACCATAGTCCCAAAACCTAAACCAAAATAAGCCTTAAATCCTGCACAAATGCTATGTCACTGGCAAAGCTAGCTAGGGATTTATACACACTACATCTCCGTCATCTAGGAGGCATTCATCAGAATCATAAGTACTTCCACAAGATTGCACTTTTTGAAGAAAACATTCCAGCCGTTCAGGAGTAAACCAATCTTCTGTCATCTATGAAACAGCACCAAATTGCAAAAAAAATCCCATTATAATGATGATTACACAATTCCCTGATATGTAGAAGGCATGGAACTGGTATCAAAGTATCAGAGAGAGGAACTCACAAAGTATGGGTAGCCCTTTGAAATGCTGAAATTTTCTGGAGCACTCTCTAAGAAGAGGTTTATATAGTACAAAACAAAATTGCCACAGTCTTCATCATTTCTCTGCTGCGGAACCTGAAACTTTTTATATGAGCAAGCATCGCAAAAGGACTGAGATTAGACGACAGAGACAACATATTATCACCTTTGGAATCATTAGGGGGATTTTCATAATCTGGTCCTTGGTTTCTGGCCTCTGTTCTGCCTTGAATAGGTCTACAACAAATCTGCAACGGGAACACTGCTATCTTAATGGATTATCATTTCAAAGTAAGCCCAGAATGGGACATTAGGCTGAGAAAAAAAAATACTTTCTGATCCCAGGGTCAAATCTCTCAGGGTTTGCCATGTGCAAAGAATCAAGCAACAACATACACGGACTTCTTTCTTTAGATTGTAAACTTTCACCAAGGTGACAAAAGATCAGGAGACTCCAGTGACCCCTGGCAATGTGGGGATTCAGTCAGAGACATATCTAAAATGTAGAATTCTGCAGCATACATCTAGTACATATGAAGAAATACTTACCAGAGAACAATGGGAACAAAAACATACTCTTTTGAGAATATCTTCTTTTTCGCAATCCAGTTCAACACCTTAGCTTTGTGAGAACGTTCTGAGTACAAGGAGAACCACAAGCTGTCAAGGTACGTAAATGTGTTTCTCCTATCTTCCGGATGCAATTTCCATATGCTCCTATATAAACCACCAAAAGTTAGGCTTACAAAAAAAGTGATAAGAGTTTGTGTACCAAAGAAATATGGTGGTCTTAACATTAAGGGGTGTAGGAATTGGAATGTAGCTTCAGTGGGAAACTGATCTGGCAGCTTGCTTTAAAGGAAGACTTGCTATGGGTAAAATGGGTACATAGAATCTACTTTAGGACAGATATCAATATCTGGAATCACGGGCTCCCTTGGATTGTAGCTGGTATTGGAGAAAATTGAATCCACTGAAAAACAGAATGAGAGAGTGGTATGCTCAGGGATGTTACAACCTCACTGCAAACGGAACTTACTCTATATCTAGGAGCTACATTGCACTAGCTGGGGATCAGGTGAAGTGGGATGTTGCTGAGCTTGTCTGGATTAGTGTCTCTTCTCCCAAGCATAGATTTATTGTGTGGCTTGATGAGCATCAAAGGCTGCTAACTAAAGGAAGACTAGCTCATATTTATAAATATGTTGAAGATTGTAATGTTGCTTGTGTGATACACAAGATGTGGAAACTAGCCAACATTTGTTCAAGGACTGCCTCTGGTTCAGATTAGCAAGAGATGAAAATCTCCAATGGTTTGCCATTGTTCTACCATCTGGAGAAATCAAACAGGTTATGGAGATGATCATGAGAAGGCATTGGAAGAAATTCAAGAAGGAAATTGTGGCAGCTATTATGGGAGGATTATTATATCACACTTGGAGGGCTAGAAACTGGAGATTATACTAAGGAGTTGGTGTACAAAGAAGTGATGTTCTGGAGCAAATCAAACTGGAAACTGTAAACAGGATAGAGTTTTTAAAGCATTCAAAGCGTGCTCATAGGAGTAGGAATTTTTGGCAAAAATTTTGTACCTAGTTATCTGTTTTTCTGAGGCCTGAGGATCATCACCACTGGTGATGGACGAGGTGCTCTTAGCTTGTATTTGTTCTTGGTTGTTAATGGTAATTTTAAAGTGTTACCCAAAAAAAAGAGTGATAAATATCGGTGTTCTTAAGTCTGTTTGGTTCTATAAAGAGGAGGAGATAGCAAAGGAGAGAAAGTTCCATTGGTAGTAATCATCATTTACCTCGGGCAGTTTGAAACAGATGGAAATGAAGTAAATATGCTTCCTCCTTTCTGTCAAATCTTGGAGGGGCTAAAAAAGCTTATTTGGAGGGGTACTGACCTCTCTACATTTAGCACAGCCCAATACAAGAAGCATCCTGCAGGGTACGTGGAAGGGCCACACCCTAAGGGTGTGATGTAGGTAGCCTACCGTGATGCATCAATGGCTGATTTTTACGACTCGAACCGTGCCCTATATAGGTCACACAGAGACAACTTTACCATTGCTCCAAGGCTCCCCTTCACTGACCTCTCTCCATTTACTTCTCTTTATCTTTTACTTCCTTACCAAACAAGGAATTACCTTTTTAACTTCCAGTTTTACTTACGCTCCACCAACCTTTCCTCACCCCAATCAAATTGCATTAGAATATGACATTTTACAGGAAAAGGATAAAGCAATAAAAACTTACTCCAAGTAAAGCTCAAATTTCGATGATCCTAACCCCTTTTGACTGTTGTTCCTCCTTGATTGACCATGACAACGAGAAGCACGCTGTGGGATAACTTCAGAATCCGTTGAATCAGCTGTTATCTTACTTTTTGATCTTTTTCGTGAATGTGGTCGTGGTTTGATCTGCGAACAACAAGAAGCTTGCTGTGGGATAGCTTCAGAATCCGTTGTATTAGCTGTTATCTTATTTTTTGTTCTCTTTCGTGAATGTGGTCGTGGTTTGGACTGCAAACAACAAGAAGCTTGCTGTGGGATGACTTCAGAATGGGTTGTATCAGCTGTCACCTTACTTTTTTGTGTTGATGGACGTGATCGTGGTCTGAACTGGGACCAACTAGGGAGTTCTGTATGATTCCTTTCCTGGTCAGTCGCTGTGGTGAAAAATTGAGCAATCAGCTTTGCAACTTTGAAATAACTAGCACACCATTTTCTGGGAGGAGGAAGCAAGATTGTTCCTTCTCACTCACTTTTTCTTTGATCAGGTAAAGTTAGATTTCATTCAATATGCATCCAGGGAATAGTACTGAGTACAAAAAAGAAGTTAGCTCCTGTTCATCCTTAAATCCTGTCTTCTTTCTTGTTCTTTTAAAGTAAGATACTCCTATATAAAAACTCAATGCTGTTTCCCACCCCCACAAATCCTAATTTGGAAAAAACTGACTAAACAGATATGTGACTTTCAAGGTTAGAATGGACAATATCATTGGTCAGTAGCTTAATCATTGTTCTGACAGCAATTAAAGAGCTAAACCCTACCACATCACCCACCCCTACAAACGAACACCCCCTCAGTGCAGAAGCTTCTAATCTTAGAAGAGGTTTGTTATCTAATACATTGGTTCCATTGTTTTGATCTGTTATGTCTCAGTCCTTGGGTGAATAGTACGTATGTAAAAAAAGCATATAACAGAAGTTCTCTGTTAATTAGGATAGAACTCAGTGAATCTACGACAGCAGCAAGCTAACAGACAATACAAGGTATTAATGTGCCAAGAATTCATAGGTGCGAAAAAGTGCAAATACGAAATTATAAGGACTAGAAATGTACCTTACCCAGAAAATACATAGAATCTTACACCAGAGATTGTAATTTAACCCTCATTAGATAAACTCCTTTTGTCCCAAACTAAAATCAAATAGGTTTTATTTAAGTATTGATCTGAATTTGAAGAAAATTAATTTTACATCAAATCAAATAGACAATATGAAGGTAATAATGTGCAGATAAATGCTTATTCCAATAATTGTTCGAGATAAGGATACACAAGTCAGCAACCTGATAAAACAATATCTAAGATTGCAGGATATAAGTAGTACCAGAAGTTTGTAGTCCCTCCTTTGATTTTTGGCGTCGAGGAACATTTTTAGACAATGAGTAGTTTTGATACAAATTCCGTGTTTCTCCAGGTACATGGATGCCATTTAGCTTTTCATTTGCAGGAGCATGCATATGCACTTGCTGATGATTCACAATTCCAGGTGCAGAAGATTCTACAACAAACCAAGAAATAATTCTGTGATTTCATACTAAAAATGAAGCATACTACAAAGGACTCCCTCATTTTTCTATAGAAGTTGACACCATAAAAACCCAAAATGATCTGGAAAACACCAAAATACTGCGTAAAAGGGTTACTATGCCTGGTGTTGCCAAAAACTAAAAACATACATGCAAATATAAGTTGCTTTGAGAAAGGTTTTTGTACTTGCTTCGATTGATACAAACAATAAAATCAAAGAAGTTGTTGTAGAAGAAAATGTAAGGAGACCAAGTTCATTTTCCTTCCCAAGTCCCAAAGGTTAATTTTTTTTCTTTCAGTGGAGCATCTAACTTCCTTTTGCTTATGGAATCAACAAATGTAAAACATCATCAAGGTACTCACACCTACTAACTTATTGTTACCATAAATTCTACTACAATGTCACAATTTTCCAATACTTGGATTAGCATCCAGCCCTAGTTCGTCGTTCACCAAAAAAAAAAAAAAATCAATTTCAAAGTGAAATTTAAGAACTTGTGAGCAGTGAAGTTTGATTACCTGAAGGATTATGAAGAAGGAGGTTGTTGTTAGTGTTCTTCATCTTCACTCCACGCTCCCGCTTTGACATTCTTCTCAACTGGACGATGACCAAATATCGCCCTCACTGTTAAATAAGCTTATTCTTAAGTTTCAAATTATTTATTTTAGTTATCCTTAACTCCAGTAAAACCTCACTTAATTTATACTCCATAAATTAATAATGGAATAATCTCTTTAACATAATATTCTCCTCCTCGTATCCTGATTTGGGTCAATGAAAAAAATCATATATTTCTATAAAATAATAATATACTTTAGAAGACCCATATATAAATATATGGTCTTATTAATACTATAAATTAATAGTTCTTTAAAAGTACAAATATATATATAAGACAATTTAGTGAAATATGATTCTATTATGTTTTATTTTTTGTTATCTATCTTCCTCCCCCGTGATGTTCCCAAAGCGATAGCTGTCATTTTCTTGCTTTCTTCTTGTCTTGAATTTTTATAGAACGGCTTTATATCAGGTATAGTTGGTTAGGATGAAGCGTTAGTAGATATAGCAAGTGTGCCGAGGATGCGGCTCAGATATAGTAGGTCTGGACGTCTAGCATGAAAGAGCCTTCTCTGGTAGCAGCACTATACCTTATTAGTATCTCTCTAGCCTCCAGCCTATATAAGACGTAAAACACATATCTAACTTTTCTTATTGCATCAAAAAGTTTGGGTATTGTCTTTTCGAATTACACCATAAAATTGTAAAGAGTTCTAGATGTGATAAATGTTTCCTTACGCGTAACTAATTCCAAAGGTATTGTATATTCTTCAACTTCATCATCAATATTGATGTATTCATTGTACTTTATGTATAATAAATTATTTTCTTTATGTGAATTCAATAAATATGATACATAAATTAGTAAGATATAATAATTTGATGTGATCAAAATTAACCTTCATTGAATCTCAAAACACTCTTTAAATTAATAAATATTAATTTATTAATTAAATAATACATCTACAAAATAATAATATTTCATTATCCTGCGTATAGTATATTAATTTAGNCTCGGATATAGTAGTCTGGACGTCTAGCATGAAAGAGCCTTCTCTGGTAGCAGCACTATACCTTAGTATCTCTCTAGCCTCCAGCCTATATAGGACGTAAAACGCATATCTAACTTTTCTTATTGCATCAAAAAGTTTGGGTATTGTCTTTTCGAATTACACCATAAAATTGTAAAGAGTTCTAGATGTGATAAATGTTTCCTTACGCGTAACTAATTCCAAAGGTGTTGTATATTCTTCAACTTCATCATCAATATTGATGTATTCATTGTATTTTATGTATAATAAATTATTATTTTTATGTGAATTCAATAAATATGATACATAAATTAGTAAGATATAATGATTTTGATGCGATCAAAATTAACCTTCATTGAATCTCAAACACTCTTTAAATTAATAAATATTAATCTATTAATTAAATAATACATCTACAAAATAATAATATTTCATGATCCCGCCTATAGTATATTAATTTAATAAGGTTTTACTGTAGTACTTTTGCTCCTTAACACTACAAATAAATAAAATAAGGGAAATTTTCAAAATGTCAATATTTTAGCATTTAAAAGGACCTCTTAGCCACACTTTTAATATTTATTAAAAATGTCAAAATTTCAGTTTGTTATGTATCTGATTTATGTTTTTATTATTTATTTTTACTAAAAGAATACATTGTTTAAAAACAGAAAGGAAAAATTTAGGGGAGATAATATTTTTAAAAAGGAACATATCACTTGAAATTCTCCGCAGTTACAAAATAAAAAACAAACGACATAGTAGCATCTGTTGATAATGTAATTTTCTCATTATCGATTTTCAAATTTCCATTGATAATACTCAAATCTTTGAATTGTTGATTTCAATTAAATTCTATTTTTTTTTCTTTTTGGGAAGAAGGTTTGGAACCTAACAAGTCAAAAAAAAAAAAACATTGACAAGCAGCTTTGGAGAAATTTAAATTGGGAGTTGAATAATCAATCAGTGAAATACAAAATTGAAACAGGTATTAGTTAATTGTTTAATCCTTAATCTGTTTCTAGTTGATTATAAATTGGATATGAAAAATCTTCATAAGTGTAAAGCGTATCTATTTCCTTGAAAATTGTATGTATTATGAACAAGGTGGTAATAATTAGTTTTGATGGATTCGTTTAATTTAGATTGGTGAATATGAAAATAATAACGGATTTTTCGAAGAATCACTTTTTTGTTTGACTGTTTGTTTTTAGTTCTTTGAACAAAATTGTATCTCTATGGGGAAAACAATAATAATTGTACTATTTTTTTCTTTGGCGGATTGTTTTTAGTTCTTTGAACAAAATTGTATCCCTAGAAAAAGTCATGATAAATGTACTGTATTTTTTTTTTCTTTGACTATTTGTTTTTTGTTTTTTGAACATTTCTATTAGAAAAGCTATGATCGATGTACTGTATTTTGTAAGTGTTTGATTGGAATACAATTTTTATTTTTGTTAAGAATACAAATATATTGGCGGACATATAAGAGGATTGTAATTGAAGGGCTACAATTTTGTTCAAAACAGGATACAAGTACCATTGTAAATACATATATTTTTAACTTGAATACAAATCTGTTAAAATCTCTAATTCTGTATTTATTAATGACTTGGGTAGTTTTTTTGTTTGGATTACAAAGCAAATATGGGAAGCATTAGTTTTCTAATAATGCATTCTGAAAGATGGAACGAAGAAATTTGCTACATTGATTACACAATAGAGGCAATTATGATGAAGGAATATGCGATGTTTAGAGATTTAATGGATGAAATTGTTAAATAGATTGATGTTGATAATTTTGATTGTCCTTAGTTTTTTGTAATTAATGTTTTGAACATCTTCAGATGAAAGTTTGTATTTGTCATTAATTATGTATTCATTTTAATATATTACTTTAAATTGTCCTTGCATGATTATTTGACTTGCATTTCTGAAAGTAACAATGGATACCACTATATTGATTTCAAAAGTCTTTAATGATGTATAGAATATAAAATACAAGGTTAATTTATAAGAAATATAAAATTGTATTGTGAAATACATTAAATACAAATCTTGTTGGTATACCATTTGGCGCACAAATTTTAAAAGAACTCAAAACCTTTTTTGGTATATAAATTGAAACCTAAATACAATATGAGCAAAATGAAATACAAAAACTGTTCATATATAATTATGATGAATGTAGATAGAATGAATACAAAAATAAACTACAATCTGATAATTTAGGTCTTATATTATGAATTCAAATTTTAATTAAATTGTTTAGAAATAATGGTGTTAACTCAAATCGTATATGTATTTTTAGAGTTGTATTATTTTGAAATTGAATTTTAAAATAATCAAATACATTATTGAATACAAACTTTGTTGGTATACCATTTGAAACACGAATTTTTAAAGAACTAGAAACATTTTTTGCATATAAAGTGAAATCTAAATACAAGATGAGCAAAATGAAATACAAAAAAATATTGATAAACAATTCTGATGAGTATAGATAGAATGAATACAAAAATATACTACAATTTCGTAATTTGGATCTTATATTATGAATTCAAATTTTAATTAATTGTATAGGAATAATGGTGTCAACTCAAATTTTATCCTTATTTGAAACATCAGTAACAATTTGACTTGTTTTAGTTTATTTCAAACCATAACCGTTTGTAATTAGTACTCTATGAAGAGATTAAAAAAAAATGTAATTAATGAAATACAATAATATATGTCAAACCTTTTTATTGATAAATCAATATTTCATAAGGTTTAAACAATGATTTTGCTTATTTATGTCAACGCCTGCATGCGAGAGAGAGGATGTGTGGCCAGTGGCGTAGCCACATGGTAGTCAGGGTGTCCAATTCGTCGAATTTTTTTTTTGTATATACAAGTAAAATGATATACGGAATGATTGAATAACATATTTTGGATACCCTTAACATAACAAGTTGTTATAGCCCAGTGGTTTCACCGCCTTAGAATGAGGAAGTGCTCGTGTGTTTGAATCTCATCACTAGTTCTATTTTTAAAAAAATTTTGTTGTGCTATTTCTGGATACCCTTTGTGAAATTTCTGGCTCTGCCAATGTGTGTGGCGTGGATATGGGTGTCAAAATGAGTCCAAATATAGGTTACCTGTCCAATCCGTTCACGATTTTATTGGTTGGGCTCAAGATAAATCTCAACCAATTCAAGTCTTAACCCATTCTTCAATTGAACCCAATTTAATTTTCAATTTCAACTTATTTTAAGACTCTTTATTTGTATTGATGTAATTAATGCATGTTTCACATGTAGGCATGAAGTGCAATCTATTTTATATCTTTTAGGATTTATCTAATTCAAATTGTGGTTATAAAAAATAAATAACAATATGTTAGGAATATTGAGATTAAGTCGATCAAATTAGACGAATCATGACCCAATCTAATTTTTAGTCAATTTGAACTCAACTCATTCGAACCAAAGTAAATTTAGATGGGTCATAACTCAACCTAATTTCTATTTCAATCTATTTTAATATTTTTAATTTCAATTCAACCCGTTTATTTAACACTCTTACGTGGACAATGGAGCAAGGGCAGTAGAGGTGTTGAGATGTTATGAAAATGATGAGGAATTAACCGTTACTATATATTGAGCATAATTGACCTGCAACGCCAAATTGTCGTTTTATTCAATTGTGTGTCCTAACTATTACTGAGATCGAGATAGGTGAAACATTAGAAATGAGGGTTCAATTAATACCACTGTAGACAAAAAAAAAATGTGTTGGTAATTTCTTTTGAATTTTGATTTGTTTAAGCCTTAGTGGTTGAGTTATTATTTACGTATATTGAGTGAGATAGTAGGTATTTGATGAAATAGTTATAATATATATGTAAATTAATTTAATATGTAACTTTATAGAATACTTGTGTTGATGAAGATACAAATGTCCAATAAAATAATTAAAATTTATATTGATTAGTGCCAAAGTTTATCTAATAACTATCGAAGATAATAGGTACATGAAATAATTTGAGGAGTAAAAACTNTAGAAGTTTGATAAATTATGAGTACTATGTCTCAAGAAAGATTAAATAATTAGCTATAATAAACTTCATAAAAAAATATATTCGAATTTAAGGCCTCCATTCAAATTTGACTTTAGGCCACCGATTTATTAGAGCCGCCCCTGGTCACCTGCAAGGCCAAATTGTCGTTTTATTCAATTGTGTGTCCTAACTATTACTGAGATCGAGATAGGTGAAACATTAGAAATGAGGGTTCAATTAATACCACTGTAGACAAAAAAAAAATGTGTTAGGTAATTTCTTTTGAATTTTGATCTGTCTAAGCCTCAGTGGTTGAGTTATTGTTTATGTTTATTGAGTGAGATAGTAGATATTTGATGAAATAGTTATAATATATATGTAAATTAATTTAATGTGTAACTTTATAGAATACTTGTGTTGATGAAGATAGCAAATGTCCAGTAAAATAATTAAAATTTATATAAATTGATTAGTGACCAAAGTTTATCTAATACCTATCGAAGATAATAGGTACATGAAATAATTTGAGTAAAAACATACATACAATACACAATATTTATATTAAGCCTAATCGACTTATTAATGATTAAATAATTTAATAAGGTAAGAATATAAATAAATAGATTAATTATAGTTAGGCGAATTTANTATATATATATATATATATATATATATATATAGGTATATCAATTAATTAGTGTAAATATCAAATACCGTGTGTACCTAATTATTAAGGTGCACACAAACTAATTTATAGTGACCAAACTTCTTCTTCTTTTCTTTTTTTCACTCATTGTCCGGGTATCCAAATAGTCATATTAGGGTCCTGATTAAATTTACAATTTGCGTATTGCAAAATCTATTTTTGGGGATAACAGTTTCAATAAGATTTTTTCTATTTCTAAAAATTCAAACTTAAAATTTCTAATTAAAGATGATAAAATCGCAAATCATTCCACCACAATGATGTTACCAGCAAATTTATATGATTCGTGGGATTATTAAGGTACCACTGATCCATTATTTAAAAAGAGGTTGTTTTATTAATTGAAAGTCTTACATTTGTGGTGGTGTCATTTTCCTATAATCTATCGATCAACTCACAAACAAATTCGGAAGAGAACAACTTTTGCACGCTAAGGTTATCATATGGAATCCTCTACAAATTTACAATACTGATATTGTGTGTAACAACCCAATCTGCTAATTTGTAAGGCATATTTATTTATATATTAATATTTTATCGATGTGAGACTTCTTATTTCAGAGTGAATGTGATGTCACGCTACCCTCGCTCTAAAATGCCAAAGTATTTACTGCATATGTATTTTTTTCCTCCAACAAGTTAAATTTATCTTCTTGTACCAATATTGTTTTTTGAGCAATAAGATGTCAACTTCAAATTTCAACGAATACCAAAAAATTATGCAATAATCCATTTAGGTAACCGTAGTCCGTAGTATGATTCAATTTAAAATAAGTTTTACTTGGAGAATTACATTTATTAGATGGAACGCATTACGCATGCATTGTTAATTGATTTCTTCTATTATACTCCTTCGTTTTTCATTTCCTAGTCAAGTATTTTCTAATTTGATTTCTATTTTTACTTGTCATTTTTGACAAATCAAGGAAGAATAATTTCTTTTTCTTATTATATCTTCAATTATTAACATTGAGTTAATGTTTTTGAAAAATATTGTGGGTAAACATATTTAAAAAATATGATGGGTAAACTCACTACACCATTCACTTATTTTCTTAATAGATATGTCAATCAAAATTTAACAAGTGAAAAGGGATGGAGAGAGAATGTAAGGTGGATTTATAAAACACAACAAAAGAAGACAAACTCAGCAATAATAACTATAATTTAACCTCTCTAAATTAATATAGGTGAGACCATGAAATATTATTATTTTATAGAGATATTATTTAATCGGTAAATTAATATTTATTACTTTAAAGAATGTTCGACATCGAAAAAATTGTTCAGGGATGGATCTCAAAAAAATTGAAAGAACCCAGTTGTGAAAACGTCATTCATGAATTTGAAGGTCATGATTAATGATCTCATTTACCGCAATAAAATGGATGTTAATAACCTATTGGATGAGTGAAAATGATATATGTTCAGAGGTCCAGAACTTAGAACTAATTGTGGATATCATTGGAAATACAATGTTGATGATAAAGTTGAAGATAATACAAAACCTTTGGAACCAATTACGCGTAAGAAAACACTTCCATCTAGAACTTTTCACAATTTTATGGTGCAATTAGAAAAAATAACATCGAAACTTTTGGATGCAATAAGAAAAGTTAGAGATAAACTTCAACTATATTTAAATTTTAACAAAAAATAGAACATAATAGAATCATATTTCACTAAATTTTCTTAGATATATTTACACTTTTAAGGAATTATTAATTTATAATATTAATGGGACCATATATTTATATAGGGGTCTTATGAAAATATATTATCTTAGTATCTTATCGAAATGAGTGATTTTTTTCCATTGGCCCAAGTTAGAAATAGAAAAAATTATTATCTTAAAGAGATTATTAATTAACCGAGTATTAATTTAGTGAGGTTTTACTGTACTTGGCCCTTCCATTTTTAGTTTTGAGGATTTTACACGGAATACAATTTTTTAAAAGTAAAATATAGAGTAATTATTTTTTAAAAATTGCATAAATATAGTTTATTTCAACTTTTAAATTTTAATTATTTAAAGTTTAGGACTTAGAGTTAGTTTTTAAGATTACAAAAGTTAAGTTAGTAAATTACTAGGATTAAAAAAAAAAACTTCTCTCTTCTTGTTTTTTTTTTCCTCTGCAGTATTTATTGTTCAATTATTTTTTAATAATAAATTATAAATTTAATGGTTCGTCGGTTAATGAGCAACCTAAAAAAAAAAAGGTTATAATTTGTTTCGGCGGGATCCTTAAAAAGGCCAAAAAATTATTTTGTTATACACTATTTCAAAAGAACAATTTAATTTGACTTGACACATGGTTTGAGAAAATAAAAATAGATTTTTAATTTTATTATTTTAAATTAAAGTTATATCAAATGATAAATATATTAAAATATTCTTTAATCCTGTGACTTTAAACTTGTTATGTGAAAAACTGAAATTAAATTATTGTTAAAAAAAAGAGTCATATTTTAAAGACAAACTAAGAACAAAAATAATTTATTTTTTAATATGAAGAGAATAATTGTTTAGAAATTTAAGATAAAATTAATTATCATTTTTTTATTGAGAAAAGGCTCAATATGTTATCAAACTTTGAGAAAGACTCATTTATGTCATCCGTTAAAAGTTTGGGTTATTCAGTCCTAGCCATTTGAGAAAAGGCTCACCTAAACCGCTATTTCTTAACTCCTATTTTGCAAAATCATTTTAACCTCAATAAGACCCTAAACAATTTTTAACACTTTTCAATTAGGGTTTTGGATCAAATGTAGTCCTTTTGCTTCTTCCTCAAGAAAACTAAATTTTCAATTACGATTTGCAAAATCAGTTTTTACACATGGTCTATTATAATTTGGCTACTTCATTAATATTTTATTTTAAAAATAAGCCAAAATTCTAAAATCATTTGTGGAGTTACAAAAATTCACTTGTATTAAAAGAATGAAAAACAGTCCCAAAAATTGGAAAACCTGCTTTGATTCATATTTTTGACACTAGATCTTTGTTCCCTAGTGTTTTGTGAGTCTATGTTCAAATTTTCAAGTGATTTGGAGTGTAGAGAAAATTATACCATTAAAGGATGTTGAAGTTTTGAAACTTTGAAGAAATTTCAAGTGGGTCTTGTGGAGTTAGGTTGAATTCGAGCTCAAAAGATATTGAGTTTTAATATCTAGCTCGGATGAAAGCTACTCCTGAAATTTGAGGTAATTTCGTGATAGATTGAAGAAGTTAAAAATTTGAGAATTTTTGATATTCTTCATGTGTTCTTGGTGTACTTGAGAAAAAGATTTAAAAAATAGTACATTTGATTCAAAACCCAAATTGGAAAATGTTAGTAGTTGTTTGAGGTGGTGAAATTTTATTTTATTTTTTGCAAAAATAAAGTTAAAAAATAATATTCCCTTCGTTTAAAAAAGAATGACCTAGTTTCTTTTTTAGTCTTTCAAAAAAAAATGTCTCCTTTCCTTTTTTGGCAACGCTTTAACTTCAACTTTCCACGTGGCATGTTTAAGGCCACAAAATTAAAGGACATTTTAGTACATTGACATAACTTTAATTTAGAACCACAAGATTAAAAAATCTTCTTTCTTTTTATAAACTGATTATTCTTTTTTAAAGAGATAGAATAAGATGAATGTGTTTTTTTTCTCAAAAAACAATGACATAAATAAGTCAAACTTTTAACAGAATACATAAATAATTTTTTTCTCAAAATTTAATGGCATATTTGAGATTTTCCCCTCTTTATTTACCCATTCTAGTTCTGAAAGACAATAAACACCTCAATTATAGAAATATTTAATGACTAGACATAAATATAGATAAAATTATCAAAAACCAATTCTAATTGAAAAAAAATTCTTAACGTAAGTAAGAGGAAAATTTACTTATATACAACTTATTTTATCATATTTGAAAAAATTACAAAAATCTTCACTCTCTCCTTTTTCGGATACATCACTCTTACATTTATCGAGACGTGGTATATCGATGTATCAGAGCGTTAAGCGGTATATCGGGACAGTTGTGCTTGTATCGAAGCATTAAGTGATATTATACGAAATTCTCAAACTTTAAGAAATTTTTGAAATTGGAAAAACAATAGAAATTTAATGTAATTAACTTTTTAACACTATGAAATTTACTTAATTTTCACTTAATGACAAAAATAGTATACGATGGAGAAAGTAATAACTACACTATTACTTAAAAAGTTAAAGCAATTAGTATACATTAATTTACAAAACAAAGTTACAACATAAAACTTAAATATATAGTATTAAACTTGAAGTTTAAAAAAGAGGAGAACAATTACAACTATTACAAATATTTAACCTTTAGTGAGCTTCTTTCT
This sequence comes from Solanum stenotomum, assembly GCF_019186545.1. Classification (NCBI taxonomy): domain Eukaryota; kingdom Viridiplantae; phylum Streptophyta; class Magnoliopsida; order Solanales; family Solanaceae; genus Solanum; species Solanum stenotomum. The sequence continues at coordinate 15,023,802 of NC_064293.1, forward strand.
TGTTTTCCATAAGAGGAAGAAACCTTCGTATTTATCCTGTCTCTTGTTTTAGGTTCCAGACAAACAAATTTGTAACTTCACGAACTTCAACTCAACTTGGGACCACATTCTTCAACCCTGACAAAAACACATAACCGTTTTTTTCTCTAAATAATCTTTTGTAATTTTATTCTAATTAATTTGAGATAAAGTATTTTTAAATTCGAAGAGTAGTTAATACTCCCTTCATTCCTAATTACTTATTCACTTTTTCTTTTATAGTTGTCCCTAATTACTTGTCTATTTTGACAAATCAAAAAAGAACAATTTTTTTGACCTATTATACCCTCAATTAAATGACTAATTACTTTGAAAAATGTAGAACTTTTCATCCACTTCATAATTAATAGAAGTAAAATGATAAATTCATTATGTCATTAATTGTTTTCTTAATAGATTTGTCATTTCAAAAGTGGACAAATAAATAAGAATTGATGGAGTATGAAACACAAAAAATTAATTTACCTATTATTTGTGTGGCATATAATTTCGTGAAGGAGAAGAAAACAATTGGAATTTGAACTGTTTAGGTAAGGCAATTCCGTCCCTGAATTTGAGCACCGGCGTTTGAATTGCCTGAGAATTCGCCGCACCTCCGGCAAGGACCAGTTTGGAGAATCTGACGGCAAGTTGGGCATGACGAGTGTGAACCAAGCCACGTGTCAATACAGTGAACATGAAAACCATGGCCACACTGAGGCAAAACTTTAATCTCATCTCCTCTAATGTACTCTGCCAGACATATGGCGCACTCCGCCGCAGCTTCAGTACTTGAAGTAGCTGGGTCAAACTTGAACTTCGGCAGCGAGTGCAAAACTTTCTTCTTCAATCCTTTGTTCGCCGCCGCTGCCGACTGACCTCCGGTAGCTCCTCCGGTGCGTCGGAGCCAAGCGCATCGAGCTACTGAGATAAGTCCGATCATACATATAAGTGCACAGAGAAGGGCTGCTATGATAATGACATAGTCGGGCTCCACCGGCGCAAATGACGACGGAGGATCCGCCGGGGTGTATTTGGCCGGCGGTGGGGAAGATGAGGTGGTGCTTAGCAGAAATCTAAGTAGAGGAGGCGGCATCATTAATGATAAAGAGGAATTAAAGTATTTTAGCGGAGATATAGATATAATTAATAGAGGAAGTTGAAAGGTCGGTTATATATGGAAATGAAATATTGAAAATATATACTCCTATTTGTTTAGCAGTGACTGAATGAATGTATGAATAGTTGTTATGGAGCGCTAAGTATTTAGGATAGCTTTATTTTAATATTGGTTCGGTAAATATTAGTTTAGCCGTGAGTGAATTCGAATGTAGTTGGGCATTATCTTTAATGTCCAACCTTTTCAATGTAAATTTAAATTTAATCAGATTTTAATGTAGATATTAGATATTGGGTGAGAGAAAATAAAAGAAAAAATTATATAAATGAGCCATAAAATTTAAAATAATTACATGTTCACATCCCAGTCGAAGTTATTCAAAAAATATACTAATTCTTTCAAAAAATTACCGCTTATACCCCAATTCATTAAGATTGATAATTTTCACTTAAGTGATACTAAATCAGTATCATATATTATATTGGTCTAATCAATCAGTGTGTGTATGTATATATATTTATAGAGAGAGAGAGTATCATTAAGATTTCTTGTTAAAAAATTATTCATTAGTCAATGATACTATTATATATATATATATATAGTATCATTGACTAACGAGTAATTTCTGAACAAGAAATTTTAATAATATCAATACAGTATATGATATTGATTTAGTATCAGTTAAACGAAATTAGTTAGAAGTATATAATGTAATTATTTAGTGTGATGTGAATAAACAGGTACTCCTTTGTTTGTAACTATTTTACTTTTATAAGATATTTGCTTAGTTTCCCAAAAAAGAAAATGGTATAATTGCGCAGAGTGTTGGAACTCGGAAGGTAGTGAGGATGCAATATAATATAGACTAGTGGTGAGATAAATTTTTAATTAAAGTAAAATAAACATAATTTTTAAAAAGGGATTTAATATTTATTTTATATAAATAAAAAATAATTTTAAATATGTATATAAATAATATAATTTTTCATTAAAGGGGATCTGAATAAAGAGAAAACAACACAAAATGCATTATTATTGGTATTAGTTATATGCTGAAATAATAGTTTTTCTAATTATATTTTCTTTCAGAAAAAAATTGTTTTGGATACATGTACCTCAAATACACGTAGATCAAATGAGGTGTAATTTGTTTCAAATATGTTGTATCTAAGCATGATTCGCATATACTAGGAATCATCAACTCTCTTACTCACCTCTCTCACTCACCTTTCTTCCTATGCATCTGTATTTCAGAATGTATTTGAATTTTTCAAATTATATGTATTTATGTATTCAACATAGATTTCATCGATATGTGTAACCAAAACTATTTTATCTCGTGTATTCGATATCAAATTTTATCAGTGTATCTGATATTATATATTTTGTATACCCGTACATATATACATGTATATGGTATTAAAATGTGATGCACATCACGAGCAAAAAGAGGACAAGGCATTAAAAAAAGAGAGAGATTATGCAATTATCTTAAAGTATAAAAGAATTTAATAGATATAATAGGGATATTCGTCTAATTATGCAATTTTCTTTTGAATAAACTTTTTAGCCATATTTAACTCCACCTTGATTAAGACAAGTATATTTCTTTCTCCAACATTTTATTATCGACCTGATTTGCAGTGTCATGATTAAACTAACTACTAACTTTTTAGGCAAGTGTGCTACTCTCTCCATCGTTTCAATTTGACTCCGAGAAGGTGTAGTTTTTTTTTTGTTAAAAAAATAGCATATTTAATTTTAATTGATTAATTAAATAAAAAAATATTTAATAAAAAATGATAAATAATTATTATATTCTAATGATAACCCGAGAAAAACTTTTTCACGTTGATCGACCAACTCTTTGATCCTTCTTTGCATTTGCAAAGAGTAACTCTTTAACCAAAAAACCAACAACAACAAATTGTATTAAAGGATCATAACTTTCTATACAAATTCTTATATTATATTGCATATAAATATGTGAAGTTGGCCAAAGACCTTTGCATTTTTTTTATGTTGCATATAATTTCATGAAGTTGAGATTTCATTTGTATATTCAATAAAAAAAAATATGCTTGTATTAAGTTTTATATGATTATTGTTATGATTCAGGAGTTAAAAATTTAATGTGTTTGTGTGTCTTTCCCATTAACAAAATATTTACAATTATCGTAGCTCAAAAGATTGTGTGACAGCTGATAAAGAATTTTATGAGCTACAGAAAGATTCTATTGGATGAATAGTCAATAACTTGAGAATTGCATAAAAAATGAATAAATGAAATTGTGGATCTTGTAAAAATACAGATCAAGCACTTATTAAAGAACAATTCAAATATTTTTTAATTTATGTGGTATTGCTTAACTAAAAATATTTTTTCCATTTAAATTTATGCGGTATAATTTGATTATATATTGACATACAATTCTTCATTCTTTCTTATATTTCTAAATTTTACTCTGGAAAATAATACTCGGGTTTATGACTATAGTTTTTAATGTACAAAGTATTGATAAAATGAGATATTTAACATCAAATTATTTATATAATGAAATTTTTTTTATAATTGAAAAATAATATTATATAAAATTTTAAAAAATTAAAAAGATAATAATTTAAACTCTTTTTCAATGAGGGTTTGGGCCTTTATTCTTGGGAAAGAATTAACTATTGTTAGAAACATTTTTCATATTTTTTACTATACTTTTAAATAATCAAAAGCTTAAAATGTAATTAGAACATCAATATATGATATACATTGGTACCAAAAATAAATTATACATAACTTTATTTTAATATTAATTGTAATAATTTTAATTTTAATAAATATTGGACTCGTGCTGGTACGGTCATACTCCCCTAAATTATTCAATTATTATTTGTTTTATTAATTTTTTTAATATATTTTTTTTTTAATATAGAAGTCACAGTCAGCAGTTGTGTTTCATCAACATGCTTGCTTGTTTGGCAATTGCTGAGTTTATCATGAAAAGTAATGACAAAAGAGTCATTCTGTTACTGCATGGAGGGATCCATCTGCATTTGTTTTTTGAGTTTTCTCTTCAAATACACGTTTGAGAAATATTGTTTGAGGCTTGATTGATTAGAGCAACTAATGTGTGATAATTCAATTATTAAAATGCAATTTTGTTACTTTATTCGTAGATACTGAAAAATTATGGAACTCGGCAAGACGTGTTTAATTCTAGTTGAGGCTCTATAAAATATATTCAATTTCAAGGGTTCTTGAATGCTACTCTATAAAAGTATTATATTTTCTTGAAAATCGATCTAAAAAGTTCCACCACAAATTCTTAAACTCTTTGGGATATTCATAAAAAAACAACGTACCTAAATCATCCTAATTTGAAAAATACACCACTAACAGTTACCCTTGATTTATGGAGATTAAGTCCAAACCATCCTAGTTCGAGAAATACACCACTAACAACCCTCGAGAAATAGGTCACTAACAACCTCGAATTATGAAGGTTAAGTCCAAATCATCTTAGTTCGAGAAATATGTCACTAATGACCCTTTAACTATCAAAATCATGTCCAAATCATCCTNAGTTGTGTTTCATCAACATGCTTGCTTGTTTGGCAATTGCTGAGTTTATCATGAAAAGTAATGACAAAAGAGTCATTCTGTTACTGCATGGAGGGATCCATCTGCATTTGTTTTTTGAGTTTTCTCTTCAAATACACGTTTGAGAAATATTGTTTGAGGCTTGATTGATTAGAGCAACTAATGTGTGATAATTCAATTATTAAAATGCAAATTTGTTACTTTATTCGTAGATACTAAAAAATTATGGAACTCTGCAAGACGTGTTTAATTCTAGTTGAGGCCCTATAAAATATATTCAATTTCAAGGGTTCTTGAATGCTACTCTATAAAAGTATTATATTTTCTTGAAAATCAATCTAAAAAGCTCCACCACAAATTCTTAAACTCTTTGGAATGTTCATAAAAAAACAACCTAAATCATCCTAATTTGAAAAATACACCACTAACGGTTACCCTTGATTTATGGAGATTAAGTCCAAATCATCCTAGTTCGAGAAATACACCACTAACAACCCTCGAGAAATAGGTCACTAACATCCTCGAATTATTAAGGTCAAGTCCAAATCATCTTAGTTCGAGAAATATGTCACTAATGACCCTTGAACTATGAAAATCATGTCCAAATCATCCTAATTCAAGAAATACGTCATTAATTGCCCTCTCGAATTATGGAGATCAAGTCCAGATCATCCTAGTTTGAAAAATACACCACTAATGACCCCCAAATTATGGAGATCAAGTCAAAATCATCCCAGTTCGAGAAATACACCACTAAAGGCCCTCGAAACAAGGAGAAACTTTATGAGAGAGTAAAAAAAAAAAATTCTTGTTTCTTCATATTTTATTTATGATTAATTTATTTTTCATATATTTAAAATTTGCCATAAACACTATTTATTTATTGACGACTTGCTCCTTAAAAATATTCTTGTATTACCTTATTGCCCCAACTGTACAGTTGCTTTTTTCAAAATTCTATTAATATCATACAAATTGTAATATGAAAAATAATATATATTATCTAAAAATTACGTAAAAACTATTATAAATTACAATAATGGACAACTTCAAATATTTAAAACACATAAACAAATTGGGTTAATTTTTGAACAAATATTTAAAAGACATAAAACAAAGATAGTAATATATACTAACAACTTAAAATATTTTAAAAATTATATAAAAACCTGAATAACTTTTCAAGTTCCAATCCTTAAGTTAATTTCTTCAACAACGTAATTAATTTGTGGTACCTTTCCGCTAAATAAAGTTTGATTAGACAAGAGATAGGATTATATTGGGATAATTGTTGCCTAATCAGAATAAAAACAACTTCTAGAAAAGAAGATTCTTTTCATAAAATTTTGGAATTATTAAGGTAGCCTTAAAAATCAAAACGAAAGGTTATTTTCTTCTATTCAAATTGTAAGTGTGATCAACAACTTCATGGCTAAATTTAGATTTGCTTCCTTTTAGAATTTGACAATGGAACAAAACTGTAGGTAGTAATAAGGCAAACAATAGTAGTGGATACAATATATCATGTATATGTTTAATGTTTCCCTATGAATTGCTAACTATACTTTGTACCACATTCCTCTATAAACACAAGATAAAGAGAAGAAGCAAGCTACTATTCAAATACCATATGTATTTGTTTACCTGCTTCTTTTTCACCTTTTAGGAGCAGGTTTCGCAAACGAAAAGTCGTCTTCATTCCCGGAGGATTCTCCATTTTGAGGAACATGCACTTGAAGTTCAGTATCATCATGATCAGTAACATGTGCAGTTGAGTGTTCCTCTGCACGGATTATCGGTGTAGTTGGATCATTCTCGAGGTCAGATGCTTCTAGATCATCGTAGCCATTGAAACGTGTTGAGTGACCGGTTGTTTTAAACCGATGAAGTGTAGGGCCAATCGACGGGTGTAGAGGTGAGCCCACAGAGGACCTCGGACTTGCATTGCCTAGTGTCCGTATAGATTTGTCTCCCTTAGCTACCTGCTTCTTCTTCACCGCCATATGCCACTTCTTTAATGCCTTTGAGGTTTGTTCATCAAAAATGGATTTCTTCATGTTGGAGCCCATCTGCATGCATGATCCCATTATTACCATTAGGCTTATTTCCCCATGTATAATACAGCAAGTTATCACTAAAACACTAAAAAGTCCATGTATAATATCAAACTGAGATGATCCTAAATGGAGTGACATGAACACTGTGGATTTATATAACCGACCCCAACTTGCTTGGGATTGAGACGTAGTAGTTGTTTTTCTTGTACGAAAAAAGTTCATGTAGTTTCCTAAGGCACATTTTTCGTCCTGTGTTTTACTGCAATATATTTGCTTGTATACTAGCAAAGTGCTTGTCCAAAGCAAAATGGTGTGGAAAGAACCTACATACATTTATTCTTTCAATTTGGGGGTGGGCGGGGGGAGAAGAGATAACCACGACACATGGGAACTTCCAATTAGTATTTGGTAAAAGTACCTGAGTAATAAGGGCATAGAGTGGAAGAGTGATATAGCTGCATACGAATAAAACTCCCACCCTGTAATGAGACAGGAAAATAGATTCAGTAGAGTAATATAATCCACCCAATAAAGTGACTTTCTGTTGCAAGTAACATACCCCAAAGCAATTTTCGCAATGACGAAACCAAACTTGTCATGGAAGCAAGATTTTAGCCCATACTCATACTGCAAAATAAGTAATGAAAATTTCTGTCAATAGTTTCGTGGTTCAAAAAACTGAAATATCTTGGAATGTTTGAAACAAGGGGAAGAAACATTACCCATATCCATAAGAAATATGTTATTTGGAACGCATTCTGTCAAGTTGAAATGGCAGCTTAGCATTAGATACACATTAGGAGGAAACTCTTGTAAGCTATGTCTATAAATAGATGGAGACGAGAATTGCAAAAAATAGATGGAGATTCAGATAAAGCAAACTACTATTATAATCCAAACCCCAGCACTATTCCCCCTCCTTTTCATTTTCCAGCACAATTCCTCAACATACAATGCACCAAGCAGCACACAAGATTCAACAATTACTTTGCAGTGTTAGGCTACACATTATCTCGCACAAATCATTCATAGAAACAGGCAAAAGATAATCATTATCTTTTTATTTCTTGCTTTTGCTTTCTATTCGATTCAAAGGTTGTGATGAGGTTTAAGCCAATCTGAAAGTAAAGGTCTTTAAAGTGAGATCGAATAATCATATTCACATGTACGCTCTTCGCTCAGACAACTTCTAGAATACAATTGATTATGGCACTATGGATGGACCAGCAACGCCAAAAGTGAGATATATTCCAGTCATCTAATTTTCTTACTGGCTTATGACATATATCTGAAAGGGACGTGTAGTACCTGAAATAAGGCAAAATGGATGAGGTGAAGAACCAACTGAGGTCGTCCAAACCAAAAATAGTTGTCTGAGCCTTGAACAAGAGGGATTCCCTGGACTACTGCATGTCTCTCCGAGATGTCAAGAGCCATTCTTGTCAACACCGCCTGAAGCTTTGTTCCAACAGCTAAAATGATCTGAGAAAAATTAATCATCAGAATTCCCTGCAATGGAATCAAGAAGGTGGACAAGGCAGATGAAACCTTACAATCAAAGGAATTAAGGATGCCCAGAACAATGCATGCCACCCTGAAATTTAACAATGTTTCAGAAACATATCAATGTCAAGTGACGAACTTGATTACTGAAAGTAAAATGGAAGAAATGAAAGAGTTGCTCAAATATGTTCCCATCGCAGTATATGACTTACCACTAACATTTAGGAGCAAGAAAACAACAAACGATCCCCACAAAACTGGACTGCCAGTAGAAAAAATAAGTCAGTTGACATGATATAAGTTGCACCCGTACACACGTACAGTTCTTGTATGTTAGGAAGATTTGAGATAAAGAAAACAACACATCTCTCTACCTGACACCAACAACTACCTTGAAGTCATCCTCTAATGACCTTTTGATATACTTTTGGAAGTTAAATTTACTTCCAGGAGCCAAATGAACCTGTACGAGAAACGCTATCTATAACTTCTATGGAAAACAGAGAATAAAGGTATCACCAAAAATAACTAAAAGAACTAATAATAGTTTCAGAACCAAACAGAAAAGGGAACTCACACTGATAAAGCCATTGCGGAGAGTCAAGTAATCTGACTTATTCACAGACCTGAAAAATTGTCTGAAGAAACATCCCTGGGAGAAAAGGATTGCAACATTCAATGACCTCCACTCTTCTTTTCAATGTGCTGAAGAACAACACAACTCTTATAGAGAATGAAAATAACAATATCTCATACTTACAATGTAAAAGAAGATTGGAATATTGGTCCAGAAACTAGTATGTGCTCTGACAAATGATGTCTCATGAGTAAGCCTAAATCTTGAAGGATCTAAAAGTTACGTGTAAGAAATAGTCAATTCCCAATGCAATGAAATGAGGACAATGAACATAGTTTACAAGCAAATCAGAAATTTCCACCATTTGTGCAGCAAACTAAGACATACCATTTGAAAACTCATAGTTATGGGTTGAGGTCTCTTGTTCCCAGCATTTCCAGCCACGAATCTGAAGAACGTACTTTCAAGCGTTAGACAGTCTAAAATCTAAAATGGAGAGTAACGAATATCAACAAAGAACAAAACCCTGAACCATGACCAGTCGTCCCCCATGATCGAATCACCAATTCTTTTTATAAAGTTCTTGACAGAGTATCCAGAGTTCCAGTCTTTCTGATTATTGTGGAGGGTCAGTTTTCACTCCCAGTAACAAATTTGAGTTTTGGTATCTGGTCAATGATCCTAAAGTTAGGGTCTTTCCTTTTTTTCTTTTGCTGACCAAGAATTCTATCTGGGGCCAACCCTTGGGACCAACTGCAGACTCCAAAATTTGGCAATAATGGGCTCACCCCTCTACTTCTCTCTATTTAAATATTAGGTTTAGTTCGCATGGTGCATGGCTTGAACCTAAAACCTACATCACAAGTGTCCCAACTAAGCCACAAGTTCCTCAACCTTTGCCACTTGAACTCAGTCCAGGGGGAGTTCCTAAAGCTATGTTGTAGCTGCAACTATCTTAGGAAAATTAACAATCCAATATCCACCAAATCAACCTTTCCAATCGCCCCAAGACATTTTAAGCATGAAGATAAGGTTCATCAAGAGAGGACATATCTGATTTCTCATCCAAAATAAAAAATGCAAATAAAAAGTATAACAAGTTTACACCACATTTAACTTCAATGAAAAAAGAAAAACTGGCTCATTATTTTACCCTGAAAACCCCAGAAATCATCAAGCGTGCATGTAAACCAGACACCAAGGATTATTACATACACTTTCTGAATATTAGTTGATTCATCTATTAAGAGCAAAATAGAAAATGCCACAGAAGTTATTAATTCAGCTATAATGATGCTTATAGCAATGGGGTCAGCCAAGGAAGTCAAAAACATATTCTAGTAAGTAGGAGAGCATAGTGTTGATCAACACTAAAAATGTCTTTAGCCTTCGGTATCGCAGTCTCCACATTATACCAGTTGAGTATTGAACGTTTGTCCAAATTTGCTAGCTCAACTGAATTCTTTGACGGGCTCAAGGTATGGACAAGAGAAACCACCAAAAAATATAGAGCCAAAAACGGGTCCCTGCTGAAGTTTCTCTTGATATTCCAAAAAAGTCACACACAAATGGCACAGCAGTTCAAGTATAATGCAGGAACTAATGTAAAGTAGACTTTGAGTTACCTTGAGTTTTCCCAGCCACATAGTGATAGCACTGTATACCACATGAAAGACCGCCAAAAAGAAGATAAGGATGTGTATTTGATGCAGTGCGTCGATAGAAATGAGAGAGACTCGTCCCTGTTAGATTACTCCAATTAGTTTAATGAAGACAGCCCAGCATGCTGTAATTAAGTAAATTCAGAGCAAACACTAGACAAAGATCCAAACCACAAAGGTAATTAGTAGTTGAGCTAACTGTAACCAAAGTAACACTTATATGGGATGTATTGTCTTTTTTTAAAATGGCTTGTTCAATCAGTAGGTAAGGAATTATATTAATAATGGCATAAACCCAGCATTAAGATGGTGCTGGTGCTATTGATAGAATGGAAAATCTCAAAATTACTTCAGGAAACTACTAAAACGTCACGGGATGATGTTTTCTGGTTAACCAATAGATAACAGGATATTTAAAGGACACAAATTCTCATTCTGGTGGAGATTATAGCTGAACTAGCCTTCCATATTGCTATTGCTATAGCAAGTGCTGCTTCACAGTTTCACTTGTCCCTGGTGCTGACACAAGCAGAAAATCTGTGAGACGAGTCTTCTACAGCTTTTGTAAACCACTAAAACTTGAGCGACAACACATGGTTCACACCAAATAAGCCTAGCACTCTCATCATTTTCTATAAATGGTCATCCAATATGTGAATGAAGGATTCTAGGTTATACAAAGAAAATCAAGCTGGCTAAACTTCCACTTAGTTATGGTCTCACAACTTGCTGCTCATTTATTGCACATGTAGCACTGTAATTTTAACATACCGATGTTAATACCCCCATCCCTACTAAATTCCCATGGAGGAACATACTACCAAAGTGTATAAAAGTTGGAGCAAGGCAACCATTATCAGATGGATCTTTTAAATAATTATCCATATTAGGTGTATCCAAAATAAGGATCCTTCTAATTAATGTATGAATTGAACTAGTTATCTTATTTGTAAGCACTCTCCATTTTTGGAAGAAAAAGAAAAGGTGCTTACTATTTGTTGAAGGCAGAAACTTAATTTCATGCTACAGCCTACAGGCATGCAATAAAAATTACTTTCCATATGCCTAGATACTGGAATGAGAAGTGTAATTTTATTTGCATCTTCTTCTTCACAGCTCTGATTGTTTATGCAACAAACATCTTTAAAGGTTTAGGCATGATAACGGATTGTCTCAGTTTAAAAAACACAATTAGTATGCCACCTGATTAATTCAAGAAAAGGGTAATTGACTAGAACAAGCAAAACTTCTGCAAAGTCATTTTTTCTATCCGACATATTTATACAATTAAATTTATTATTATGTAGTCCATATACAACTTTATGACTTACATCATCACATTTAGGCTCTGCACCAGCCAAAATCCTGCGCTCATGCCATAAAAGCCTCCGGCGATGTTCCTCCGTTTTATCCTCTTTGTTAACAGCAGGGCAAGGGAGCAGAGTGTTAGCCACACTTGTGGGGATACAGATTCCAGCAATATAATACTGGCTGAACACAAGGGTTAATGAGATAAAACCAAGAACCATCAACTCTGCAACAATTAGAGAGAAGGAGCCATTAATGCATGCAGAAAACTAGAATACTCCTTAGGTAAAATGATAACAAGTTGAGAGCACAAAAATTTACCAGCCTTAACCTTTTCCAAAGCCTCAAATAGAGCTTTCTTATGCCTCTCTGTGAGCCACTGGAAAAAGATTTTCATTTTGTAAGTAAATTGTTAGTGAAATTAAGTTCCACGGCAGCAATAAACTAAGTAAAATCGCATGGACCCAAACAATCACCATAAATTGGTAGAACTCATGTAATGTCTGTGTACTTCAAAATGCTCCCAGACAAAGAAAAGGCAAGCCCAAACATCCAAATTAAAGGATGGGGAATGAACTCCAAGTAGATATCCTCAACATAATATATCACTAGGCAATACAGTTTTTGCTGGATGAATGGGAAGGTTAAGTTCACAAAGCATAACCCAGACAATAAAACCCCTTTTTTCCTCTAACCTTATTTGTTTAATGATCAAAAAACTCAAACAGAAGCAAAAAGAAGGCGATTAATGGTTGAAAATAAATACCCGAAAAGGTATAATGTCCAAGAATCCAATTTGAGTAAAGAACTTGGAGGTGCAAAAATCCCTCCAACCAAAAGAAAAGGCACATTTCTTTTGGGGGGTAAAGTAACAGAAAAGAACAAGATAGTAAATTCAAACACTATAAAACACCTCAAAAAGCCAGAAAAGGATTAGGACTAGCAAAACAGGAAGGACAAGAAAAGAAGTAGGATTAGCAAAACAAAGGTATAAAACCATAGAGAAAAACAACCCATCTTTGGGTAATCAGTATCTAAGCAGTCAAGAACACTTTCCAGTCTCAAGTAACAAAAAGGTATAGTCTTGACATAAGAATCTAAGTGTCAAACAACAGACATATATAACAGCAAAATCCTCAACACCAAAACCAAGAAACAAGGAAGGCAATTTCTAATTGTAATGCTGCTGGCAAGGAGATAGATCTTTAGGTGAGCAAAATAGAGATAAATTGTAAACTAAAATCCAAGATTAACCAAGAAATAGAAAAGAAAGAAACCCACATTCAAGAAAAGTACAAATTAAAGAACAGTAAGGTAAAAAGACTAGATTTTTAGGTTCCATACAGTGCCAAGTTTATGGATAATCTTCTCCAAAGCAATAGAAATGAGAATAATGACTGCACAAACACCAGCAACTGCCCAAGTAGGTGTCTGATCAAGCTGTCTTGATGTACCATCACCCCCACCAGCCATTGCCACCACCACTCACACAAAATCTTGAACTTTCAGATGCAGAGAAACAAAAACAAAAAAAAAATCCTAAAAATTAATGGGTATCTAACAATCTGGTCAAGAAAATTGGTTTTGAACACTTTTTAAGATGTAGTAAATGCATGCATTTATTTGCACTACTATTTCAAAAGAAGAAAACTGATATTCCCAGTTGCTAGTACATAGATGTATGTAAATTAAATGACTAATGACATTGACAAAGACCTTCCTTAATTAAAATAGACAACTACTCATATTACCCTAATTAGGAACACAAAGCTATTTATATTAATATATATAGATTTCTCCATTAATAATCTCTTAAAGACAATATTTATGTATGTACTCACATTGGCCAATAGAAGAAGTCAACGGTTAAAGATTAAGGTTGTTTTTGTAACGCCAAATGAGGATTAAGGGAGATGGATAATGGGTTTAAGCTTTTAGGTTTTAGGAGATTTTCTTAAAGTAAAATTTGATCGTAAGTAATTTATATTTGTTCTTGAAGTTATAAATGATCTAAACTTATTGCTCTTGTCGTCAACTCAAAAGGGCAAAATTGAACCATACTTTTTAATTGAAAATAAATATATTCTAAAGTCATTTTGAGATTAATTATCACGGGATAAGTAATACTATCACAGGTGGAATAAATAATCTTAGGACTGATTAATCTCTTCAACCAAACACATGATAAAATAATCATGTAATTTGTTCCTAAAATTATTATATCTGATACCTCAAATTAAACGACTCAATTTTATTAGTAATATACTAATATATATGTTGAAGAGTGAATTAAGGTGTGAACAATTATAACAGCGTGACTTGCTGGTGAGATTATGAGGCGATGATCGCGTCAATTTGTCTCATCAAAAAGGAAAATTGAAATGGGAAAAGAACAATCACTTATGACATTTGGCAACATATAATAATTAAAATATATTGAGAGTCGATTTTTTTTAATGTATATTTAAATAAGTGACATTTATAAAATTTGCATAAAATTAATTTAACAAGTTTTTTAATTATAATTAAAAGATAAGTTAGGAAAAAACTTATTAATTTTGATAACAAAAATCTTTATTTTTCACAAATTTTTACTCCTCGTTAATATCATCACATTAATTATACTTTCTGAATTACTCTAACATATAACATTGTATTTTTCTTCATTAAAATCTTGTAAATTACGTTTGACAGAAAAAATTAAAAATCAAAGTTTTGTTGAGTAAGAAGATAGGTAGTGTTTGTCGAATTCACTTAATTCGTCAGCTAAATTAAGCGTTTCTACTCAAAAACTCTTGTCTTTCTAGAATGGGTCAACTAAATATTACTATCCCATTAGTTTTTATTTACTGTCTTTGTAGAAAGGGTCAAATAAATATTACTATCCCATTATTTTTATTACTATATAATAAAATGGTCAAATTTACTCAAATTATGTGAATAGGAAATTTTATAAATATCTAAGAGTTGAAATATAATGAGCTTTTTAGTTATAATTTGTTTAATTACGTAGTGTAGCTATAATTTTAGTAGCTATGTGTTATTCTATTTGTATATCTCGTTGCAATTTATTATTTTTTTAATACAAAATAGACTCTTAACTTAATTAATGAAGCGGTAATTTAAATTATTAAAATGAAAAATAATCCCACAAATCGTAGTTATTGATTTGATAATAATTTCTTATCAAATATGACATCGGCTAAACCAAAAAAATAATAAATTAGCTTCCTAAATAAACCTGTCAAAAAATGACTTAATAAATATACAATCCAAATGTATACAAACATCATTAACAGAGATATAGTTGCATCAAACATCACACAATTGATTGAAATATACAAATAAGTAAATGTATACAAATGTTAAAGCTATACAAATAATAGTTGGAACGTATACTTGTTGATAACATACAAATAATTGTGTATAATTATTGATGTAGAAATAGGGTCTAAAAAGGTTTTTTAAAAAAATAAAAAAACACAATACACATTGATACGCTAAATCCATAGAATGTATATAACATAATCTGAAATGTATTGATAGAAATACAAATCACAAAAAATATACAAAATAAATTATACAAATACCTCAAATTCTTCACCGTCATCTTTGGTCCATTGATCCAGATTCAACATCTTCTTCTTGAGATGTTTAAGAACATGCATAAGTTGTTGCATCTTCACTAGGTCAATGTGGTGCTTGAATCTAATTCTTGTTAATTAATTCAAGATTTAGTAAGAGATCTTGCAATTTCTTGAAAATTTTAAGGTAGACCCGAAAAAATATATGAAAAATCATCTAAATTTTGGGCATGCATTTGTACACCTCAAATAATTCTCTTGGAATGAGTTTGTTCATCCATGATTTTGTATGTATATATGGAGATAACTGAAAACTAAAGAAATCAATGGAATATGCAAATAATAATAAATAATAAAATAAAAAAATCACCCACAATTTGAGAGGGAAACACAAAATTTTTGAAACTTAAAATTTAATTGTGCTTGAGTGAATTAAGGAGAAAAATTAATAAAAAATATTAGGATCAGAGATAAAAAGCTACTTTGTATAATTGGGAGAAACAAAAAATATGATAGTATATGCTGGAATTTAGATATACAAATCGAGAAGTGTCCATAGTAAATCGGATGAAACATTAGAGGCGAGTGATAATTATTTATAACTATAACTATTATAAATAAGTAAATAGTATATTTTTACTTAGTTACATAATTTTTCTTTATGTAAAATATAATAAATTTATTTTTATTAATAATTGGAGTCAAATATAACCTTATCATTATTAAAATAAATTTTTGAATTGTAAAAGCTTGCTATCGATGCCATATTATTTAATTAAAGATTAATGGGAGACAAGTTTCAAATTTTTGCACGATTGATAAACAAATTTAACCTTTCTTTCTGAGTTTGAGTTTTTTAATTATTCTTTCCATTTATTTTTATTGGTTTACTATTTTAAAAATAGATTTTCATTTTTATTTGTCACTTTTAGCATATCAAGAATAAACAATCATTTTTTCCCATGTTTTTTCACTTTGCATTAATTACGTATTCCTTAAATTATTTTTCCGTATCTAATATTAAACGTCAATTAATAAAAATATTATGATAAAATAATTATATTAGTTATTATTTTTAGTGTGTCTGTTAAATTAAAATATGATAAATAAAAATGAACGATGAGAGTAATTGGAGGAAAAAGTTTTAAATTAATCGGAGGTGTTGTAAACGCAGGGGCGACTCAACAGATCTCGTGGCCTAAGGCAAAATCATATTAAAAGGCCCTTAAATTTATTTTATAAAATTTATACACTAACAAGAAATATTTTTTTCTACACAATAGATTAATCATTTAAGACAAAAAACATCCAATTTCACACAAAAACAAAAAAGAAAGGAAGATGAGAACGAAAAATAAAAGTGATGGATCATCGATGTTAAGCTTCAAAACTCAAATTGAAATTTTAATTTGGCTATCATCACAAATAAGAAAAAGAAAAGAACATACATAACTTAATAGTTGAAGTTTTGAGCATGAATAGTAACACAAAAATATCCAAATTTCTGATCAATTTAAATGATATATTTAGGTGTGGCGCTCCCAACAAAATTTTCTCCATACCCAGGGCTCGAACCTGAGACCTCTAGTTAAGGGTAAAACACTCCCACCAGTGCACCACAACCCATGTTGGTATAATACATTCCATTAAGTAGCACTCACTGGTGAATATCTAAAACAAATTATAAAATTTTCATATAATATATTAAATTAAAATGAAAAGGAAATTTGTGCATGAATATTTTTGTGTTCACGCAGTTTAAGAAAAGAATGAAAAAAATTCATTATGTTATCGATATATGTCACTTAGTTCCTATATAAAAAAAATAAATTTTAAAATTGAAAGTTAAAACAAATATATCAAATAATGAGTGAAAAGAGTATGAGAATTTATGAACTTATTGGTAAAAAATACTCTCAAATAAATAATAATAAAATATATACAATAACAATTTTATTTATATAAATTATATTCATATATAATAAAATTAATAATAATAATTTAAACAAATTTGGGGCCTTCAAATTTTTGAGGCCTAAGACCATCTCCAACCCACCTCTATTTTACTCTCCATTTCTCTATATTTGGAGAGTAAAATAGAGAATGGACACTTCAACCCATCTCCATATCACTCTCTATTCTTCATATATAGAGAGGTGAATAGTAGTTCTCCAAATTTGGAGAAGTACTATTCACACTCTCTATTTCACTTTTTGATTATTTTATTATTATTTTTATTACTTCTAATTAACATATTATTTTACATATAATGTCATTAATTAAATAGCTAATATTCACAATTCTTTTTAAATGTAATATAATATTTTAAAAAATATATTATTTAATATATACTACTTTCATCCCAAATTAATAATATTTTAATTTTTTTCTAATTTTCGTCAATAATATAATTTGATTTTACTATTAATTTTCACTATAAAGAATACACAAAATTAAAATGATAAGATGAAAGTTTTAGTTTGAAAATACAATACATAATATGATAATTTAAATATAAGATTACAATACAATACATAACATAATAATTTAAATACAAGATAAAATACAATACATAACATAATAATTAATTCGCGATAAAATAAGAATCATGCCGAAAAGATGTTGAACGTGCATTCGGAGTTTTGCAATCACGTTTTGCAATTATTGCAGGACCGTCACGTTTTTGGAGAAAGGAAGTGCTACATGATATAATGACTACATGTATTATACTGCACAACATGATAATTGAGGATGAACGTGATCCTAATCCACCAATTCAAGATGTCGTAGAGGCTCCAACGACATAAATGGTGGTAAATGAAAATCTCCGATTTGAACAATTTTTAGCTAGATATAAAAAAAATTAAGGACAAAAATGCTCATTTTGAACTCCTTAATGCATTAATAAAGTATTTATGGACGCAACGTAATAATTTCAAAAATTGAGTATTTATGTAATTGTATTTCACGGTTATTTGAATTTGTCCATTAATTTGTATAATATATAATATTTTCTTGCAATTTATGTTATTTAAAAATTTAGAATAACATATAATTTTATATTAAATAAAAAATTTGAAAAAATAAAATTTTATATCACATGAAAATTATATAAAGTAATTATTGAGAAAAAAATAAAAAAATTATATATGAAATAAGAAAATAAAAATGAAATAGAAATAATAATATAATATTGAGGAGAGAGAAAAAAATTCTATTTTAGAGAGTAAAATAAAAAATTGAGTTAAAATTGATTGTCTGAAAAAATAAAAAATTATATATTTAGAGAGTAAAATAAAGTGTAGAATTGGAGATGGCCTAAGCCAATTGCCTACTGGCCAAGCCTTAGAGCCGCCCCTGTGTAAATGTGTGAGAATTAAATGGATACGTGCAAGACCCACATGCCATGGTACATGGAAGCTTTTGACTTGCTCTGCATTCAGTATTTTGGAGATTGGGTGTACCAAAAATTAAAATAAAATTTGAGTTTGGAAGACTTTAATTTTTGTCAGAATCAATTTGCAAGCAGAATAATTAAGTTATAATTTAATAAATCACTTCTTTCAACTTTCTAGTCAATAAATATACTCTCTGTCCATAATTATTTGTCCATTTTTGAATTGACATACATATTAAGAAAATAATTAATAACATAATGAGTTTATCATTTTATCCCTATTAATTATGAAGTGGATGAAAAGTTCTATATTTTTCAAAATAATTAATCATTTAATTGAGGGTATAATAAATAAAAAAAGCTTGTCCTNAGAGAGAAAAAAATTCTATTTTAGAGAGTAAAATAAAAAATTGAGTTAAAATTGATTGTCTGAAAAAATAAAAAATTATATATTTAGAGAGTAAAATAAAGTGTAGAATTGGAGATGGCCTAAGCCAATTGCCTACTGGCCAAGCCTTAGAGCCGCCCCTGTGTAAATGTGTGAGAATTAAATGGATACGTGCAAGACCCACATGCCATGGTACATGGAAGCTTTTGACTTGCTCTGCATTCAGTATTTTGGAGATTGGGTGTACCAAAAATTAAAATAAAATTTGAGTTTGGAAGACTTTAATTTTTGTCAGAATCAATTTGCAAGCAGAATAGTTAAGTTATAATTTAATAAATCACTTCTTTCAACTTTCTAGTCAATAAATATATTCCCTCTGTCCATAATTACTTGTCCATGACACACATATTAAGAAAACAATTAATGACATAATGAATTTATCATTTTATCCTTATTAATTATGAAGTGGATAAAAAGTTCTACATTTTTAAAAATAATTAATCATTTAATTGAGGGTATAATAAGTAAAAGAAATTGTCCTTTCTTGATTTGTCAAAATGAACAAGTAATTATGGATAACTAAAAAAAGAAAAGTGGACAAGTAATTAGCGAGGAAAAGGGAGTATAGTGGACCTACAAATGTTCAATCATCTTTTCCATATAGTCATTGGTGGACCTACTTTGTGCATAATGGGTGCTTAAGCACTCACTAGCTTTTGTGACAAACTTTACTATTTATGTATAAAATTTATAATTTCGTTGAAATGTATTAATTAAGTTCCCATTCTATGTAGTAATTTTCGAGTTAAAAAAACTTGAGCATCCATAATATAAAATTTCTGGATCCGCCTCTGCATATAGTACAGATTATATTTCTAATAAAGAAAAAGATTCTAGCATAAGCTCCTCTTTCTTTTCTTTTTTCTTTTTTTTTAGAAAGGATATTATATATATATATATATATATATATAGTTAAACGTTTAATATTATATTATCATGGTCAGTATTAGTAATTATGGATAAATTTCGAAGAAAGGTTAATAATTTATTATATGTAGAGCATAGTATTAGTTTACTAGATAGTACTCCTTCTTAATCTGCTTTAAGGAATTCGTCAGGAAGAAATAGTAAAATATGTGATTGATTGGTCATTATTAGTTTGGAACCTATTTTGAATAAAATATTTATTACCTAATTATTTGTTTGACAAAAGTTTATGACGGACCACTGAATTCCTTAATTTCTTCAAAGTTAACCTGCAAAACATAATAACAGGATTATAAATTATACGTGATTCTTCTAAATATTGAAGGATATTCTCAATTGAGTCTAGTTCAATATCTAGTGGTAGGCAATTATACATGAGGGCAATATGCAGAAGTGCTTCCAATTCTGTCATGGTATGATTATGATTGTAGTTTCGCTTGTAGAAGCTTACCATCCAGATTCTGCTGGTATTTCTAATGATGCTACCAATTTCACTTTCTCCTTTATATTTCGAAAAAAAAACATCAATATTTAATTTTTATTTTTTTAGTGGTCAAGAGGAGTATATTGCCCATTTCTTATTTCTAAAATTAGAGACGAATTTAAAATATTTTAATTTTTAAGGTTTCTTAACATTTATTTTCTTATACTTCAAAACTAAAAGTTCACCTCTAATATTTATTATATTTTTAATAAATTATAGCATATATAACTATATTCTATATCGAAAATATTGAGCTAAATCGTGGTCGACCGCTACTTGTAACATTTCTCTATTATTTCATTCATATGATAAAACTTTCGAACACGGAAAAAGACCTTTTTTTTAGTTAAAAACAAAGTACACAAAAGCAGCTAATTAGCTGGATTTTGTTTGTTTTTTTCTTTTAAACATTGGTATGATTAGTTGGACAATGCAAAGAGAGAACAGCAAATTAAAGTGTATGATCAGCTTTACGTAGCTTTCTTAAATCATAATTATTGCTTAATTTCCTTTTTAGAATTATTGGAAAATATATATATATATATTATTAATATTATTGGACAACTCTACTCGACAACTTTCTTATCTTCCCCAAGTAAATAATGATTGAGATATCTTGTCTTATTTTTAATTAATCGACCACAAATTAATATTATTGGAAATGCTTTTTCAAGAAATAATGTTTACAGAAAATAAAATTCTAAAAGTTCGACCAAACATGATAGTATATATTAAATTCGTCAAACTTCTTAGCATTCAAACATTTATTTTAAAATTACGAGTCCAATTCTACTATTTATTACATTTTTGTAAATTTTTATTTATAAATCTATATGTAATATTAAAAATACTGAATTCCTATGAGTGTGATATTGTAGTGCTGCTTCCGCCAATGTCAATATATAAGTGACTAAATAATTAATTCAAAATCAGTGTTTGTAAATCATGATCATGAGATTAAAAACAGAGTTTAATTAAAATATTGAAAAGAATTGATGATGTGAAAGGTATAGTATTAGTGGTTGTGCTTTCTCATCAAATAAATATATATACTAGTACTACGTACTAAATTGATGTGTTTAATATATTAGAGCTGACTAAAGAGTAATCGTAAATTGTTTAGCTTAGGAAAGACAATGCTTATTTTTTAAACGTTAAAAGACATATTTTTAGATTATTAATTTCATCAAATCATTAATCAATTTAAGGCAGGTGGGGAAAAAATATATTGCCTGGGTAAAAGAAAACCTACTACGCGCATGAAATACTTGTTCATATATATACTCTTTCAACTAATACTTCAGAACAAATCTATTTTTAAATTATTAATCAAAACAATCACTTAATAATAATTTATTAAATGATGTGATTGTTTAAATAATTCTTTATGTTTAAATAAGCTTTTTCGTTGAAAGAATAATTTAAAGTTGGTGTAAGGAACATAGTTATTTAGGATTTAATTTTATAAATTTATTTAATTCGTATGTAAATAAAATTCATATTTAAATCCTATATAGGTATTAAAAATAATATTATATTTATTTCATGTAGTAGAGATTATAGTAAATATTTTCTTTAATTTGTAAATAAAATATTTTCCCTCTAGATAAGGGCGAATTTATATATAAATATGATGTACGTAAATTTATGATTTTTTAATTTTTAAAAAAAAAGATATTTTAATATGTATTTTTTAAATTAATATAATATTATTTATTAATACCTATTTTATGAGAAGATTAAATGATCCACATTGAATGTTGAATATATTGATGGGGACAAAATCAAAGTAAGCAACAGCTCATAAGTAGTAGTAATATATAAAAAGGATATAAATAAAGATAAATACATAAAGTAAAGCAAAATTAGAAAAGTGAGTGCAGGCCAAAAATGCAAAAAGAAAGGATATAATATGGATAACAGATAAAATTAATAGAGTATTTTCTATATATAATCCATAATTAATTGCAGTACGTAATGTTGCTGCATATGCATGCTTGTCTTTATCATGCAACTTGCTAATATAACTATATGTCCTTTTAAAAAATTAAATATAAATTTTAAGGTACAATTGATAATTTTGGATATATGGATTTAACCCTTAGTTTGGTAAGCAGCATTATGGTAAAAGGAGTATTTATGTATACTGTACATCGGCAATAATATAATCCCACGAAAGAAAGTGTTTTAGGATATGAGGGTTAAACTTCTTAATCTTCAGTTTTTATATATATATATATATATTAAACTTCTTAATCTTCAGTTTTTTTTAGATATATATATATATATATATTTGATATGACTTTTAACAACAACAACTTATTTACTAAAATCTCACAAGTGAGATCTGGAGAGACTAGATTATATTAATGTTTATAGACTCTACTATTATTTCGTAAAGTTAGAGAGACTGTTTTCGAAAGATCCTTGACTCAGCTGTAGCAATTCAAGATCTATAAAAGAAAATATAGCGAGTCACAAGGAAACAATGCAAAGTCTACCAAAAGAAAGCAAACTAAAATAGTGTAATAATCGAAACACAATACACAATTTACTATGGAAACAATAATAAATAATGATGAATATTAAAAAAACAAATAATATAGCTAGTATACAATGGCAAACACCCACCCCTAAGCATGACAATACTACACTACCTACTAATTAACCTTCTACCCTAATGCGTGTCCTCCACTGCTCCACACCCTGCTATCTAAGGGCATGTCCTCGATAATATGAAGCTAAGTCGTATTATGTCATATCACCTCTTCCATACTTCTTCGATAATTTGATATGCCTTTTAAATCTTATTAAAGTTAAATTTAAATAATAATAACTTTCATATTTAAGTATTTTTAGAAGAAAAAAAGGTTAGAGAAAAAGTTATTTGACTCTTCAAATTGATAATGAGTCATATAATGGACAAAGGAAATACTAATATTAATAACAGTGTAGAAAGGAAGAAAGGCAGGAAGTCAGAACACAATAACAGATAGAGTAGACAGCAGAAATATGGGCCAGAATTTCTAAAAGAGAGAATTGCATAAAAATAGAATGGTAATATTAATTATATATCATGGTTTAGTATTACTATACTACTCCAGTATTTGCATGTGACTGGGTAATATCATTTCATCTTCCAATACAACAGATAAAAACAATGTAATCTCATATATATATATATATATATATTACCCTTATTTAGAAGGGACAGTTGGAGAGGACTAACATAGCATAAGAAAATTGTACCAAAAGCAAGTTAAATTGTACTATTTTTTCTTTTTATATAAGCATTCTATAGTGTACAGTGAAAGCCTTTACATTTTTTGCTCTGTCTGGCCCATTTTTATTGGCAATAGTTGCTTTATATCCACGTGTAAGGAACTAAAGTTACCTCTGCTTTTGATAAAAATAAATTGTCTTTCTCTTTGCAAAGTATAATCATCTCTATCCCTTTCTCTTTTCATCTTGAAACAGGTGAGTCTTTTTGCCCTTCTTCTGCATCTGTTTTTTTCTCTTCAAAGATTACATGTATTATATGTGATGATTGTAAAATAACTATCTTTATCCTTCAATTCCTAATTTGTTTCCAGTACTTTTTGGTATTTATTTGATTTTATGATTTTTGAATGCATTGTTGTAGGATTTTATTCTTGCATGTTACTAATTTGGTTTGATTTACTCATGGTTGTTCGAAAATTGATTTTCCCATTTTTATTCTTCTCACTTTTCTCTTTTTCTCTTTGCAAGTTCACGTTTTTTGTAGTTACAATCTGTTGGTTATTTTATTTCTAGTTCTTTTATCGTGTATTTTCTTCTTTTTGAGTAGTTTATGGTAGAATTTCGCACTTTCATGTTCCTAATTTCGTGTTATATAATGATGTATGTTTTGAAAATGTATATGTACTAGACCGTGTGATGTAGTACTGTAGTGCATCTGGAGCTTTTTTGTGGGTTTTCGTTCTTTTAGAATTTGTCAATTTTTTTCTATTTGTGCAAAGTTTGAGCTCGCTATATTTGGAGTTATTTTTATTTTGAATTTTTAATTTGACTTGAGAGTTGTATTGTGAATGACTTAGGAAAATAACAAAGAGAGCCTATATGTGGAGCAATGACAACTCGAAAGTGATTTCGGAGAAAGAACAAACGTATAGTTCCATCTTAAGAGTAGCTCCATTTTTGAAAAAATGAGAAAAGATCATGTGAATGTAAAGTAGCGCATGTGTTTTCTTTCCTCCTTTGAATTGTTTCCCTTTCAGATATGCTAATATTGATCCATTTGACGACTAATTTTAATGTTGTTTTCTTATTTTTCTAGCATATGGCAAGATGTAAGCACAAGGGTGGACAAGCAGATGGGAAAAAACATCATGTTCTCGGGGTCACTAGAAACCTTGTGGATGCTTCAACTGGTAATGAAAGCAAATCGCTTTTCTCCACTATATTACAGTAACTAACAATCTTATTTTTCATGAGTTCCCTTTTGGCTCATTCAGTGTCAAATGCACAAGCAGTGCAGAGAAGAACAAGGTAAATGTTCTGTAGCACAATGTAATTATAGAAAACTTTAGTATTTAGGATAGAAAGTCGACTGGTCCATATATGTTCAAAATTTTCTTATTTTGCATAAACCACTTTAAGTGTTTTCAATAGAGTTATAGTAGGCTATATGGCTCGGACTCTCCTAAATCGTTGTTGCATCCATATTGAATTTTTCAAATGCATTACTTTTGGAGTATCCGACATGAAGAATCCAAGCAACATAGCAAGCAGAAAAAGGTGTTCTAACAAATGCAGCAGTAAGAAGAAAGGTATCTGGTAAGCCAAGAGGTGACACTGTTGTTGTGATAAACCCTGTTGTGAAAATCAAAATTCTTCTGGAGAGCCGCTTAAGCACCTCTTGAGCAGAAGAAAAGCAAAGATGACTGGAAAATTTTACTTCTCCCTCTTTCACCAAGGATGAAAGATATGAATGCATTCCATTGCCTCGATGAAAGGTATAACAATTAATATCATTATATTTAGTTAGATTGACCGTCTTATTATCAGGTTGTTTATGGATATTCAAGCAAATTAGACAATCTTCTTCTTGATGTTGTGATCTTGTGCATGACAGTTTAGGTTACATTTCAATATTGATATTTTAAAATTGAAGTTTAGGTTATACTGAACAAGCCACAAAAACTCTTATTTGAATAGCTCGATTTTCGGAAGTACCATATAAAAAAATGACAAGCTTTATCAAAATGGATGAAAATTAGAAAAATAATTCAGCCACACATATAAGTCAACCGGTGATATATTATTCCATCTTTGCCTGTTGTAATTTTTCACTACATGAAATTTTTTTA
Organism: Solanum stenotomum; assembly: GCF_019186545.1. NCBI lineage: Eukaryota > Viridiplantae > Streptophyta > Magnoliopsida > Solanales > Solanaceae > Solanum > Solanum stenotomum. The sequence continues at coordinate 15,049,832 of NC_064293.1, forward strand.
TGATGATTAAAATGTAACTTTTTGTCTACTTTGTATTAAATTGTTCAGGCTGTTAGCTTGGATAGTAGTAAGTTTATCATTTTTTTAAATATGATTTTCTACGGCTCACTTTATTTGTACTTAAACAGATAGCAGATACCAATGAGCTCTTAACGCTTATCTTTAGATTCCACATTCAGATCATAACCACTACATATCTATTTTCTCACTCATTGGTGAAAAATCTAAATCTGTCACTATATGCAATAGACCACTCATTCCAGGCATGTTTGATAGAAGCAAGTTGAGAATTGAACCGTATTTGGTGGATGTTTCTTCAACTGGACATTTAAATCAGGGCTCGACCCTAAACCCTTTCCTGGGTACATGTATAGGCTGCCAGAGTTGAACTAGGAAGCAACCGTAGTGGCAATGTGACATTTTCTACTTTACCCGCTGTTGGAGTCGATTTGTAAGTCAAATTTTATGGATGTTTAGAAAGAACTTGTTGATAATGTCATTTGTTCAGTTCACAGTGCTGGTTTGATATTTGAGATCTGTTTATGTTGTAAATGTGCAGAGTCTAATCTTTTGATTGTAAAAAAAAAGTGATTATAATCTTAGGCTATGAAATTTATACATCACTTCTCTTGCGGTTAGTGTTTGTTTTTTAATGCTAAAATTTCCTCTTTATTCATGTTTTTTCTTTGTGGATTCTAGACTCGGGAGTTCCTATCGGATAAAAATAGTAGTAACAACAAGCGAAGAGGATTGAAGTGACCAGTGTGTTTGACGAAATTTTCCAGTGAAAGGAAGATTGCCAACAAGTTTGTTTAACTGTTTTTCTACAACTATCTACTATCAAGTTTATCACTTATCATGGACGTTAATCCTCGGTATTTCTTTTGCCATTCTATTCTCTACATTATGCTTCATATTCAAAGGACATATATCTTGGATCGAAAATGAACACTCATTTAGTTGAATTGGGATATTGAATTTTGTCACATTTGTTTACTTGGTGTTAGAATGAACCTTATTTGAACTATCATACCATGATTCAATGGTATTGAAAAATTAAGGCAACGTATGACGTTTTTATTAAATTTCTGTTAAAATCGTGAGTTTGAGGTGTAATTTGTCCTATCTGAAACTGCTTACTCTACCAATATGTTGGTATCTCATATTGAGAAGTAAGAAATAAAGTCTAATACTTATCTTAATGTGTTCTCTTTGTACATTGTTGCTATTCTTGGTCCAATTCACTAATTTTTTATGAAATTCTTTGATTTCTGTAGATTTATTTGCTTTTAGCTATCAATAACTCCTAATATATTGGTGCTACTCCTGGCCCGATTCACGATATCTCTAATTTTCTGTGGAATGGTGTGAATTGTAGGCTTCAAGTGATTTACTGATACATTACATACGTACATTTTGATTTTTTTTGGGAAGAAATCATAGTGGTCATTCTTTTGTTTGACCAACAACTAAAATTATCAGTTTCATCCGTATTGTAATCAATTATTTAACCTATTAAGTATGTAACTTCCTGATTTAGTCTGCTGAGTTCAAGTTTTATGAATTTGACTCCTTTGTGATGCAAAGACATTTGGAATGCTTACCATACTACTTTTGGATCCTTGTTCTCTTTAACAGTTGTACTGTTGAGTGAGGTAAGTGATCAAAAAAACAATCAAGTTCTAAAAACAGAACATATCAAATCATGGAAAAGGATTGATTTCAGATTCTCTGATTATCATTCCTTCAGTACAATTTCACATGCATAAAGATGAAAATTGACCTTGATAGACTTCAACAGAAACTTGTGTTGACTACTTCTGGTGTTCACTTTTCAATAATTTGCAGGAACAACAGGTACTAATGTTTGGGCGCAGAAAAGTAGATATGTACAAAGAGTTGAAAAGTTGATGTTCTTCATGAAATGATATGCTGTAAATACAGAATATTTCAAATTACTTTGACCATGTCTGCTCTTACTTGATCATCTCTTTCACTGATACATCGACATTACTTGAATAAATTATTTCTTTGCAATTTGTAGTTTATACAGCTAAATTTATTATTTATGGAGAAAAAACTTACAATGTTGGGCCCGTGTGCACGGGCCATACCTCTCTAGTATATATATATGTAAATCAATTATCAATCGTGTAAGTCCTCACATAAAGGTTTCCTGCACAAAAAATTAATTGTGTGTCCTCACATAAAGGTTCCCTGTACAAAAATTTGATGCACAATCAAATTTGATCATTAAGTTTTCAAGATTATGCTATCATCCGATTCTTTATTTAGGGGGTGGGGTGGGGGTGGGGGTGGGGGAAAGGGCATATCAATGTATCTTCATATCAGTTTACAATGAAAAATGCAACAAACACAAGCTATGAGTCCTCAATGATATACTGTGACTGGTATAGTTGAGGACTTAAGCAAACCTCAACAATACCATAAAAGTATGAATGTAATGATAATGCGACAACATCATGAAGATCTCAAAATAAGATTGAAGCAATCCTCATGAATGATACCACGATAGTAAATAGATATATATATATATATATATATAGTGATGATATTATGAAAGTCTCGTTAAAGAACTAAAGTAAACGTCAATGATACCATAATAATATACTTATAGTATCATGAAGGTCTCATCGAAGGACTGAACTAAATCTCAATAAACCATGACTGTATATAGATATATGTTGTAATTGTATCATACATAATTTGAAAAGTGTTACTAATTATATGAAACAATCCTTAATGATACCATGTCAGTTTATGATATGTCGTGATGGTATCATTGAGAAACTATGAGTCCCTCCCTTGAAGGATTGCTTATTAGTCAATGATATACCGTGCTATTATATATATATATATATATATAATGTGGTAGTATCATTGAGAAATGAGTTGGTTGTACATGAATGGTTGTAGGAAGCCTTAATGATACCATAGCAATATATGAATATAATGTTATGGTATCATTAAGGAATGAGTAATTTTGTGAATAAATGAATGAAAGAAACCTTAGTGCTACCACAATAGTATATTCATATATAATGATGTTATCAGTCTGAAGAGTGTTACAGACTATATGAAATAGTCTTTAATGATAACATGTCAGTATATGATGGTATCATTGATAAATTATGAGTTCCTCCCTTGAAAGATTGTTCATTAGTCAATGATACCATGCTATAATTATATATATGCATGTGAAAAATCTTAATGGTTCCATAACATGCAATATATGTATATATTGTTATGGTATCATTAATAAATAAGTAGTATTGTGAATGAATGATGGAAAGAAACCTTTGTGCTATCACAATAGTATATTAATATATTTTGATTGTATCATGCATGATTTGAGGAGTGTTACTGATTATATGAAACAATACTTAATAATACCATGCCAGTATATGATGGTATTTGTCGCCCCCAGCCTACACCCTGGGCTAGACTGGCACTCGAGAACCATTGTTGGCCCCAAGCGAACCCTTTACTTGACTTACTTACTCAGCGGAAGACTCTAAGCATTTTTACAATGATCAAATGCACTTCTACTCAATTGTTTAATAAAATAACTTAGAACGTTTAAAGGTCAAACATTCAAGTTGGCCAAAATGGCTACTCACGTCTTAACATATGAAATAATAATGTAAAGACAACTGAACTATTGAGTGTCTATGAAGCCTCTAAAACAAGGAGAGATGTCGGGACAAGACTCCCATTCATCATAACAAATGAAATACTAAAAGCAAATGATAAAAAAAAGCCCTCCAGAAAGCAAAAAGGCTCACCAACTGACTCAGAATGCTCAATTGGATCAACTAGGCACTAGATGCTGATCATGGTTACCTGTGTCTGCATCATAACAACAATGCAGGCCAAACGACATCACGACATCAGTACATTGAATGTACGAGTATACGAGGGAAAAACTAAACATAACATAAGCTTGGAGGGAATCTGAAAGAAACACTTACCTTGGCTTTACTCAACTCATGAATAACTTAACTCAAATGTAAAGTAAACAACAATAATGGTGCAATTATACAAAGCATTTAAAATAGTAATAACAACTCAATTTGTTAAAGAAATGCAATAACAACTCAGTTTACTTGTAAAGTAATTTAATATTGTGGGAGTTTCTCTAACCGACAACCACCGCTATGAGCCTAAGTGATGATACATCGTCTTGTCCACGCTGCCAGAACTATCCTATACTTTGCCGTCATATAGAACGCCTTAGCTAAGTGGATCCACTAGTCTATGCTAAAAAGCACTAATGAGTCATCTACAAAGTATGATCCTTTCTACCCATGATGGCTACATGATTTATGGAGACTTGAGTTATTATGAACACGCGTCCTCATGTCGGTGCTCAATACTACTCCCAAAATATACTCAGCTCATATATTTTAAAAACAAAACTTCTTTCTTTGGTTTGAGATAATTACTCAAAACTTTTCTTGCTCAAATGTGAAAACATTTTTAATTCTTGGAAATACTTAGTTCTCGTATAATCTTTGAAGAAATGAACTTTGCTCTTACTCTTTACTCAACTCAAAGCTTAAGTCGTAAAACAAAGTTAAAACATTTGTAAAAGACTTTTGGAAAACTTTATGAATTTCTCTTAACTTGACTCTTAACTTTCCTTGAATTGAATTATGGATTCAAGGATTGTGATTTGTGATAGGAACGATCTCATGATGTTTATGAGTGTTTTTAGATAGTTAAAGACGAGAAAAAATCAATAATCACTATCTGGAAGCAAGTTCGCGACGCAGAGATGTATTTAAATTTTTGTTCGCGAAAATAATTTTTGAGGCAGAATGGTCTGTGACCACTCCGCGACATGAGAAAGATTTTTTTGAATCTGAGGAACAGGTCCGTGACACGGACCTGGTATCCAGATTCGCCCGATAATTTTTCTTCTTCGTTTTCCAGCCCCAATTCGCCCAACTAGGTTCTTTTTCCCAACTTCTCTTTAGATTCAGATACCCAACAATTGTACCTAAGAACCTAACTCAAAACAACTGTATAATTCGACGTAATGATCTTAGAAACTTCTCATTCTCAGTTCAATTCAAGAACGATATCAAATTCAAGAATACATATCAAGAATATCAAACTTTCAACCCTTTTAGGATGGATTCACACTGAAATAAACATGTTTGGCACATGGATGAACGAACCCAACGTTATGAAAGCCTCACATACCTCGTAGGGATCACCCATTGACAAAATCCACAAGCAATTCTTGAAGAACTTGACGATTGTTGCTCTTCTCCTCGTTTCTCCTCTTCTTTTCTCTTCTCTCAAAACCCTAACTTAGTTTTCAAAAGCGTAAACTGACCAAGTTTAGTTTAGACCCCAATTAAACTCCTAAAAACGAATTAAAGTAATTTGGTAGGGAAAAGACCAAACTACCCTTCAAAAATTCGGATTACACTTTCCTTATTTGAACTACCCAAATTCCAATGGGAATATCTCACTCATGCGAATTCGGAATCGCACAAACTTGGTGGCGTTAGAAAGATAATTCCAAGATTTTTCCTACGGTATCTGGAAGCACACCTAACTTATCTTGAGCTAGGAGTTATGGTCATTTGAAGTTGACCAAAAACCCAAACTTAACATAACTTAACAAATTTCCAGATATTTCATTCTTTCCTAAATGCCTATTTTCAATTCTAACTCTTTCTAGTTCTTTCAATTACCGAGATGTTACAATATCTCCTCCTTGGGAACATTCGTCCTCGAATGAGATTACTCTTACTAGGCTAAGGGTGTAACTTCTAACATCCAACTCAAACACCCAACAAGCAATGCAAATACAACATGCCAACTTATAAATTAAAGAGTACTAAGAAGAGAATAGTACCTTGATCTGGAATTTCTCCGGTCTTAAAGAGATGTGGATACCTCTTCTTCATATCTTCTTCAGCTTCCCAAGTAGCTTCCTCAACAAACTGATTCCTCCAAAGAACTTTGATTGATGCTACCTTCTTTGTTCTCAACTTGCGAACTTGGCAATCTAGAAGCTGAACATGAATCTCCTCATAAGATAAGCTATCCTTGATTCCAATATCTTCAGTTGGTATAATAAGTGAAGGATCTCTCATGCACTTTTTTAACATGGAGACGTGAAATATCGAATGAACCGCTGCTAACTTTTGTGGTAGCTCTAACTCATAAGCTACANACATGAATCTCCTCATAAGATAAGCTATCCTTGATTCCAATATCTTCAGTTGGTATGATAAGTGAAGGATCTCTCATGCACTTTTTTAACATGGAGACGTGAAATATTGAATGAACCGCTGCTAACTCTTGTGGTAGCTCTAACTCATAAGCTACATTGTCAATCCTCTTGGATATTCTGTAAGGACCAATATACCGGGGACTAAGCTTCCCCTTCTTACCAAAACTCATAACACCCTTCATGGGTGAAACTTTCAAGTATACCCATTCATCTACTTCAAACTCTAACTCCCTTCTCCTAACATCAGTGTAGGATTTCTGACGACTTTGCGCCATTTTCAACTCTCTTGAATGACTTTCACTTTTTCCATAGCTTGATGGACTAAATCTGGTCCTATCAACCCTGCTTTGCCAAATTCAAACCATCCAATAGGAGATCTGCACCTTTTCCCATAAGAGCTTCATAATGAGCCATCTGGATGCTAGAGTGGTAGCTATTGTTGTAAGCAAATTCAATAAGAGGTAGGTGATCATCCCTACCTTTGAAATCAATCACACAATGCCCTTAACAAATCCTCCAAGGTCTAAATAGTGCGCTCTGCTTGACCATCCGTCTAAGGATGAAAAACAGTACGTAAGTTCACCTTTGAACCCAAGCCTTTCTTAAATGACTTCCAAAACTGTGTAGTAAATTGTGCACCTCTGTCTGAAATAATGGAGACTTACCACCTCTTGGATATACAACTTAGCATAATCCTCTACTGAATGGGCAGTCTTTACCGGTAGAAAATGGGCTGATTTTGTCATTCTATCGACAATTACCCGAATGGAATCGTGCTGCCTACGAGACCTTGGTAAACTTATGATGAAGTCCATATTGATTATCTCCCACTTCCATTTTGGAAGTTCTATATTTTGAGCCAAAACACCGGGCCTTTGATGGTCTACCTTAACTTGTTGGCAATTTGGACACTTAGCAATAAACTCTGCAATGCCCTTCTTCATACTACTCCACCAATAAACTTCTCTCAAATCACAATACATTTTTGTGGAACCCGGATGAATGGAATATCTGGAGCTATGCGCTTCCTCCATGATCCTCTCTTGGAATTCATCCACCTTGGTACACACAACCTACCTTGATATCTCAATACGCTATCTCCCCCTTGTTTAAAAGCCAATACTTTTTGCTTTTGAACATTTGCCTTCAATTTAAGCAAAATAGGATCTTGATTTTGTTTCTCTTTCACTTCTTACACTAAGGATGATTCAGCCCCATTCATCACCACTACTCTTCCTTCTGTGGAAATCATTAGTCGAACTCCCAATCATGCAAGTCTATGTACATCTTTCGCTAACTCTCTCTTTTCTTCCTCAAGATGGGCAGTACTACCCATAGATAACCTGCTCAAGGCATCAACAACAACAATATCCTTACTTGGATGATAAAGAATACTCATGTCATATTCCTTGAGTAATTCTAACCACCTCCTTTGTCTGAGATTAAGCTCTTTCTGAGTAAACACATACTGAAGACTCTTGTGATCAGTGAATACATCCACATGAACACCATAAAGATAATGACGCCATATTTTCAAAGCAAATACTACGGCAACCAACTCTAGATCATGAGTTGAGTAATTCTTCTCATGAACTTTCAACTGTCTGGAGGCATAAGCTATAACTTTGCCATTCTGAATTAACACACAACCCAAACCAACTCTAGACGCATCACAATACACCACAAAACCTTGAGTACTTTTTGGCAAGGTCAACACTGGGTAGTAGTTTACCTCATTTTCAATTCTTGAAAGCTTTTCTCACAAGCTTCAGACTATTACAACTTCACTGTCTTCAGAGTTAACTTGGTCAAATGGGATAAAATTGATGAGAACCCCACTACGAACCTTCTGTAATAGCCATCCAAATCCAAGAAACTCATAATATCAGTTGGAAATGTGGGTCTAGGCCAATTCTGCATTGCCTCTATTTTTTGAGTATCAACTTTAATTCCCTCTCCAGACACAATGTGGCCTAAGAATGCCACAGACTCAAGATAAAACTCACACTTAGAGAACTTGGCATACAACTCTCTATCCTTTAGAGTTTGGAGCACTATTCTGAGATGACTAGCATGATCTTCCTCATTCATGGAATATATTAGTATGTCATCAATGAATACGATTACAAACATATCTAAATAAGGTTTGAAGACTCTATTCATAAGGTCCATGAATATTGCAGGTGCATTGGTCAAACCAAATGACATAACTAAGAACTCATAATAACCATAACATGTCCTGAATGTTGTCTTTGGAATATCACATTCCCTTACCCTCAACTAATGGTAGCCTGATCTGATGTCTATCTTAGAGAAATAGGTAGCACCTTGAAGCTGATCGAAAAGATCATCAATCCTTGGAAGATGATACTTATTCTTGATGGTAACCTTGTTCAACTGACAGTAATCTAAACACATCCTAAGGAAACCATCTTTCTTTCTCACAAATAAGACCAGAGCGCCCCAAGGTGAGACACTTGGTCAAATAAAGCCCTTATGAAAGAGATCTTTCAATTACTTTTTTGGCTCTTTCAGCTCTGCTGGTGCCATTCTACATGGCAAAATAGATATAGGACGAGTATCTGGATGAATGTCTATGCCGAAGTCTATTTCTCTCTTAGGAGGGACTCCGAGAAGATATCAGGAAAGACTTCTGAAAACTCTTTTACTACTGAAACTGACTTTATAGGAGATATATCAACACTAGAGTCATTAGCTCGGACTAAGTGATAGACACACCCCTTGGAAACTAACTTTCTCGCCTTAAGGTACGAAATGAAACGACCCATAGGTACTGCTAAACTGCTACTCCACTCTATAACTGGCTCATTAGGAATTTGGAACCTAACAACTCGAGTTTGACAATCAATGGAGGCATAACAGGTGTGAAGCCAGTCCATACATAGAATGACATCGAAATCTACCATGTCTAACTCAACTAAATCAGCCATGGTGTTCTTGTTATTGATAGAAATGACACAATCACGATATACTCGTTCAGCTAGAATAGACTCCCCAACAGGTGTAGAAACACAAAAGGGTTCACAAAGTTTCTCAGGAAGAACATCAAAATTATTTGCAACATAAGGAGTCACAAAAAATAAACTTGCTCCTGAGTCTAGCAATGAATAAACATCAAGAGTAAAGACTTTGATCATACTAGTGACAACATTTGGAGAATTTTCTTGCTCTTGACGACTAGTGATCGCATAAAGGCGGTTGGCTCCTTTGCCAGTACCGGAAGTAGCTCCTCTAGGTGCAACCCTGTCTGGTGGAGCAACTGATGAAAATTGGACTTTATTGCCCTGATTTCCATCTCCTTGGCAGTTCTTAAGGCACTCTTTCATGAAGTGACCCTCTTGTACACACTTGAAATAACCCGTGGAGCCATCGCTACATTTACCTAGGTGGGTTCTACCACACTAGCACATGCAGGAGCCTAGTTACCTCCTTGTGTCACACTACCCTGAGATTGGGCAGGTCTAGCCCTGAAGTGCTGTGAATTCTGACTATTGTACTCACCTTTGTTTCTCGGTGCAGGTGCACTAGCAGATAATGGAGCAGGTCCCTTCTGCTTATGTTGGAAAGAAGACCGGTTCAGATTTCTCTTTTGCTGCCCGGATTTGTCACTCCCCGAACCTACACCCTGGGCGGGACTGGCACCCAGAGACCATTGCTGGCCCCAAGCGAACCCTTGGCCTGGCTTTATTAACTAAGCGGAAATCTAACTCAACAGAATAACTCCATGCAATGCAAGGACATAAAACAACATAACTTAAAAAAATCTGGCCACAAAGGAAACTCGAATCTTAAAATAGAATATTTACATATATGCATAGATGAGAGACTCAAAACTAACTGTCTATGAAGCCTCTAAAATACTGAGATGGATGTTGGGACAGACCCCGCAACACCCTAATAAAACAAAACTAAGAACACAAAATAATTGAGTCCTCCGGAAAGCAAGGAAGCTCATCACTGACTCTGAAGTGCTCAGCTGGATCAACGGCGTGCTGAATGCTGATCCTGGGTACCTGTGTCTGCATTATAATAAGATGCAGGCCAACTGGCATCTTTCAAAGGGAATAACTGGCTCATATGGACTCAGAATCGAGCAAACTAGGTGGCGTTGGAAAGATCATTCCACAAGATTCGTAATCATGACTGGAACTACACCTAACTCATCCTAAGATAGGAGTTATGGCTGGTCAAAGTTGACCAAAAACTCACCTTTTTCCCATACTCAACCAAATTCCCAGAACTTTAAAATTCTTTCCAAAAGTGAAAATTTCCAATTTTTAAGCTTCTTCCTAGTTATCAACTTGCAAGATGTCACAATATCTCCCACTTGGGAATATTCGTCCTCGAATGAGGTTACTCTTAAAAGGCTAAGGGTGTAACATCACTCGAACACCCACCAAGAAATCATGCAATAACAACAACAACAACATGCTCTCTATAATTCAAAGAGCACTAAGAAGGAAATTAGTACCTTAATCTGCATTTTCTTCGGATTCAAAGAGATATGGGTACCTCTTCTTCATGTCCTCTTTGGTTTTCCAAGTAGCTTCGTCAACAAATTGGTTTTTCCAAAAGACCTTGACTGAGGATACCTCTTTCGTTCTCAACCTACGAACTTGGCGGTCTAAAATTTGAACCCGAATCTCTTCATAAGATAAGCTATCCGTGACTTGATATTCTCAGTAGGCAGGATCAATGAAGGATCGCCTATGCACTTCTTCAACATGGAGATGTGAAATACCGGATGAAACTCTGCTAGGTCCTGTGGTAACTCCAACTCATAAGCAACATTGTCAATCCTCTTGGCTATGCGGTAAGGTCCAATATACCGGGGACTAAGTTTTCCCTTCTTACCAAACCACATAACACCCTTCATGGGTGAAACTTTCAAATATACCCAATCGCCCACTTTAAACTCTAACGCCCTTCTCCTAACATCAATGTAGGATTTTTAATGACTCTGTGCCGTTTTCAACCTCTATTGAATTACTTTCACCTTCTCCATCGCTTGGTGAACTAAATCTGGTCCAATCAACCCTGCTTCACCAACTTCAAACCACCCAATAGGAGATCTACATCTTCTCCCATAAAGAGCTTCATATGGAGCCATCTGGATTCTAGAGTGATAACTGTTGTTATAGGCAAACTCAATGAAAGGTAGGTGATCATCCCAATTACCTTTGAAATCGATCACACAAGCCCTCAACATATCTTCTAAAGTATGAATAGTACGCTCTGCTTGCTCATCAGTCTGAGGATGAAAGACAGTACTTAAGTTCACCTTCGAACCCAAGCCTTTCTGAAAAGATTTCCAGAATTGTGCACCTCTATCTGAAATAATGGAGATTGGGACTCCATGAAGTCTCACTACCTCTTGAATATATAACTTGGCATAATCTTCTGCTGAAAGGGTAGTCTTTACTGGTAGAAAATGAGCTGACTTTGTCATTCTGTCGACAATTACCCAAATAGAATCATGTTGTCTGCGAGACCTTGGCAACCCCGTGATGAAATCCATATTGATCATTTCCTACTTCTATTCCAGAAGGTCTATCCTCTAAGCCAAACCACCGTGCCTTTGGTGCTCGACCTTCACTTGTTGGCAATTTGGACACTTAGCAACAAACTCTGCAATGTCCTTCTTCATGCCATTCCACCAATAAACTTCTCTCAAGTCTTGATACATCTTTGTGGAACCAAGATGAATGGAATATCGGGAGCTATGAGCTTCCTCCATAATTCGCTCTTGGAGTCCATCTACCATGGGTACACACAATCTACCCTGAAATCTCAGAACACCATCTCCCCCTTGTTCAAAAGCTAATACTCTTTGCTTTTGAACATTTGCCTTCAACTCAAGCAAAATGGGATCTTGATCTTGTTTCTCTTTCACTTCTGACACTAGTGATGATTCGGTTACGCTCGTCACCGCTATTCCTCCTTCTGTGAAATCTGTAAGTCTGACTCCCAGGCATGCCAGTCTGTGCACATCTTTTACTAACTCTTTTCTTCCTTCTTCAATATGGGCGGTGCTACCCATAGACAACCTGCTTAAGGAATCAGCAACAACGTTAGCCTTACCTGGGTGATAAAGAATACTCAGGTCATAGTCCTTAAGTAATTCTAACCACCTCCTCTGTCTGAGATTAAGCTCTTTCTGAGTAAGCACATATTGAAGGCTCTTGTGATAAGTGAATATGTCGACATGCACACCATACAAATAATAACGGCAAATATTACAACAACCAACTGTAAGTCATGGGTTGGGTAGTTTTTCTCATGAACCTTCAACTGTCTGGAGGCATAAGCTATAACCTTGCCATTCAGAATTAAGACACAACCCGAACCAACTCTAGATGCATCACAATACACCACAAAACCTCGAGTACCTTCCGATAACGTCAAAACTAGAGCTTTAATCAACCTCTTTTTTAATTCTTGAAAGCTCCTCTCACAAGCTTCAGACTATTGAAATCTCACTGCCTTCTGAGTCAACTTGGTCAAATGAGATGCAATAGACGAGAACCCCTCTACAAACCTTCTATAATAGCCAGCTAAACCCAAGAAACTCCTAATTTCAGTTAGAGATGTGGGTCTAGGCCAATTCTGCACTGCCTCAATTTTTCGAGTATCAACTTTAATTCCATCACCGAACACAATGTGGCCTAGGAACGCCACAGACTTAAGTTAAAACTCACATTTAGAGAACTTGGCATACAACTCCTTATCTTTCAAAGTCTGAAGAACTGTTCTGAGATGACTAGCATGATATTCTTCATTCCTTGAATAAACTAGTATGTCATCAATGAAGACGATAACAAACGTATCTAAATAAGGTTTGAAGACTCTATTCATAAGGTCTATGAATATTGCAGGTGCATTGGTCAAACCAAATGACATGATTAAAAACTCAAAATGACCATATCTGGTTCTGAAAGCTGTCTTTGGCATATCACATTCCCTTACTTTTAATTGGTGATAGCCTAATCTGAGGTCAATCTTCGAAAAGCAAGTGGCACCCTGAAGCTGATCGAAAAGATTATCAATCCTCGGAAGAAGGTACTTATTCTTGATGGTAACCTTATTCAACTGGCGGTAATCTATACACATCCTAAGGGAACCATCTTTCTTTCTCACAAATAAGATCGGAGCACCCCAAGGTGAGACACTCGGTCGAATGAAACCCTTTTCTAGGAGATCTTTCAACTGCTCTTTCAACTCTTTCAATTCTGTTGACGCCATTCTAAAGGGCGGAATAGAGATAGGATGAGTATCTAGAATGAGATCTATGCCGAAATCTATTTCCCTCTCAGGAGGAATTCCGGGTAGATCATCAGGAAAAACTTCTGGAAACTCTCTTACTATAGGAACTGACTGAAAATGAGGTACCTCAACACTAGAGTCATTAACTCGGACTAAGTGATAGACACAACCCTTCGAAACTAACTTTCTTGCCTTAAGGTACGAAATGAAACGACCCTTAGGCACTGCTGAACTACTGCTCCACTCTATAATTGGCTCATTCGGAAACTGAAACTTGACCACTCGGGTTCTACAATCTAATGATGCATAACCGGCATGAAGCCAATCCATACCTAAAATGATATCGAAATCTACCATGTCTAGCTCAACCAAATCAGCCATGGTGCTCTTGTGACTGATAGAAACAGGACAATCACGATACACTCTTTCTGCTAGAATAGACTCCCCAATAGGTGTGGAAACACAGAAGGGTTCACAAAGTTTTTCAGGAAGAACCTCAAACTTATTTGCAACATAATGAGTTACAAAAGATAAACTTGCTCCTGGGTCTAACAAAGCATACACATTAAAAGCGAAGACTTTGATCATACCAGTGACAACATTTGGAGAATTCTCTTGCTCATGGCGACTGGTGATTGCATAGAGGCGGTTTGCTCCTCCACCGGTACTAGAAGTAGCTCCTCTAGGTGTCGTCCTGTCTGGGGGAGCAACTGAAGAAGATTGGGCCCTACTGCCCAAATTACCACTACCTTGCTTATTCTTTGGGCACTCATTCATGAAGTGACCCTCTTGTCCACACTTAAAGCAACCTGTTTGACCCTGACGACACTTCTATGGATGGACTCTACCACACCTAGCACATGCAGAAAACAAACTACCTCCTTGTGCCTCACTACCTGAAGACTGTGCTAGTCTAGCCTTGAAGTCCTTCGAATTATGGCCATTAAATTCCCCTCTGTATCGGGGTGCAGGTGCTCTAGCAGATGATGGAGCAGGTCCCTTTTGCCTTTGTTAGAAGGACGGACGATTCACATTACCTTTCTGCTGCCCGGACTCATTACCGGTCTTGACTCTTGTACTTCTGAACTCTTTCCTGTCCCTCAGCTTCTCTTCCTCAACATGCTGTACATAGACCATTAACCTTGATATGTCCATATCCCCGATAAGCATTGCAACCCTACCTTCCTTACTTGACAACCGAGACAGCCCAACAACAAACAAGCTCATTCTATTTCTCATATCCGCCACCATCTCCGGAGCATAGGGGATAGTTGGGTGAACTTCAGACTGTACTCATGAACACTCAAGGACTCCTTCTTAAGTGTGAGGAACTCACGTACCTTGGCCTCTTTCAATTTTCGAGGAAAGAAATGCCCCAAGAAAGCTTCCTCAAAACAGGCCCAACTTGCAGGTGGTGCATTCTCAACTCTGTCCCCTTTCCATTGGTCGAACCATGTTCTAGCAACATCCTTCAATTGATACGCAACTAGTTCAACCCGCTCAGTATCTGCCACATGCATCACATCAAAAATCTTCTTCAACTCCTAAATGAAGATTTCTGGATCCTCAGTAGTACTCGAGCCCATGAAACTCGGAGGATTCATCCCCAAGAACTCACGAATCCTAGAAGTGTCAGCTCCTTTATGTCGAGCTCCCCTTTGCTGACCAATTGGATTAGTTATAGCTTGACTCAGAATTCTAATTGCCTTTCTGAACTCGGCAATAGAAACTTCCCCTTGATATTGCACTCCCGAGGCATAAGGTAACTCTTGCTCATCCACATAACGTCTAGGAAGATGCCCTCTGCCAACTCTTCATGGAGGCGTGACTATCTGAAACACGCGCAAGCATGAATTATTAAGAAACTCTTTAGAGATAAACTCTAACGCACGAAATGAGTGTGAAAGAAATGAGAAATCTTCCTAAATGTTGTAGCCTCCCAATTATAGATGTGGCGCGCTTTACACCGATAACTAGGACTCTATAGACATGGATTCATAGACTCCCTAAGACTCTTGAACTCTGTGCTCTGATACCAAGTTTTTCACTCCCCGAGCCTACACCCTGGGCGGGACTGGCACCCGGAGACCATTGCTGGCCCCAAGCGAACCCTTGGCCTGGCTTTATTAACTAAGCGGAAACCTAACTCAACAGAATAACTCCATGCAATGCAAGGACATAAAACAACTTAACTTTAAAAAATCTGGCCACAAAGGAAACTCGAATCTTAAAATAGAATATTTACATATATGCATAGATGAGAGACTCAAAACTAACTGACTAACTGTCTATGAAGCCTCTAAAATACTGAGATGGATGTTGGGACAGACCCCGCAACACCCTAATAAAACAAAACTAAGAACACAAAATAATTGAGTCATCCGGAAAGCAAGAAAGCTCACCACTGACTCTGAATTGCTCAGCTGGATCAACGGCGTGCTGAATGCTGATCCTGGGTACCTGTGTCTGCATTATAATAAGATGCAGGCCAACTGGCATCAGTACATGGAATGTACGAATATGCGAGCTGGAAAGCTAAACCACAACTTAAGCTTGAAAGGAATATAAGAGAACTCTTACCTTGGCCCTGTACGACTCATGAATAACTGAACTCAATATATATAAGGCAATAAGACACATGCGATGTATATAAAGCTTTCAAAACTTTGTAAACAACTTAGTTCGTTAATGATTAAAACAATAACAACTCAACTTTACTTATATAAAAGTAATATAACTTTAGTGGGAGATTCTTTAACCGACAACCACCACTATGAGCCCTAATGGTGGTACAACATTTTACCTCACGTTGCCCAAGGACCATCCTATACCTGGCCGTGATATAGGAAGCTATCTTTACTAAGTGGATCCACTAGCTTAACTTACGGGATCATCTAAAAAGTATGACCCGTTAAATCCCATATTGGCCACATGGTTCTTATGGAGAGTTGAGTTAATATGAACTCGTGTCCCCAACTCGTTGCTCAAGATTACTCCCAAAAATATACTTTAGCTTATAAGTGCTTTAAACACATCTTTCTTTAGTTTGAGATAATTGCTCAAAATCTAGCCCAAAGGCTCTCTTGGAATCGATGTTCCTTTCTTACTCAAATGTAAAAACATTTAGAAACTTCTTTGGGAAATACATAGTTCCCTAGTAACCTTTGAGAAAAAGGACTCAACTTTATGCTCTTGACTTAACTTGAAACTTGAGACTCTTTACTTAGCTTGAACTCTATACTCTTTACTCGACTTGAACTTGAACCTTAAACGAAGGTAAAACGTTTAATAACAACTCTTGAAAAGCTTTAGAGACTTGCTTGGACTTACTTCTTAACTTTGCTTGACTTGACTCTAACTTCCCTTAACTTCGATCCTAACTTGCCTTGAATTGAACTATGAATTCAAGGTATATGATCACATGTTTATGGATGAGTTCGGGATGTCTAAATGTACCTTAGAGTGTTGAAAACAACTATAAAACATAGGTACAATACCAAGGAACATACATGAGAAAGTGTGCAAAGAATGGGGGAACTTGGCGTCCTTGGTGCTCTGCAAGGCGCGGGGTGCCAGCCCTTGAAGCTCAAATGGTCTGCTGGGGCGCACTGCTAGGTGCGGCGCCCCATAGCGGAAACTTCAGAGCCCCTGCCGGGGCACGCTAGCTGGCGCGACGCCCCAACCCCTTTTTCCCAAAATTCCGACTTTTCTCTTGTTTCTCCAACTCTAAACCTTCTAACTTCAAAGGTTCCAACACCAAACACTTAGAATCAAAAACCCCTTAACATACAATATATTTCAACTCAAAAACACAACCGGAAACATGTCCCAAATCAACAAGGAACTTCAACAACACCAACAACACAACCCAACAACTTCAACAGCATAACCAATCTTTTCTCGAAAATAAAACGAGTTTGGTGTGTGGGGGTAAGGATCAACCCAACACTATGAATTCACATACCTAGTAGGGATCACCCCCGACGATATCCACGACGATCCTTGACGAAAATCCTTGCTTGATCTTCTCTTTCTCTTCTTCTTCGCCTCTTCACTCTCAAGCCATAGCTCTTACTCTTTAAAATGGAACAAAATGATCCAAAAATCAGCCTAGCACAACAATATAACCCCAAAAGAAATAGCTAGGGAAAATACCAAAATGCCCTTAAAATTTTCGGACGAATTCCCTGCCAACTGCCCAACTTTCAAAGGGCATAACTCGCTCATACGGACTCGGAATAGAGCAAACTCGGTGGCGTTGGAAAGATCATTCCACAAGATTCGTAATCATAACTGGAACTACACCTGACTCATCCTAAGCTAGGAGTTATGACTGGTAAAATTTGACCCAAAACTCACCTTTTTCCCATACTCAACCAAATTCCCAGAACTTTAAAATTCTTTCCAAAAGTGAAAATTTCCAATTTTTAAGCTTCTTCCTAGTTATCAACTTGCAAGATGTCACAGGATTCATCCCCTGATGTCTTAACTCTCTTGTTCTTAAACTCTTTTATATCCCTCAACTTGTCCCCCTCAGCTTGTCCTCCTCAACTTATTGCACATGGATCATCAGCCTTGGTATGCCAATGTCACCTATTAGCATGACTGCCTTACTTTCCTTATTTGATAGGCGAGGCAAACCAACAACGAATAAACTCATCCTGCTCGTTATGTCGGCAACCATCTATTTGCTTCTCTTAGCTCACGGGGAAAGAAACGCCCCATGAAAGCACTCTCAAAATAGTCCATCTCACAATTAGTTACGCGCAAGCACGAGTTAGAAAGAAACTTTTTAGAGATAAGACTCTAACGCAAGAAATGAGTATGAAAGAAGTAAAGGAATTTCCTAAACGTTGCAGCCTCCTAATTATAGATGTGGCGCGCTTTGCACCGATAACTAAGACTCTACAGACACGGCTTCATAGACTCCCTAGGACTCTTGAACTCTATTCTCTAATACCATACTTGTCACGCCTTGAGCCTACACCCTGGGCGGGACTGGCACTCGAGAACCATTGCTGGCCCCAAGCGAACCCTTGTCATGACTTACTTACTCAACGGAAAACTCTAAGCAGTTTTACAATGATCAAATGTACTTCTACTCAACTGTTTAATAAAATAACTTAGAACGTTTAAAGGTCAAACATTCAACCTGGCCAAAATGACAACTCACGTCTTACCCTATGAAATAATAATGTAAAGACAACTGAACTATTGACTGTGTATGGAGCCTCTAAAACAAGGAGGGATGTCGGTACAAGACCCCTAATCATCATAACAAATGAAATACCAAAAGCAAATGATAAAAAAGAGCCCTCTGAAAAGCAAGGAGGCTCACCAACTGACTCTGAATGCTCAACTGGATCAACGAGGCACTGGATGCTGATCCTGGTTACCTGTGTCTGCATCATACAACGATGTAGGACAAATGACATCAGTACATTGAATGTACGAGTATGCGAGGGAAAAACTAAACATAACATAAGCTTGAAGGGAATCTTAAAGGGAATCTTAACTCATGAATAACTTAACTTAAATGCAAAGTAAACAACAATAATGGGTAGTTATACAAAGCATTTAAAACAGTAGTAGCGACTCAATTTGTTAAAGAAATGCAATAACAACTCAGTTTACTTGTAAAGTAATATAATACTGTGGGAATTTCTCTAACCGACAACCACCACTATGAGCCTAAGTGGTGATACAACATCTTGCCCACGCTGCCAGAACTGTCCTATACTTTGCCGTCATATAGAACGCCTTAACTAAGTGGATCTCGTATAATCTTTGAAGAAATGAACTTTGCTCTTACTCTTTACTCAACTCAAAGCTTAAGTCTTAAAACAAAGTTAAAACGTTTGTAAATAACTTTTGAAAAACATTATGAATTTCTCTTAACTTGACTCTTAACTTTTCTTGAGTTGTCTCTTAATTCTCCTTCAATTCAATTATGGATTGAATGATTGTGATAGGAATGATCTCATGATGTTTAGGAGTGTTTTTAGATAGTTAAACAAGAGAAAAGATCAATAAATCACTGTCTGGAAGCAATTCCGCGACGCGGAGATGTATTAAAATTTTTGGTCGCAAAAATGATTTTTGAGGCAGAATGGTCCGTGACCGCTCCGCGATGCGATGAGTATTTTTCCCAATATGAGGAACAGGTCCGTGACGCGGACCTGGTACCCAGATTCGCCTGACAATTTTCCTTCTTTGTTTTCCATCCCCAATTCTCCTAACTAGGTTCTTTTCCCAAACTCCTCTTTAGATTCAGATACCCAACAAATGTATCTAAGAACCTAACTCAAAACAACTCTATAATTCGACGTAATGATCTTAGAAACTTCTCAATCTCAGCCCAATTCAAGAACAATATCAAATTCAAGAATACATTTCAAGAATATCAAACTTTCAACCCTTTTAGGATAAATTCACACTGAAATAAACATGTTTGGTACGTGGATGAACGAACCCAACGTTATGAAAGCCTCACATACCTCGTAGGGATCACCCCTTGATGAAATCCACAAGCGATTCTTGAAAAACTTGACGATTTTTGCTCCTTCTCCTCGTTTCTCTTCTCTCAAAACCCTAACTTAGTTTTCAAAAGTGTAAACTGACCAAGTTCGGTTTAGACCCCAATTAAACTCCTAAAAATGAAATAAAGTAATTTGGTAAGGAAAAGACCAAACTACCCTTCAAAAATCCAGATTACACTTTCCTTATTTGAACAACCCAACTTCCAATGGGCATATCTCACTCATGCAAACTTGGCGGCGTTGGAAAGATAATTCCAAGATATGTCCTACGGTATTTGGAAGCACGCCTACCTCATACTGAGATAGGAGTTATGGTCGTTTGAAGTTGACCAAAAACCCAAACTTAACATAACTTAACAAATTTCTAGATTTTTCATTCTTTCCTAAAATGACTATTTTCAATTCTAACTCTTTCTAGTTCTTTCAATTAGTGAGATGCTACAATATCATGGAGGTGTCACTGAATGATTGAAGTACACATCAATGATACATGACAATATATAAATATATTGTGGTGGAATCCTTACGGACGGAAGCAAATCTCAATGTTATCAGGTTAGTATATAGATATATTGCGATGGTATCATAGAGGTCTCACTAAAGTAGTGAAGCATACATCAATGATACCGTGAAAGTGTATAGATATACTATGATAGTATCATTATAGGCTGAAGCAAATGAAAATAATCAGAAATAAAAAATGAAAAGAAAATTAACTGAAATAAAAAATAAATATAGAATGACCAATAATATAAAATTTAATTGTGGTGAAAAAATAAAAAATATTATGATTTGAGAAAAAATGAATGAAAAAGGAAGAAAAATAATAAAGAATATGAAAATAATTAGAAAAAAAGAGAGAAAAGAAATGGAAAGAAACATAAAATAAAGAAATTAAAAAAATAAAGAAAAATACAATAAAAATGAAAAAAAAATATAATGAACCAATAAAAGAAAAAAAAGGGAAAGGAGAAAAATAAAAGCAGAAAAAAAAAAGAAATAGAGAAAATAAACGAATAAAGAAATATATAAGAAAAGACGAAGAAGAAGAAGAAGAAGAAGAAGAGGAAGAAGAAATGAGTATATAAAATAAAAAAGCGAATATGAATTAGATTATGGTATAAAAAGGAAATAAAGAATAAAATAATTTGAAAAAAAAAAAAGAAGAACAAAAATGCATAAAAAATAAAAATAAAAACAAGAAAAAATAAACAAATAATGAAATAAATGAGAAAAAAGAACAAGAAATGAAGTATATGAAATAACTATGGAGTATAAATCAGATTATGGTGTAAAAAGAAATAAAGAAGGGAAAAGGGTTTGATATACCTCTCAACCTTGTCATTTGTAGCTGATATGCCTCTTGTTATAAAAGTGACTCATATATACCCTTACCGTTATACAAACAACTCACATATATCCCTACCATTACAAAATGAGCTCACATATATCCCTCATTTAACGGAAGTGAAAAAATTAGTTTTAAATTTATATTTTTACTTTTAATTTTCTTAAAAAATATTTAGGGGTATAAATGATTTTTCTAGCAAAGTTCAAGGTATATTTTAATATTTTTCATACATAAATTATTTTTTGACTTCTTTGATTATAATTATTTGAGTTTCTTATTCTTATTTTATTTTTTTCTTTCATTCCATAGTGTAAAGAAAAAAATTTTAAACTATTTTTTTCATCTATATTGTAATTTAATTTTTGTATTTGAAAAAAAATTGGTTATCTATAATAAATTTTACAAGAATATAAGTGAAAAATAAATAAATTTGACATCAAAATAATAAATCTAAATTAGTAATTGAAACAAAAAAAAGTCAAAAAATATGTTTGAGGAGGATTAAATATACTCATATGAGAATATATATATATATATATTTTAAAAATAAAAAATCAAACTAAAATTATTTTTTTTCATTTCCGTTAGAGGAAAAGGGTATATGTGAGTAAAGAAACATAAAATGAAAAAAAAAAAGAAGATAAATTAATAATTTTTTTAAAAAAAGAAGCTTAATAACTAAAACTACAAGAAAATGGTGCATTTATTGTAATTAATTAGGGGATATAAATGTAAATGGATATGTGAAGGGGTGAGTATGGTATGATATATACCGAATTATTATACCGTATAATTTTTTTAAAAATATCGTGATTTTAGTATTATGGTATTTGATATGGTATATGTTATACATTTTATTTTTATTTGGTATACGATATGGTATTTGGTATTTAAAAATAACATACAAAAATATTGAATACCATACCGAAGTATATCGTTACATGAATAACACATATATATTATTAAAGTACCAAGAAATATGCAGCTTAGCATTAGTATAACTAAATGTTTAGAAGTTGAAACTTTGACTACTTTATTTTTGTCACGATCCAGACCATTGTGATTGACACCCACACTAATCCTTCGGTGGGAGATCCATTACTACAACCCAAACTAACAACTCAACCAAAATACTAAAGCATTTAAGTTATGGAAACAAGTTAAATAGCTAAAAACTGAAGTTCCCATAGACTTCCAAATGATCTATCAACTAAACAATGCGGAAAAATACGCCTAAAACCTGAAAGTCAATATACCAAAACTCTAACAATAAACCAAAAGTCTAAACAAGAAGGGTTACAACCCCAACTAATGTAATAACAACTAGCTAGAAAGTCTAAGTCCGAAATGTGGACATAGACAAAAAGAGAACTCATGGCAGCCCGGAAGAACTGACTCACCCTCGAATTCGAACGACGATCATTGATCTTCTAATCGAGGTATGTTAATAGCCGCCTGAAGATGCACTATACTGAACAAAGAAAGAGCAAGTGCAGAATCAATACACAACCACAATGTACTGGTAAGATGACATGACTATCCCACTAAGTACAACATATATCGAACATATACAATATCATCGTCATTTAAGAACAACATACAATTTCACATTTCTCAAGATACATAGTTATGTCAAATCATTGGCCCTCTCATGGAACCCAAATCCAAACAGTTAGCATACCAGAACGTGGTATCCGATCCAATGTTTATGCCGAAACGTGACAATCGATTCCATAATTATGCCGAAACATGGCAAACGATCCAAGTTAGTGTGTCGAAACGCAACACCCGATCCATTCAATTAGCCACAATCACAATCACAAGGTACATTCTCATAATCATACAATCAAGTCATAATTCATGACATTCATTATTCATATATCCTCATTGACAATTAATAAGATCAATAATGCAACATTCACATACATACATGTATCATAAAGCAAGAACAAACATACATCACACAATCATAGAATCACGACCATCATCAACCTCAAAACTAGCTTGAAA
Organism: Solanum stenotomum; assembly: GCF_019186545.1. Lineage (NCBI taxonomy): Eukaryota > Viridiplantae > Streptophyta > Magnoliopsida > Solanales > Solanaceae > Solanum > Solanum stenotomum. The sequence continues at coordinate 15,073,290 of NC_064293.1, forward strand.
CCCTAAGAAACTTGATTCTTCCCATTCCAGATTCGTTCCGCTTGTTCTTGGTCTACAAACAATCAATATAATACGAGAATTAATAAACAATCACCAATTACCTGGATTACTAACAATTCTAACAACCCTAGATCATACCTATGATCCCACTACCCAAGTTAGGGATTTTCCACCATAATTCTCTGATCAAACTCCCCCCCATCGATATTTACCATTAGATTACGTCTACGGATCGAAAAATGGATTCGGAGAGTTAAAACCTTACCTTTAGCCTTAAAGATGGTGGAAAACTGTCAAAAATCGCCTGGGGTTCGTCTCCCTACTCTCAAAGTTGAAAAGTGCAGAATAAAGACATTTTGGGGTTTATTTTCGACTTAAGTCGCGTCGGCCCGCCACAACGGTCCTCACCCGGCTACAACGGCCCCGCCCTGACGACATAAATCCCCGCCAAAGCGACTTACACGAAACAATGATCTATTTTAATAAATCCAAGACCCCATTTCACAACACACCTTCAACTAATGACACTCAGAAATTATCCGTTCACGCCAAGATCAGTTTTGGGAGTTCTACTCACCTGAATTCAATTTCGTAAAGTCGTACGGATTCCTTGACGCCTTAGATATCTACTCATGTAGTCAAAATCATAATTAGATCACCTAATTGCTACTTGATTTCCCTAGACCTCCCAGACTCCGATTTCTTCCAAAATCTGGACTAGGTTGGAAAATCTCAAGTTACTACGAAAAAGTTTTTCGGCCCAATTTTTTTTCTGTTGGCTTTTCTATAACGATGGAACCCGATCGTTACAACAGATACCAATTTACCCATCACTCTTCCCCGAGTGACAAACTTAGGAAAAACAGGCTAAAGAAAGAATGTAGTAGTACTTGAATCGACGAACAATTGGGGATACTTGTCTCGCATATCCTTCTCGATTTCTCAAGTAGCTTCCTCAACTGGACGATGCTTCCATTGAACTTTCATGGACTTGATCTCCTTGGTCCTCAGCTTACGTACATCACGATCAAGAATTGCAATTGGTTCCTCCTCATATTGTAAATCTTTGTCTAACACAATTGAGTCCCACTTAATGATGTATTCTCCGTCACCATGATATCTTTTCAACATGGACACATGAAATACCGGGTGAACTCCCGATAGGTTATGAGGTAAAGCCAATTTATAGGCCACGGGCCCTACACATTTAAGAACCTCAAAGGGACCAATGTAACGAGGGCTAAGCTTGCCCTTCTTGCCAAATCTCATCACCCCTTTCATATGTGACACTTTAAGAAGAACATTCTCACCAGTCTGAAATGTCATATCTCTTACCTTATGGTCCGCATACTTTTTCTGTCTACTCTGGGCTGCTAGAAGCTTAGCTTGAATACTCCTCACCTTATCTTGAGCATCCTTCATTAAATCAACCCCCAAAGGTTTCACATCTCCAGCCTCAAACCATCCTATGAGAGATCTACATCCCCTCCCATAACGTGCCTCAAATGGTGCCATATCAATACTGGAGTGATAACTATTATTATAAGAGAACTTACACAAAGGTAAGAACTTATCCCAATGCCCTCCAAAATTAAGCACACATGTCCTCAACATGTCTTCTAACACTTGAATAATCCTCTCTGACTGTCCGTCCGTCTATGGATGGAAGGCCGTACTAAAAGTGTGTTGTGTGTCTAATTTATCATGTAACTTCCTCCAAAACTTGGACGTGAATTGGGTACCACAGTTTGAGATGATAGAAATGGGCACCCCATGTAACCTAGCTATCTCTTCCACATAAACTTTAGCCAATTATTCAGCATTATAATCTATTCTTACAGGAATGAAATGGGCTGACTTAGTCAATCTATCAACTACTACCCAAATAGAATCAAACTTTCCCAAAGTGTTGGGAAGACCAACCACAAAATCCATGGCTATCCTCTCCCACTTTCATTCCGAAATTGGTATTCTTTGAAGCAAACCTGCAGCCTTTGGTGTTCATACTTCACTTGTTGGCAATTTTGACACTTAGCCACAAACTCCGTTATATCCTTCTTCATGCCCGGCCACCAATAAATTCACTTTAAATCTCGGTACATCTTGGTCACACTCGGATGAATAGAATATCGTGAGCCATGGGATTCTGTCATCAATTTCTGAATCAAGTCATCAACTCGAGGAACACATATTCTGCCTTTAAAACTGAGCACACCTTCTGCATCAAGAGTGGTCTGCCTTACTAATCGCAGTCTTCTTCTTAAGTTCATTCAAATTTTCATCCTTCAATTGTTTGGCCTTGATCTCCTCAATGAATGTGGTCCTCACTTCAATGCTAGTTAATACCCTACCTCTTTCTGAGATGCCCAACTACGTGAAATTATACTCTAAGGTCTGAATTTCCTTAGCCAAAGGTCGCTTGGTTACACTTAAGCAAGCTAAATTACCCATACTCACCACTTTTCGACTCAAAGCGTCTGTCACTACATTTGCCTTACCCGGATGATATTGAATGGTCACATCATAATCCTTGAGTAACTCCATCCACCTTCACTTTCTGAAAATCAGATCCTTTTGAGTGAACACATGCTACAAACTACGATGATCAGTAAATACCTCACACTTAACACCATAGAGGTAATGTCGCTAGATCTTAAGAGCAAACACTATCGCTGCCTACTCCAAATCATGTGTTGGGTAATTTCTCTCATGCACCTTCAATTGACGCGATGCATAAGCTATAACATTCTTATCCTGCATCAACATAACACCCAAACCAGAATATGAAGCATCACAATAAACAATAAAATCCTTACCTTCAACCGGTAATGTTAGAATAGGTGCAATGGTCAATAGAGTCTTGAGCTTTTGAAAGCTCTCCTCACATTTTTCAGTCCATTCGAATGATATCTTCTCTTTGGTCAAATTAGTCAAGTGAGTGGCAATAGAAGCAAAGTTTTTCACAAATCGACGATAATAACTAGCCAACCCAACAAAACTCCTATCTTCTGTCACAGAGCTAGGCCGAACCCAATTCTTAACCGCCTCAATCTTTTGGGGATCTACCATTATCCCTTCTTTTGAAACTACATGTCCCAAAAACGCAACTGAAGTCAACCAAAATTCACATTTAGAAAATTTCGCATACAACCGTTGTTTCCTAAGAACACCCAGAACAATATGAAGATGATCGGCATGCTTTTCCTCACTTTTTGAATAGATCAAAATATCATCAATAAAGACTATCACAAACGAGTCAAGAAATGGTTTGAACACCCCATTCATCAAACACATAAAAGTTGCAGGCGCATTAGTCAAACCAAAAGACATAACTAGGAACTCATAGTGCCCATAATGGGTTCTAAACGCCGTCTTGGGCACATCCTCATGCCTAATTTTCAATTGATAGTAGCCAGACCTTAGATCAATCTTAGAGAAAACTGACGCACCTTGCAATTGGTCAAAAAGATCATCTATTCGAGGCAAATGATACTTGTTTCGAATAGTGACCATATTCAATTGCCGGTAATGTATACACATTCTCATACTACCATCATTTTTCTTAACAAACAAAACTAGAGCAACCCATGGGGAAACACTAGGATGAATAAATCCTTTATCGAGAAGCTCTTGGATTTGAGCCTTAAGCTCTCTTAATTTTGTCGGAGCCATGCGATATGGAGGGATAAAAATGGGACAGTACCAGGTTCTAAATCAATGCAGAAATTTATATCTTTATCCGGAGGCATACCAGGCAAATCATTAGAAAACACTTCTCTAAATTCTAACACCACATGAATAGACTCAATAGATGGAGACTCAACCTTAACATTCCGAATATGAGCCAAATAAGCCAAACAACCCTTCTCTACCAGTTTGCTAGCCCGAATAGAGGATATGGTCTTAGCTTGCTTAGACTTGTACACCCCTTCCCACTCTAACCTTTCCTTTCCCAGAATTTCTAGAGTTACAAACTTAGTATTACAATTAAGCACAACATAATAGGGGACAACCAAGTCATGCCTAATATTATTTCAAACTCAGTCATATCCAAATGACCAAATCAGCCCAAGTCTGAAAACTCTTAAACAAAATAGGACAAGCACGATAGACATGAGTGACTATGACAGACTTTCCAACTAGGGTAGAAACATGGATAGGGGCCATCAAGTATATCACAAATCATAGCAAATTCTGAGGCAAATTGCACGGATACATAAGATAGCCCGGATCAAATAACACATTAGCCATCCGGTCACATACAAAAATAGTACATGTGATCACTGTGTCAGACGCCTCTGCCTCACTCTTGCCCGAAAAGGCATAACATTGAGCCCTATCATCTTGACAAGCTACTTCCCTGCCTGGTTGAGTTGCATCTTTGCCTGCGTTACCATTTTCTCTACCCCCATGACCTCACGAATTACCTCTTCGCCCACATTGTGGACGCCCTCGACCATTATTACCATTTCCCGCGAGTACTACTACTCTAGTCTGCTGCTGCGCAGAATCCATCATACGCGGGTGGGGACAATCTCTCCTCATATGCCCAGGTTTTCCACAGTTGTAACATGTACGATCAAATTATGGACTGCTGCCCGCTGAACGTGCGACTTCCTGGCTATCCTGAATCAAATTATGAGGTGGAGTTCCTGAGTAATTACCTGTAGAGGTGGGTATAGCAGACTGGATTGGTTTGGCTACAANGATCAAAATATGGACTGCTGCCCGCTGAACGTGCGACTTCCTGGCTATCCTGAATCAAATTATGAGGTGGAGTTCCTGAGTAATTACCTGTAGATGTGGGTATAGCAGACTGAATTGGTTTGGCTACAACCGTTGGCCTTCTGGACCCCTAGAGTAAGATCCTTGAAATTTACCCGAGTTCTTGGCCCTTTTAGCTAATGCCTTAGCCTGACCGTCTCACCTCACCCCTTCCACTTTCTTAACGAAGTTTGTTACCTCATTAATGCTCCTCCCTGCAAAGGTCATATGAACATATAATACCTGCAAGTTAGAGTTTAGTCCCCTAATAGATAAACAGATCCTCTCCTCTTCAGTAGTCACCAATTGAGTAGCATATCTAGACAAGGCATAGAACTTGGACTCATAAGCAGCCACAAACATACCACCTTGCTCCAAAGCTATGAACTCATCCTTCTTGCGATCTCTCAAAGTCCTAGGCACATATTTCTCTAAAATCAGAGCGTGAAACTGGGTCCAAGAGAGTAGGGGTAAAGTTGAAGATCTGCACTCCACATAAGCCCTCTACCACTACTTAGCCTCACCTTGAAGTTGAAAAGTCACAAACTCAACCCCATGCTGATGGACAATTCCCAACTAATGAAGCCTCTCATAGCAGTCTAAGGTAAACTCATAAGTATCCTCACTCTCAGAACTAAGAAATACATGAGGCTTTAGCTTCAAAAACTTAGTCAACATTTCATGCTCATTACCAGTCATAACAGAACCCAACAAAGGACGGAAGAAAACATCATTACCTCCAATCCCACCCACCTTGGGCGTAGTGATAGCAACATGGGGATTAGTAGGAGCTTGAGTTGCTTGAACAGAGGGAAGCACTCTAGGACCAACCAACCCTTTCAAGAATGACATGATCTGCTGAGCTAACACTGGGTCCAAATGAGGAATACCTGTAGTTTCAGCCTGTACCTCTTCTTCTTGCCCAACTTCCTCAACATTTTCAACCTCAACATTCTCCTCTATCTCTTCATGATACACAAGAAAGGCCTCATTTCTGGGAGCATCTCCAACCAGTGCTCTATCCCTAGTAGGTGTTGCCCTTCCTCGGCCTCTACTCCTAGCTCTTTCTCTATCCCTACCTTGACCGCGAACTCTCATTGCAGATTCCTCACTTGGAGCATTGACGGGAGCTACGGGTCTGACGCCGTTGAATATAGTGTTAACCATCTGCGGACAGAAGAGTGAAGGAGGTTAGATACCAATTTGAATCGCCAAATACCAATTGGAATCAAGTTATAGCATGAAAGGAGACAAAAGAAAGTAGAGAGATTTCCTAAAGTGCTATAACTTCTCCAAGAAAAGTACAGACGTCTCCGTACCGTTCCGCAAGACTCTACTAGACTTGTTTTGGTACATCGAGATCAACGAACCTAGGCTCTGATACCAACTTTGTCACGACCTAGACCATTGTGATTGGCACCTACACTAACCCTTCGGTGGGATAACTATTACTACAACCCAAACTAACAACTCAACCAAAATACTAAGGCATTTAAGTTACGGAAGCAAGTTAAATAGCTAAAAACTGAAGTTCCCATAAACTTCCAAATGATCTATCAACTAAACAATGCGAAAAAATACGCCTAGAACCTGAAAGTCAGTGTACCAAAACTCTAACAATGAACCAAAAGTCTAAACAAGAAAGGTTACAACCCCAACTAATGTACTAACAACTATCTAGAAAGTCTAAGTCTGAAATATGGACATAGACAGAAAGAGAACTCATGGCAATCCGGAAGAACTGACTCACCCTCGAATTCGAACGATGATCACTGATCTTCTAAGCGAGGTCTGTCAATAGCCACCTGAAGATGTCCTGTACTCAACAAAGAAAGAGCAAGTGCAAAATCAGTACACAACCACAATGTACTGGTAGGATTACACGGTTATCCCACTAAGTGTAACATATGTAAGTCATACAACAATATAACAACATGCATACATCGAACATATACAATATCATCATCATTTAAGAACAACATACAATTTCACATTTCTCAAGATACATAATTATGTCAAATCATTGGCCCTCTCATGGAACCCAAATCCAAACAGTTAGCATACCAGAACGTGGTACCCGATCCAATGTTTATGCCGAAACGTGACAATCGATTCCATAATTATGCCGAAACATGACAAACGATCCAAGTTAGTGTGTCTAAACGCAACACCCGATCCATTCAATTAGCCACAATCACAATCACAAGGTATATTCTCATAATCATACAATCAAGTCATGATTCATGGCATTCATCATTCATATATCCTCATTTACAATTAATGTGATCAATAATGCAACATTCACTTACATACATGTATCATAATGAAGCACTAACAAACATACATCACACAATCATAGAATCACAATCATCATCTACCTCGAAACAAGCTTGAAACCCTAAGAAACTTGATTCTTTCGTTTTCAGATTCGTTCTACTTGTTCTTGGTCTACAAACAATCAATATAATACTGGAATCAATAAACAATCACATATTACCCGAATTACTAATAATTCTAACAACCCTAAATCATACACATGATCCCACTACCCAAATTAGGGGTTTTCCCACCATAATTCTTTGATCAAAACTCTCCCCCATCGATATTTACCTATTAGATTACATTCTACGGATCGAATAACGAATTCAGGGAGTTAAAACCTTACCATTAGCCTTAAAGATGGTGGAAAACTGTCAAGAATCACCTGGGGTTCGTCTCCTTACTCTCAAAGTCGAAAAGTGCAGAAAAAAGACATTTTGGGGTTTATTTCCGACTTAAGTCGCATCGGGCTTGCCAAAATGGTCCTCACGCCGCTACAGCGGCCCCGCCCTGGCGACATAAATCCCCGCCAAAGCGGCTTGCACAAAACAATGAGCTATTTTAATAATTCCAAGACCCCATTTCACAACACACCTTCAACCAACGTCACTCAGAAATTACCCGTTCACGTCAAGATCAGTTTCGGGAGTTCTACTCACCCGAATTCAATTCCATAAAGTCATACAGATTCCTTAACGCCTTAGCTATCTACTCATGTAGTCAAAATCATAATTATATCACCCAATTGATACCAGATTTCCCTAGACCTCCCAGACATCGATTTCGTCCAAATCTGGACTAGGTTGAAAAATATCAAGTTACTACGAAAAAAAATTTCGGCCCAAAATTTTTTCCCGTTGACTTTTCTATAACGACGGAACCCGATCGTTACAATTTTGATTGAAATGTAATTGGTTAACAAATGATTTGTTTGTACTTTATTTTGAATGTATATTTCTACATGCGTAATGTGTTAGTATGATACAATATGATACAATTAAGACATTTTTTTAGTTGTGAAGTCATAATACTCTATTATACAAGTGAATACTAGTCGAAGTTGAACAAACTATGGTTACCGATTTACCATACCATAGATTACCGAAATCAAACTTTAAAATACCGAACCATACCGAATTAAATTGATATGGTAATAGAATAATATTTTAAAAATCGAATACCAAAATTCAGGTATCAAAACTTTCAAAGACCGTACCATACCATACCGTACCATACCATACCATACCATGCCCACCCCTAGATATATGTCGGTAACTAGTTTGCTTATAGGGTATATGCTTAATTTCTCCCTAAAAGATAGAGTTGAAAAAAGAAAAAAATAGAAAGGCCCACATGCATGGAAAATTGGGCAAATTTTTCAGCTGAGAAAACAAAACGTAGAAGGGCTTTTATGTCCCATATTAAGAAAGTATAATTATAAAACAGCCAAGTATAATATTATTTAAGCATGATATTAAAAAAACATTAAGAGATTTTTTATATTGAAGCAGACATGTCGATCAACATCGACTTCCCTAACCTCTTACTGTATATACTGTATAGTAGTGTAGTAATACTCCCCGCCAATTTATACACTTCCTTATTTTTCTTTTTAGTCAGTCCCAAATGACACATTTCTATATTAAGTAATAATTTAATTTTTAAATATTCATTTTATCCTTAATAAACAATTTATAGGCACACAAACATTTATCACTTATTTTAGAGTTTTTGACCAAGAACATCCTTCAACTACACTCCATATTTAAACCACATCCTTGTACTATCACAATGAACAAAACATATCCCTCAATTACCTTAAAAATGACAAGATTCATCCTTCATTAGTTTTTTTAAAAAACTAACGGTTGATCAACCCACAAATTCTCCATTTTGTTTGATCCCATTCTTCTCTTAGCTTATAGTAGTAATAGACAATCCTAACTAAATTGAATGAGGTAGGATGCTGATTAAATTTAAAGTATATTAGAGGGATCGTTTTAGCCAAAAACTCACTTATCTTTATGACACACCATACCTTACTTTACACTTGTACACCTACTTTATGACACACCCCTATCTACTTACTTTAATATACACATGCATAATAATGCATACTTGACTAATTTATATCTTATCTACATCTTTTTTCTTTCTTTCTTAAACTCCATGTTAAGTTAAACCAACTCATCTAAAATAAGACATAGAGTATATAAATTGATTATGAAGAAAATATCTGTTTAAAAATCAAATATCAAAATTCCGATATCAAAACTTTCAAAGACCGTACCATACCATGCCCACCCATAGATATATGTCGGTAACTACTTTGCTTATAGGTTATATGCTTAATTTCTCCCTAAAAGATAGAGTTGGAAAAAGGAAAAAATAGAATGGCCCACATGCTGGAAAATTGGGCAAATTTTTCAGCTGAGAAAACAAAACGTAGAAGGGCTTTTATGGCCCATATTAAGAAAGTCTAATTATAAAACAGCCAAGTATAATATTATTTAATCATAATATTAAAAAAACATTAAGAATTTTTTTATATTGAAGGAGACATGTCGATCAACATCGACTTCCCTAGCCTCTTACTGTATATACTATATAGTAGTGTAGTAATACTCCCCGCCAATTTATACACTTTCTTATTTTTCTTTTTAGTCAGTTCCAAATGACACATTTCTATATTAAGTAATAATTTAATTTTTAAATATTCATTTTATCCTTAATAAACGATTTATAGGCACACAAACATTTATCACTTATTTTAAAAATTTTGGCCAAGAACATTCCTCAACTACACTCCATATTTAAACCACATCCTTGTACAATCACAATGAAAAAATATCCCTCAATTACCTTAAAAATGACAAGATCATCCTTCATTAGTTTTTTTCAAAAATCCAACGGTTGATCAATTCACAAATTCCCCATTTTGTTTGCTCCCATTCTTCTCTTAGTTTATAGTAGTAATAGACAATCCTAACTAAATTGAATGAGCTAGGATGTTATTTAAATTTAAAGTATATTAGAGGGATGATTTTAGCCAAAAATTCACTTATTTTAAAAATATTTCTGATTGTAAAAGGATATTGTTTAAATTTAGAGTATATTAGAGGAATGTTTTAACCAAAAACTCACTTATTTTACATGACAAATTTTAAAAATATTTTTTTCTTTCTTAAACTCTATATTAAGTAAAACCAACTCATCTAAAATAAAACATAGAGTATATAAATTGATTATGAAGGAAATATCTATTTAAAGAATCGAACACGAGTACAACAATATTTTAAGTGAAACCAAATACAAGGGACAACTAAAATACCTACCATCCAGTTTGTGTCCCACGTGTAAGGAACTCAAACTCTCCACCTACTAATACGCCACTCCCCTCTATTTCTACATGTTAATTAAATTAACTAACTACCTTAATTTTTCCTACTTCTACTACTACACATTCCTAATTATCCTCTTATTTTCTTAATCATTCGCTGCAGTTCAACTTGTTATCCTTAATTAATCAAGATCTCATCTTTCTCTGAATTTTCTTATAAAATTGGAATCTTGGTCCTGTTTGTGACATTGGGTATTTGTAAAATTAGATAAAATGTCACTTCTTGGAACAGTTTTACAGCTGTCGTCCATGTGTTTGTAGTAATGCCTCAAAGACCAAGAAACAATAAGGAGTGCCAGCCATTTATTGTATTTTCCATGGAGTGAATTGGTGGTAGAAAGAAATGATGGTACCAGAGACAAATATGTTACCCTGTAATGGGGAAATGGAAAATGGATTCTGTAAGGAAGATTTATCAGATATAGAAGAAAATCAAGAGGAGTTGGATCAGTCAAGCCACTCAAATATAGGGAAGCCACCAAGAAACACTACAGGGTTGCGGCATTGTATCAGCCAAGCAACGTTGGCAGGTGCTTCGCCATTGGTGAGTGAACCCCATTTTGCCAAATCAGGATGAGAGTGAGTGTCATCTTATTATTTTTATAAATATATCTGAAAGCATGAGTTCAGTTGAGCCCGCAGAACCCGTCCTAGATTCGCCTCTTAATTCGTTTAGTTTTTGCTTGCTTTTATAAAGTGTGAATCAAATGCATTTAGGTGTATGCTAATCCAAGTGTCTATTGGAAAAAAAATCCTTATTTGCTTTATACATCTTATGTGCTAAATTAGAAGCTAGAGCAAGATGGCAGGGTTAGTTATGATTGTCTTTGGTGAATCCTAGGACTAATGTAGGACATAAAACGGGCTACTTGAAAAGAAAAAAAAAAAGAAGAAAAATACGTATTGTATATGCAGTGGTTTATCTACCATTATTAGTACACCTAATTACTTGGTAAGAGCAAGGTCTAGGTTCAAATCCGACTCCTCTGAGAAACTGGTATTTTAGTTTCTTAATAGTATGAAGAAGGTAAAAAAAAAGTTTTATCTGTAAGATTGTAACATACAACTACAAACTTCAATCCCAAGCAAGTTGGGGTCGGATATGTGTGTTCTTGATGCACATGTTGCTCCATTTAAGCCTCTTTTATACCAAGCTAGCACTAGAAGTTCTCTACACCTTTTATTAGCATATAAGTCTCTAGTCTCTGGCACAGTGTTGTCAAATGCACGCTTAAGCCCTGAAGCGAGGGTCAAAACTTGTTCAGCGCTTAGCCTTGCTTTATGTGCGCTCTAGTGTCATCATTAAGGTTCTAAGACAGGCTTTTTCTTTGCTAATGTGCCTCTTCTGAAGAAGTGACACTAAACAATTGATATTTCACTTTATCATAATGCTTATTTAATTTCTTTGGTCAGATATTTGTCATACATGTTTATAATTATTAGTCTTGGACTAAACATATATTTTGAACTTTTTGTTCCTTTGTGCTTTTTTAAATTAAAGCCCACACTTCATTTGCGCTTTGCGCTTAAAGCCCCAACGGACCTTAGAGCTTTTTTGTGCTTGTCGCCTTTGATAACATTGCTTTGGCAAGACTAAAAGACTATAAGCTGTCAAAACAAGATCTCAATTATATAAAATTTTCTTTGTCTTGAGATTGAATAGCTTGATTGCTGCAGTAAGCTAATAAAGAAAGTCTGTAACTTCTCGCTACTGTCCACCTTTAATATTTTGATGCCCTTTTTAAGCAAGAATTATAAATTGTTTCTAAATTGTGATTTGTTTGTTTTAAACATATTTCTTCTTCTTCTTACACTGCAAGTTCTGCAAGCTTGTAGTCTTTGTAGATTGTTTAACAGGAGAACCTTCTTATATGTGTTTATGCAGTTTCCTAATTTAATTTTTTCTTTGCTTTATGAAATATCTAGGAGTCGCCTACACAAATTCTTCCTCTTAAATCATCATCAAGTGACGATTCTGGATATGTTCCCATCTTTCGCTCAGGAAGCTATTCTGAGATTGGGCCAAAACCAAACATGGAAGATGAGCATATCTGTATCAATGATCTTTGCAAACACATTGGCTCATCCAAGGGGCTTCTTTCTCCTGGGGCATTTTATGGGGTCAGTAACTTTCAGTTTATCCAAACTGTAGTTACTGTGAAAAGACTAAAGTGTCATGTATAATTTTTTGGAAATTCTTCATACAAAATGTGAAAATACCCTTTTTCATTAATATGGCCCCTAGCACCTGTTACTAGTAAACTGCAATATCACTTAGTAACAAAGTAAAATGTGATGCCACTTCCACTTGACTGTTTCTGCATCTTGTGCCAGATCCAAGCAAAAATAATTTTGAAATTCAATATCGCGAGCATGATATCAAGAGTAACACTCTTGTTTTTTTACGCGATATGCAACTATTATCGAGATTTCACTAGTTGTGTTATCAGCTGAAAGATACCCACTTGAAGAATTTTAAGTTTCTGGTACTTGTCAACCTTTTTGGTTTATTTAAGGTGCTTGATAAATTTTTATTTGTGTACTTTCAGGTGTTTGATGGTCATGGTGGCATTGATGCTGCATCATTCACTCAAAAGAATCTCCTAAGCTTTATTGTAGAGGATACACATTTTCCATCGATGGTCAAAAGAGCTATCAGGAATGCTTTTGTTAAAGCTGATAATGCACTGGCTGATACCCAATCACTTGATAATACCTCTGGAACAACTGCTCTGACTGCGCTTATATTAGGACGGTAAGTGATTGACCTTCTTTTGTGTGGCACATTCATATATTTCTAAAATTTTCATCTCTCGTAGGAGCTAGATGCATTCATGCCGTGTCTGTCCCAATATTTTTTTATACAAAATTTGGATCTCCTAAATATGTCAATGCTTAAGTTCTCAGGGTCTTGATCTATTGATGAGGGCAAAACACTTGATGTATGGATTAGTCATATGTCATGGGTTCGAACCCTTTCACAGCAAAAAGCCTAGTCTTTAAGTGGAGAAGGGTTACCTCTCTTGTGTAGTTTGCGAGCTATTGCATAGGAGCGGGGGTTTTACCCTGCGCCCACCCAAAGGGTAGCGCTGCGGGTTTCCCTTGTTATGAAAAAAGTGGAGAAGGGTAGAGGGGCGGGTTCATGATTCATTGAGTGTTCGAACTGTGTGCTATTGGCACTTGGGGATTTCTCGATGATCAGAAAAGAAACATATGTGCGATGTTTAGCTCAGATACCAGGAGTGCTTTAGTACAGAAGGGAGAAACACCGTTGGAACTTAAAACACAAAGCTCATCAAATTGGGGAATTTCGATCATTAAATAAGCAAACTTGGGGAAAAAAATGGAAGAGTCAATGATGATCACAAGTCGGCATTTCTACTGCTTGTTTGAAGAATTTGCTATCCTATCTTTGTAGCCATGCAAAGTTATAGACATCTTCAAAACAAATGGGTATATCTTAATCCACTTTCCTATGGATAACCTAGTTCTAAAAGATTCAAGATTCTACTCTTCCTGGCTTCTTTATTTATGATTTTGGATGAATATATTTTCCTAGTGTGAATAGGACAACAAGACGTTAATCTAACCAATCATTACAACAACAACATACCCATAGAATCCTACAAGTGGGGTCTATGGAGGGTAAGATGTATGCAGACCTTACTACTACCTTAGTGGGGTAAAGAGGTTTTCGATAGACCTTCGGCTCAATTGAAATGTTTTCAAAGCAGGATTGTAAGAAAAATATGACAACAAAAACAGCAAGATACAAAGAAAAACAAAGCAACAGATAGTAATGTACTTTAAAAAGTAAGAAACTACGCGACTACTAAATAATACTGCTAATAAGGAGAAGAGGAGAGGAGGAGGCTAGCCCCCTACCTCTCCCAAAAGAAGTGCGACAATACTCGGCTACCTATTAACCTTCCATCCTAATTTTTGTTCTCCAAGCCTTTCTATCTAGGGTCATGTCCGCAGTAAGTTGAAATTGTGTCAGTCTTGTCTAATCACCCCCCCCCCCCCCAATTCTTTTTCGGCCTACCTCTACTCTCCTAACTCAAGCTACAACCAACATTTCACACCTCCTTATTGGTGCATCCGCGCATCTCCTCTCCACATTCATTTCAACCTCGCTTCCCTTATCTTGTCCGTTACGGAGGCACTCCCACCTTTCCCTGTATAACTTTGTTCCTATCTCTTCTAATATGCCCACACATCTATTCGAGCATCCTCATATCTGCTACCTTTATCTTCTAAACATGGGAGTACTTAACTGGCCAGTACTCTGACGCATACAACAATGTTGGTCTAACCACCACTCTGTAGAACTTAACTTTAAGCCTTGGTCTAACCAATTGGATTTCGTTACTGCCAATGTCTTTGGTCCGTTTGGTATGAGAGATTTTCTTACTGACTTTAGCCTCATAACTTTCATTCTTGAAATCTACCATTTAATTCTAATATCTATTTACAACGCCAGATAGGAACTTACATAACTTAGTTATGCATCAATGAATTGTTTATTTATCCCCCTTATCCTTTTTCATTTGTTGTGTAGGTAACTTATTTTCATTCCTTTGTTTATGTTGTGGCAATTCACAGGACCATGCTTATTGCTAATGCTGGGGACTCTCGAGCTGTCCTAGGAAAACGTGGAAGAGCGATTGAATTATCAAAAGACCACAAACCAAACACTACTTCTGAAAAATTAAGAATTGAGAAACTAGGGGGAGTCATATATGATGGTTACCTTAATGGCCAACTCTCGGTTGCACGAGCTCTTGGTGACTGGCACATAAAGGGTCCTAAAGGTTCAAAGGGCCCCTTAAGCTCGGAACCAGAGTTGGAAGAGTTGGTCCTGTCCGAAGAGGATGAGTTCTTGATAATGGGGTGTGATGGCTTATGGGATGTCATGAGTAGCCAGTACGCGGTAACTATCGTGAGGAAGGAGCTCATGCTGCATAATGATCCCGAGAGATGCTCGAAGGAACTTGTCAGGGAGGCACTAAAGCGTAATACTTGTGATAATCTAACGGTACTTGTGGTCTGCTTCTCTCATGGTCCACCCCCGCGAATTGAAATACCAAGAACACAGAGGAAGAGGAGCATATCAGCTGAAGGATTGGATCTTCTAAAAGGTGTCTTGAGTGACATATAAAGCAGACTTATTGTATAGATGAATTAACCTCCTACATACCATTGTCAGGGATTTTTCTGAGTTTTCTGCTGTCCATGACAATGGTGGATTATTGCTGATACATAAACAAAATGCTTACTGTAAGGATCTTCCAACAACTTAATTTTGATTTATTCAGTTGTCACTGTAACTATCCTTGATTGAATGTGGCTGCTCTTCATAATAAGATTCATATGCACACCAAACGATTCTTTGCCTCCACGAGGTAATAGTAAATTTTGCATACACTCTATCCTCTCACTAACCATATTAAGTTGATATGCAACAATAGGTAATTCTTCGTAGCAAACTTGATATCTTATCCTCCACGAGGTAGTAGTAAGTTCTACGTACACTCTATCCTTTCTAGACCCCACTTGTGGGATTTTACTGGGTATGTTATACTTGTTGTTATTGTTATGGTGCATATTATTTAAATCCTTATTCTTCTACAACAAAAATTATGAAACCAAAAGAGGAAAGAGTTAAGTTTCTCTCATATCGACCAAAACTTTCCTTGAGTTTGAAATAAGCGGCAAGAAGCAAGGGTGCGCAAAAGCCGTTGCTCCTTAGTGCATCCCTTTTCTTGTAGGAGTGCTAACGCGCGACCTTATGCTTTCTTCCGCTTGCTCTGCAGTATGAGTCTCATACAGAGCTGCGCTCCTTTAATATGATGAGAAGAAACTTTTCAAATTAGTGATCTTTAATTTTTATTTTTGCTTCTCATTTTATGAAATACTGCGAGATAAAGTATTTTTAATTACGACCTAATTTCGCAAGACATAAATTTAGAGAACTTTTACTTTGTCCAGTAAAATTTCTGTAGGAATAAGCTATGCCCCTTAAGGTATAATTTTGTGAGCTTTAAACTAAACTTTGTGGGTTCTATGGGCATATGAACTAAATTATGCCTCTGAAAGATACTTTTCTAAAGGAAAAAAAACTAAAGCAATCTCCAAAATAGGAGCATAATTCCCTTCATTTGGACCCAATTTTTCTTATAAGAAAGGTAGGCACTTTATATTTTTATCGACATAAATATTTCTAAAAAAAATAACAAATTTTAGGAAAATATCAGATTTAATGTAATGTTATTCACAAGGCTAAACTATAAATTATAATCTCAAATTAGTTGGTATAGCATATATATATGAATATGCTACTATTCAATTTATTAATAGCTTATTATTTTTTTTAGATGAGATGATCATGTACGTTATTATAGTGTAAGTGTAAATAAGAAGTTTGGATTCAAATTTCATTGCCATGCTTTAATAGTATTACAAAAAAGATCATGTATTTAACTCATAAAAAAAAAATTCATATGTGAGGAACATATTGAAAATACAATTGACTAAATAAAAACATTATTCTTTCGAACTTCAAGTTTTAACTGAGATGATTACACGCTTTAACAGTGTATATAAACTATAAAATTCAACAAATTAACTGGTTAGAA
Organism: Solanum stenotomum; assembly: GCF_019186545.1. Classification (NCBI taxonomy): domain Eukaryota; kingdom Viridiplantae; phylum Streptophyta; class Magnoliopsida; order Solanales; family Solanaceae; genus Solanum; species Solanum stenotomum. Next base: position 15,090,411 of record NC_064293.1, read on the forward strand.
ACTACCAACAACTTTCATGGTATGTATGAATTACGCCAAAGATCACATTACTCAAAATAGTGGATACTAGAAAAAACATCATATTTTATTTTATTAAATTGGGGTATGGGAAGGGGAAATGGTGAGCGTTACAAGATGGGAATCAAACCCTTATCGATAAAATAAAAGTTTACGTAGTCAATCAACTGAACTACGTACTAAAATACTATGACATAATTAAAATCTAATCATAGAGAACACCTTCTCAAGATGTTTAGCCTTGAGATCAAGATACTCTTTCACCTTCACATTTCTATATTTTGGTTCAACACCAACATTATCCTTAGAAGAAACTAATGGAACAATCATAGAATCAACTTGAGGTCCAAAAAAATAAGCCAAAGAGACTCTATGCTTAGTTTGATCCACGAGAACTCGATGATAAACCGATGGAAATTCTCCATTCGAGAGTATATGAAGAAGATCACCTACGTTAACAATGAGGGCATCGTTGGAAACTGGAGCAATTGAAGTCCATACTTGGTCTTTTTTCAAGATTTGAAGACCCTTTGTGTTATTTGTTTGATGGAGTACTGTTAGGAATAATGAATCTGTGTGAGGAGCTAACCCTAATGCATGGTTAGGGTTGGGGCAACATGGATATGAATTCAATTGTAAAGCTCCTGTAGATTCAAATGACTTAATTGAATGCTCTTGAGATGGTTGTAAGTAATTGAGGATAAGCAGCCAGAGTTGGAAGGATAGAGCTTTCATCTTCTTTTGATAATTTTCCATCACATCACTACAAAGACCAAAACAAATATATAACTTTCAGCGTCTCAAATTATTTATCGCGATTTCTGAAAGTAATATCATCTCAAATTATCTATGTAATTAAATTTATGATTATGATGAGAAAAATATAATTGTTGATTAGAATTATTTACTAAATAACTTGATTATATAAATATATTTTTTGTATCGTGAATGTGTATAAACTTAAACATGATGTTTGTATACACATTCACATAAAATCAATCCATGTACTTACCAAAATTTTTGATAGTCATGTGGCCAAAGTTCCTTAGCATGATCAAGTGGTGAATCCATAATGGTGAACCCTTCATGCCACATGAACTTTGAGAAAAATGGCGTAATTCGAGCTGTGCCATAGCCGGTGGCGCCACTAGTCGATCTCACGACCTTCACCTTATGTTCTGCTGGCAAGGCAAAAAGTCGTCTTGCCTGAGATTCAACTTCATCAAAAAGTTCTAAAGAAACTCCATGATTAACAACTTGAAATATCCCCCATGTTTTGCATGCATGACCTATAAGTTCCACAACATTAGGGGCTAAAAGATCAATTATTGGGACATTAGGATTTTTTTCATCATGACTAATTGAGGAATTATTGATATCAGGCCATAAATGAGAGTTTGGAACTTCTTGGATTGAATGAAAATCTATAGGAAGAATGTGTTGAAGGCTCTGAGGGTTTTCTTTGAAAGATTCTTCAAGAGTACTAGCAGTAGCCATTATTTTGTACTTTGAAGCAAAAACAAATATTGTAATAATAAGTATATAGTTTTTTCTTGGAATATATATAGGGTAGGAAATATAACTCTTTACAGGATTGGTTGGTCTTTTTTGGAATATGTGTTGTCTATAATTAGGTTCCCAAATTTGGCAGATTAAGCTACCATTTAATCATACATTTTAAATCAAACATTTAATTTTTTTCTTTAAATATCTGTTTGACTTTGATTTTGAATAAGACGTTTACATTTTTTCTTTAAATATATGTTTGACTTAGATTTTGGATGTACCATTTAAATTTTTTCTTTCAATATCCATTTGACTTGGATTTTGGATCACTCTTAAATTTTTATCCTTAAATGTATCTATTAGGCCATGAAATTCAATCTTCAAATATTTTTAAATCCCCCAAAAGAGTTAGTTTTTGGGTTTTTGAGATCTCCATTCACAAAATTTAATTATTTTTCTAATGCATTTTGGCGGCAAGTTGTTTTCTAACTTTGACATAATTATTTCAAAAGCCACATCTAGTGAGGAGAAGATATAATTGTAGAATTCTGACTTTTATCATCGTCCTTTGTTTTATACTAATTGTCACTTGTTTAAAAATTTGACGTCAAAATGTTTAACTTTAGCTTTGGATTCATCAACTCTGGATTACAAATTTGAACTTGAGAGTTGTTTGGCTCACGAAGAAAATATAACAAAGTAATTGATATTCATATGGCTTGTTACATTCTTGCCTTATTCACTTTCTCAAACATATGACATATGTTCCCAAGATTTCTGATTATGATAACTTTAAATATATTTGAATTTTGACCAAAATTGTTATAACAATCCCAAACTTTGGGCAAAGCATATTACCCTTGCACTATTTAATAGTGTATTTAAATAGTGCAAGGGGTAATCAGTCCTGCTCAAAGTTTGGGATTATTTCAACAATTTCAATCAAAGTTTGGATATATTTCAAACTTTTTTCCATAAAATAAAATTATAGAAGAAAGTCTAGTGTAGATAAGAATTCCTTAAATTATAAGAGAAGATACCCTTATTAAAGAGTTCTTAAATATTTTAATTATCAGTCTTACCAAAAATCACAGAATTGACAATTCATGTTTTGATTGATTCTCTTCCTTAAAATTTGGAATGAAAAAACAACTTGAGAATATAATTTTTTTTCAACAATTTTTTTACCAAATTCCAGAGTATTAACTGTGAAACATGGTCCAGTACTAACAAAAACTTGCCCATTTGTTTAGTTCTCATATCCAAATGGACATTGAGATTCACACAGCAAAGGGAAAAAATTGCATAAATCAAAATGACACCATCTCATCAATTATAACAATATTATCCAGAGCATTTGAAATAGTAACCTTTCATAATTATGAACTGCCATAATAAAATGAAATATCAAATCTAAATGGATGCAAATACTTACTAAAATCAACTTATCTCATTTGGTTAAAGTCAAGAGTTACTTCAAGTAATCTTACAGAAAGAAGCATATTAACTTACATGTAAAGGTCGGCACAAAGTGATTCATCGTGCTCAAACATGAGCCGATCGCTCGTTAGGGACGATTTATAGATCATAAAATTTCCACAAATGAAATGAAAAGTGAGCCCATGTAAATGATCAGGACCTCGCAAACAACAGCGACCACTAAGGCAGCAAAAACCTAAAATAAGTAGCACACATTTTTTGTAGTTCATTCTCCATAGTAACCTAATGATTGATCGTGTTCCTAATACTCAATGAGACTGTACAATCTAAAAACCTACTAATGTTTTGATTTCAGTAGCTAAAAAAATCCAAAATAAGTAAGACATTTTTTGTGATTGGACAACATAAAAACAGTCAAAATTATAAAAAAGAAGAAAGTCTAAGTTGTATTATATTTCAAGGCTCAAGCTTATCAATTCAAATCACAGGGAAAATAATTAAATATTGACACAGTTTTTGCAACCTCTTTGCACAAAAAAAGACTGAGACAATGAAATGAATAAACCTTAATTTCCTTTACTCCTTACCCAATGCCGCAACAAAGTCCTCACTCCAATCAACTTTACCAAATTCAATTACAATAGTAAGAAAGATACACTAAAAAATCATTGCCTACACCCCGAAAATTACTAAGCTAACATCCAAACTATTCTTTATTTACATGTAAGATCGTATCGGGTGATTCTTAAATTTTTCATATGTGTAAAGATCGATTCTTTAGTGTGGGAATAAATTTGGATGTAAATTAAGGTCACTAGAATCTCCTAGCACAAAGTTGAGTTGAAAGTTTCATTACCGATGAAGTTTTGATGTAAGATTCTATTTGAGTCATTTTCAAATGACCATATCTCTTAGAATATAAAGAGTTACATGGTCCATAACCTATCAAATTAAAGGTATTTGAATCTTCTTTCCAACGTCACCAATTTCGCATCAATCCAAGTTTTGAGTAAAAAGTTATGACCATTTTAGTAACATGATACATCGCAGTGACGAATTACCGACGGAAAAGCATTAAAAAAGGTCATTTTTTCTCTTTTTACCTCAAAGAAAATCCTAAACGAATTCTTGGCCATAGATTTTAAGAAACTAGTTATTTAAGAATCTCAAGAAATGTTTTCTTGATTGTTTTCCTTCGAGCTAAGGTTTCAAGGCTTCTATTCAAGTTTTTTTTTTCAAGATTCTTCAAGAACCTTGTTCTTTCAGGTATGTAAGGCTATCATAGTGTTGGACTAGTTTGTCTTCACGCCCTACTCTACTTTCAAATAAGTAAAAGAGTAATCTAGGTTTCTATCCCTAGATTTAATTTGAGTATTCTTGAGATGAGTTGATTTTGAGTTCTTGAGTTCATGATTCATTTTGAAATTCTATTCTAGTTATTGAATTGCTATATGTTATGCATTAAGATTCTTGAGTAGATTTGTTCATGTCTATATTTCAACATGAACCCTATGAATTGAGTATTCTTAAGCTGAGAAGTATCCTTGAGTTCTGAGTATTGAGTTTCTATATTGTTATTGATATCTTTGAGTTGATTTGCTCATGTCTATAATTCAGCATGAAACCTATTTTGAGTTATAAATCTTGAGAAGCTTTTAAAAGCCAACACTTCAGTTTTAAACCGAGTTTTTGAGGAAGTAAATATAAGTTTTGAGAAAGAGTTTTTAAAACATGATTAGTATGATAGTCGAGTATGTCATCAATGTTTAAGAAGTGTGGTATCTAGATATGCCATCAATGTTTATGCAGTATGACTTCCCGAATCATGAATGAACATATCACAATATGATTTTGATATATCTTTTAGAAAGAATTTTCAAATATGGACTGAGAAAGAGTATAAGGGAACTAAGTATTCCCAAAGGTATCAGTTTTTACATACAGAAAAGAGAGACTTTGATTTCTAAATGAGTTAATGAGTTCAGAGATATTTCAGAGCAGCTACCTTTTTTAAGAGGATAGTTTGAACAATTATCTCAAACCAGAGGAAGAGTACGTTCTTAAACATTGAGCATAAGTATATATTATTGGGAGTAGTATTGAGCACCGATATGAGGATGAGTTCAGACAACTCACATTACTCATAAACCATGTATGCCAACATGGGTACAAGATCATACTTTTTAGATGAATCATAAGTGCCTCCGGGCAGAGCTTAGTGGATCCACTTAGTTGATGTGTTCTATACCCCGCCAAGGTATAGGACAGTTCTGGCAGCGTGGGCGAGACGTTGTATCATCATGTAGCTCATAGTGATCGTTATCGGAGAATCTCATAAATAGAGTTAAAAGTGTATTTTTATTATATCACTTATTATGTTGAGTTTAGGAGGTGAGTTGGTGTTTTGTAAGGTTTTAAATGATTTTATTCCTTTAATCCTTTATATTTAGTTGAGTTTATGTTTTATCAATTGCAGTCATTTCATTCAATTATTTATTATTCAGTTATATTGCATACTCGTATATTCAATGTACTGATGTCATTCGACATGCATCTAACAATATTAATTTTTTTCAGAATATGTGTACTCTGGAACCGAGGTTTAATATGGTCATTGCGACCATATTTGAGAGGAGGGCATTCGCGAGACTGTCTAGCTGGCTAAAGAAAACTCGGGATACTGATCAGTGTCCGAGTTGGATGTTGCCTCATGTTTTTTTATGAATTGCACCAATATTGCAACACAGATAAGTTCAAGGCGATGTCCGAACAAGTCAAAAAGGCTAAAGATAGTTTTAAGGGTGGCTTATTGAACAATAGAGGTGCAAAGAGCGTTGGAACAATTACAAGAAATATGGTAAGTTCCAATTCAAACTTTTAAATAAATAACTACTTGATAAATATCGTTATAATATAAATTCATTTTTTATTTATAGGAAAAAAAATGGGGCGTACTCCCCTTGCACTGGAGGTTTTCAAGAAGACTCATGTGAAGAAGAAAGAAAATGAGTGAGATCCGGATGTGTGGGTTAATATACAGGATGAGTATCACAAGTACATGAATGAGAATCTAGATAGTTCGGTCCAAATGACACCTGAACTGTCCACTCAAATTTGGATAGAAAAAGTGGTAGGGGGACACATAAGGGTAGATTCTTTGGTCGAGGCTCTCGAAATGATGTACGAAGACTCTTGTCAGGCTTAGAAGGTGTTGGATCGTCACGTCAAGCCGAGATAATTGACGGTGTTCAGATTGCTGCTATGTCGGCACAAATAGCAAAATTGACAGCAGTACTGAAAGAGTTTGAGAGAAAAAAGAGTAGCTGAACAAGAAAGCATGAGTGCGACAATTCAGCAAATCAATGAACAAGTGTTGAACCTCGCTCGTTGACCTACATCTACATCGTCCTCTACCGAGGGCACTAACGATGACAATGAAGATGCAAATGATTATATAGACTGCCCTCATTGATTATCTTCTATTGCTTTAGTTTATGAACTTTTTTTTAATTTTGAAACAAATTTTGAATGACTATAAGTTTTTGAATTGTGATTTAGATATTTTTGAAGATTGATTTGAGTTTGTTGTTTTATATCTTGTGTGAGATGCTTATAATGTATTTTGTTTGATTGGGTTGATTAAATTTGAATTGAATTTAATTTAATTTGCAGGTGGCAGCAGAAACTGGTTTAAAAAATGCAGAAAAAAGCTAAGGACAGGGTGGTTTTGTTCGTTGCTTTTGTGCATTTTTTTAAAAACAAACCCAGAAAAGCGATGGACAGGGTCCTTTAGTCTGTCGCTTATCCAAAAAAATATTTTCAGAAAAAAATATAGAAAGCGACACAGTCCGTCGCCGTCGCTTTTTGAAAAGCGTAGAGCCAAAAAGCGGTGAACATGCCTGCGTCGATTTTCCGTCGAACTTGACCAAAAAAGTTGTCCCGACCCGAGCCTACACCTTGGACGTGGCTGACACTCGAGAACCATTGCTGGTCCCCAAGAGAACCCTCATCCTGGTTGACTACAAACGAAAGACTAACTCAAGCATACAAAGCTTAAAAACTGAATAAAATTCATGAAACTGAAATACAAAGCTTTAACTCAGAATAAAAACTCTGAATAAAATAATATATTCAACTCGCCACAAAATAGGCAACTTAAGTCTTTAAAACATTTAACAAAATAAATGAATAGACTTCTGAAACTCTACTTTCTATCTATAAAGCCTCTAACTGACAAAGATGGAAGTCGGATGTAACATCCGGCAATTTGAAATATCTATGAAGACGCTTAGAAGTGGAAATAGTCATTCTTGGGAAGAATTCAAAAATCTGGAAATTTGTCAAGTATGGAAAAAAAATGAGTTTTTGGCCAACTTTGAACAGTCATAACTCCTAACTCAGGAGGAATTAGGTGTAGTTCCAGTTATGTTTGTGAATCTCGTGGAATGATCTTTCCAACGCCGCTGAGTTTGCTCGATTCCGAGTTCGTATGAATGAGTTATGCCCTTTGGAAGTTGGGCAGTTGGCAGGGAAATTAGTCCGAAAATTTTGAGGGTATTTTGGTCTTTTCCCTAACCAATTCTTTTGGTTATATTAGTGTGTTAGACTGATTTTTTGATCAGTTCTTCCCTTTTTAAAAGAGTGAGAGTGAGGGTTTGTGAGTGAAGAGGAGAAAGAGAAGATCAAGCAAGGTTTCGTCAAAGATCGTCGTGGATATCGTCGGGGGTGATCCCTACTAGGTATGTGAGTTCATAGTGTTGGGTTAGCTCTTTCCCCACACGCCAAACTCGTTTTATTTCCGAGAAAAGATTGGTTGTGCTGTTGAAGTTCTTGTTGGTTTAGTACATGATTTGGTTGTGTTTTTGAGTTGAATCTCTTGTATGTTGAGGGATTTTATGATTCTTAGTGTTTGGAGTTGAAACTCTTGAAGTTAGGGTGGTTTAGAGTTGGACAAAGGAGGAAGAAAAGTAGAGTTTTCGGGGGAAAAGGGGTGGCGCGTCGCGCCAGCCAGCGCCCCCCAAAAGGGACTCTAAAGTCCATCCCTTGGGGCGGCACGCCTAGCAGAGCGCCAGCAGGCCCCTTCTGAGCTTTGTGGTCTGGCGCCCCGCGCCTCTCAGAGCGCCAAGGACGCCAACCTTTCGCATTCATTCCCCACTTTTTCATGCATGTTCCTTGGCATTGTACCTATGTTTCATAGTTGTTTCCAACACTCCAACGTATGTCTAAACGTCAAGAACTCATCCATAAACGTGTGATCATATACCTTGAATCCATAATCCAATTCAAGGCGAGTACGGATCAAAGTCAAGTCTAGAAGTTAAGAAGTAAGTCAAAGGAAGTTTTCAAAGTTGTTCAAGAGTCTTTATTGAACGTTTTAACTTCATTTTAAGGCTCAAGTTTCAAGTTAAGTAAATAGTATAGAGTTTCAAGTTAAACCAAGAGTATAAAGTTGAGTTCATTTTCTCAAAAGTTATTAGGGAACTAAGTATTCCCAAAGAAGTTTATAAATGTTTTTACATTTGAGTAAGAAAAGAATTATGCTTTCCAAGAGAGCCTTTGGGCTAAGCTTTGAGTAATTATCTCAAACCAAAGAAAGAAGTTTGTTTTTAAAACATATGAGCCAAAGTATATTTTTGGGAGTAGTTTTGAGCACCGAATTGGGGACACGAGTTCATATTTACTCAACTCTCCATAAGAACCATGTAGCCAAACATGGGATTTAACGGGTCATTCTTTTTAGATGATCACGTAAGATTAAGCTAGTGGATCCACTAAGTTAAGTAAGGTCCTATATCACGACAAGGTATAGGAAGGTCTTTGGGCAACGTGAGGTAAAACGTTGTATCATCACTAAGGCTCATAGTGGTGGTTGTCGGTTAAAAAATCTCCCACTAAAGTTATATTACTTTTATATAAGTAAAGTTAAGTTTGTTATCGTTTTATCCCTAACGAACTAAGTTGTTTATAGTGTTTTACAAGCTATTTATGTATTGTATGTGTCTTATTGCTTTACATTTGAGTTCAGTTATTCATGAGTCGAACAGAGCTAAGGTAAGTGTTCACTTGTACTCCTTTCAAGCTTAAGTTGTTGCTTAGTTTTCCAGCTCGCATACTCGTACATTCAATCTACTGATGCCAGTTGTCCTGCATCTTATGACGATGCAGACGTACCCAGGATCAGCATCCAGCACACCATTGATCCAACTGAGCACTCCAGAGTCAGTGGTGAGCCTTTTTGCATTCCGGAGGACTCGGTTATTTTGTTCTCTTAGTTTTGTTTTATTAGGATGTTGCGGGGTCTGTCCCAACATCCATCTCAGTGTTATAGAGGCTTCATAGACAGTCAGTCAGTTAGTTAGTTTTGAGTCTCTCATCTATGTATATATGTAAATATTCTATTTTGGGACTCGAGTTGCCTTTTAGGCCAGATTTTATCAGTTAAGTTGTTTTATGTCCTTGCATTGCATGGAGTTATTCTGTTGAGTTAGGTTTTCGCTGAGTTAAGAAAGCCAGGCCAAGGGTTCGCTTGGGGCCAGCAATGGTCTTCGAGTGTCGGCCACGTCCAAGGTGTAGGCTCGGGGCGTGACAAACTTGGTATCAGAGCCCAGAGTTCAAAAGTCTTAGGTTGTCTATGAAGCCGTGTCTGTAGAGTCCTAGTTATCGGTGTGAAGTGTGCCACATCTATAATTGGGAGACTGCAACATTTAGGAATATTTCTCAGTTCTTTCATACTCATCTCGTGCGTTAGAGTTTATCTCTAAAAAGTTTCTTTCTAATCCGTGATTGCGCGTGTTTTCAGATAATCATGCCTCTACGAAGAGTTGGCAGAGGGCGCATTCCTAGACGTTATGTTGAGGAGCAAGAGTTACCTTATGTACCTGGAGTGCAACATCAAGGGGAAGTTTCTAATGTTGAGTTCAGAGAAGCAATTTGGATACTGAGTCAAGCTATGACAAATCAGATTGGTCAACAAAAGGGAGCTCAACATGTGTTCTTAGGGATGAATCCTCCGAGTTTCACGGGTTCGAGCCCTACTAAGGATCCAGAGAACTTCATTGAGGAGTTGAAGAAGATTTTTGATGTGATGCATGTGGCAGATAATGAGCGGGTTGAACTAGCGGCATATCAATTGAAGGATGTTGCTAGAACTTGGTTCGACCAGTGGAAAGGGAGCAGAGTTAAGAATGCACCACCTGCGAATTGGGCCTGTTTTGAGAAAGCTTTCTTGGGGCATTTCTTTCCTCGAGAATTGAAAGAGGCCAAGGTATGCGAGTTCCTCACACTTAAATAGGATTTTTTGAGTGTTCATGAGTACAGTCTGAAGTTCACCCAACTATCCCGTAAAGATCCGGAGATGGTTGCGGACATGAGGAGTAGAATGAGCTTGTTTGTTGTTGGGCTGTCTCGTTTGTCAAGTAAGAAAGGTAGGGCTTCAATGCTTATCGGGGACATGGACATATCTAGGTTAATGGTCTATGTGCAGTAGGTTGAGGAAGAGAAACTTAGGGACCAAGAAGAGTTCAGAAATAAAAGAGCGAAGACCGGTAATGAGACCGGGCAGTAGAAAGGTAATGCGAAATCCTTCAGCAAAGGCAAAAAAGACCTGCTCCATCATCTGCTAGAGCACCTGCACCCAGATACAAAGGTGAATTTAATGGCCAGAATTCGAAGTATTTCAAGGCTAAACCAGCACAGTCTTCGGGTAGTGTGGCACAAGGAGGTAGTTCGATTCATGCATGTGCTAGGTGTGGTAGAAACCACCCTGGTAAATATCGTGATGGCCAGACATGTTGTTTTAAGAGTGTACAAGAGGATCACTTCATGAAGGAGTGTCCTAAAAACATGCAGGGTAATGGGGCAATAGAGCACAGTCTTCTTCAGTTGCTCCCCTAGACAGGACGGCACCTAGAGGAGCTACTTCTAGTACCGGCGGAGGAGCAAACCGCCTCTATGCAATCACCAGTCGCCATGAGCAAGAGAACTCTCCAAATGTTGTCACTGGTATGATCAAAGTCTTTGCTATTGACGTGTATGCTTTGCTAGACCCAAGAGCAAATTTATCTTTTGTTACTCCTTATGTTGTAAATAGGTTTGAGGTTCTTCCTGAAGGACTTTGTGAACCCGTTTGTGTTTCTACACCTGTTGGGGAGTCTATTCTAGCAGAAAGAGTTTATTGTGATTGTCCTGTTTCTATCAATCACAAGAGCACCATGGCTTTGTAATGACGAGAGTAGAAATAATGTATATGATGGAAAATGCTTGGGGGAAAGAGATTGGGTTAGTGATAAGAAAGCTTGAATCAATGTATTATGTGACTATGGTTAGTATGTGACGAGGAAGCAAGGGTATGATGTGAACGGTTAGTATAAATGGCGGTGGTTGTACTTGGGGATTTTTCTATGCGATTAAAATGGTTAAGTTATGATCAAGAATTCGGTAAGTGGGTTGATTGAAAGAGGGGTTAGTATTGAGGGTGCTAGTGTGAATTGAGGTGTTCCCAAGAGAGAGTAAAGGTGGAGAAGCGAGTGGTTTAATTCATGATCTTACTAGTTGGTTTCTTATGTTATGTGGTGGGCGTCGAGTTGACCAATGATGCCTACCAGTACGCGTGTTTTGTACTGATACTACTCTTGTTATGTCCTTTTGGACATAGTCTGGATGCAGGTTGGTAATGTTTCATTAGGTGAAGACGAAGAGATTCTCCAGCAGCTTCTATCTTTCCTTCCGCATGGTGGGAGTTGTGTCTTTTGTGTATGTTGACCAGTTATACTCTTAGTGGCTCTTGTACCTATTTAGACTAGATCCATGGGAGTTGTTTAAATTACTTACAATTTTAACTAAAAGTGTGTCTAGAGATATTATTGATAAAATCATAGTGTTATGTTTATTTCTATTTTCTTAAAATTTCCACATGTTTTACTATTACGATATGAGGGTTCTCCTACTTAGGTGTTAGAGTGGGTGCCCGCACGGCCTGGTGGATTGGGTCGTGACAAATTAGTATCAGAGCCTAGGTTACTCGTCTCCCAGTACATGAGAAAAATGTGGACTAGACTCTTGTGGATTGGTGTGTTGACGTCCACATCTAATCCACAAAAATCTGGAAAGCATTCTTTGAAGTTGTTCCACTTATTATCTCATTTCGTGCGAGTGTCGCTTGTGGTATGAGTTGAGTCTAATTGGTATCTCAACAAAGTGAACTAGACGTCGTTGATACGACTGAAGGGATACCAATAAGTTAATTGAAACTGGAAAGGTTCCAAGTGGTATCTAGCCTTAGGGGTTGAAAAAGAGGATGCATGACCAGTAATGGTCATCTATGGAACGAACTAACTAATAAATCAAAATTTTTTGTGCATTGTGTCTTGTGAACTGTGAGAGCGTGCTTCTTGTTGATTGAATTAACTGTGAATGTAAAGTTGAATTGCGTGAATGTAATGATGTGGTATTGTGCACTATCAATGTGTGTCTGAATCTTAAATATGTGTGATGTGCGGGTGTAACGTAAATTAATGAGAACTAGTTGGATGTTGTGTCGTTAAGATTGATTCGGATTAGCTAATGATTTTCCTAGCTTAGAGACTTGCCCTAGATTGTTTGGTTAAGCTGGGAACCTTGGGAAAAGTTTAGAAAAATGAAAAGAACCCGGAAATTATATGCCTGAGTTCTGGTCCCGTCTGAGTCGTTGGGGCGGGATAGTGGGATATTTCTGCCAGAGCAGGACCAGGCGAGTCAGAACCTCAACCCATGCCTCCCCTGCATCAATTTCAGACCTCGAGTGTATCCGAATTCACCCCTACCAGTGTTCAGTAACAAGAGTAATAAATCATAAACATCTTAAGATTAAATAAAAGGTTGCATCAGACAGTAAAACAAGCATCCATGTGCTACCAAGAACTTAAGAGATTCGAAAGATAAAAACAAGGTCTGTCTTAATTACAAAGCACAAGATGGGCAAAACAACTCAAGAGCCTTCAGACTAGGTAGTGTCATTATTGGAGTCTAGATCCTCCAAAGGTATTAGGATTGTAGATGCCTCGTCCATGAAGGTGAAGTGCTGAAAATCCCCTCTCTCGACCCGTGGGAGCTCCTGATCAGAGGGAACACAAGTGAAAATGGTCCTCACGGTCTTCCATATCCGGACTAGCAAACGATCTCTCTCCAGATTCTTTCTCCTCTCCTGACGCAACTGGCGGCAGAGCATCTCAACCTCCAAGGTAGTGCTAGGTGGGGGAGGAGTAAAGTCAGCATAGGCACTCCTCAATCTCTCCTAAACGGTTGCTTGATCCTCATCAGCCCGTGCCTCGTCATCCGAATCAGCAGCCGCCTTACCGCGGCTAGACCTGCTAGTCCTCCTCCTTTTGCTCCTAGAAATAGAATATGTCCTAACCAAAAAAGGATGAAGGGGGGGATCCATAGGAAGTACCTCGTCAACATCGAATAATGGCACTCTCGCCCGCTTGCACAAGGCAGTGATAAGACCGGGGAGAAAGAAAGCCTTTTTGTTACCCCGATAAAACATCTTCCATTTGGAGATGATCTGCTTCCCCACATTTAGCGGGATGCCTTGTATGGCGCACGCCACCACCAAAGCCCGGGGAAAGGTCACATCGGTGCGGTTGCCCGATGGGGGGATCCTCCTAGTCACCAAGTGTAGCCACTTCTTAGCATCGGGTGACCAATCCGTGCTAGTAATACCCTCTGCAGTAGCCCAGTGAACCTGATCCCGATGCGTAGGTTCAACAAGAGTGTCCCTCAGCCATTCCATGTCCATCTCCCTTAGTCGGTCCTCGAACGCATGGTTCGGGACCTTCGACGCCTCTAGTACTTCATTGATAGCGGTGGGATTCAAAGGTATGTTGACCACTGGACATCAAATTGTTTGTCTCTTGGAATATATCAATCAAGAAAAATTGTTGACCAATGGACAACCAACCTCGTCCGCTCCTATTGGGTGCAGTACGCTGTCATTTTCACCAACCACCTGACACGACAACTTTACAGTTGTATAGCAGTATAGACTTGGATGAGAGCACTTTCGCAGGACCCGATCCCTGCGTTTGTGAGTATCATCAAAACACCTGTAATATAGCATTTTCCCCCTTTTTGATGATGACAAACAAACATATAATACAAAGAGTAATCATTCAAAATCATTCCCCCTGTCACCGTTCCCGAGCAAGAATAATAACAACACAAAGACATTCCCCCTTTTGACATCATTGAAAAGGGAGGCAGTAAACATACACAACTGTTCCGCAAGACGGTATAGAATTCAGAGCCATAGGCAACACAGTACATAAAACTACTAGAAAACTGTAAATTACCTCAAGATTTTACTTGGGAATTATTTTCGCAGAAATTTCCTACGAATTTTCATGCGAAAAATATGAAATTCCTAAATTCTAGACAATTTTACCTGCGAAAAATATTTCTCCTGAAAAATTGGTAGGTAAATTTGGCGCTATTTTTGCAAAATTATTACTTGGGAAATTATTTGGGGCAAATAATTTGCAAGTACCATTTTCATAGGTAAATTCGCAAGTAATGAAAAAAAAACTATTTTTTAATTTGTTTGAAAGAAAATTTCTAAATAAACTTATTTGCCATTCCAGCTAGAAATAATTACTTAAAAAATTATTTATAAATAGCTAGAAATAATTACTTATTTGGGAATTTATTTCTTGAGGATTTACTTGGGAATTTTTTTACTTGTAGAATTACTTTGGGATTTTATTATTGTGAATTTGATTGGAGATTTTTGAGGAATACGTACTTGAACTTTTTAAAATATAATTTTACTGGAAGTTTTTTTTTTTAATCTAAGAACTTGTTTTATTTGAAAACCTTGAGGAATATTGTCTTTAAAATATATTTAACCAAATGAAAAATAACAATAATATAAAAAATAACAATGACTAGAATGAATTTTATTGTTAAATATTTACTCTACGTTTAGATTAAATAAATTATTATACAATAATATATATCTAATACGGTGTTGGAACATTACTACAAATGTCATGATCAATAATTTTAACTTATCACAAAAAACCAATGATGCGGTTTTTTTTTTCAATTTAAAAGATAGAAAGTAATAAAATTATATGACTAGTTATTTATCCAATAGAAAAATAACTATCATAAATGTAATCAATTTTGACTTAATATTATTTATATTAAATTGTGTATTATTGAATAAGTCAAGCATTATATTAAAGTATAGAAATATTCGATGATATACATTATTAATGTGAAGTTTAATTACCCTTCATTGAAAAAATTATATTATATGAAAAATAAATAAATTTTACTTATATATCCAATTGATATTTTCTTAAAAGCACTAAAAATGACATAATTTCTCTATATATAGTAAGCTAATAAATGATATTTATTAGCAAATATATAATTAACTATGTTAAGATATAATTATTAAAAGATAAATTAAAATTAAAAATACCACAAATACCTAATAAGATAATAAGATATACTATCAATTATTGATTATAACTTTCTTGCACTTTAAACTTATAAATTTATTTACATTTTTAATTATTTATTTATAAAAACTTTGTATGTGTTATGCTGTAATTTTACTATCTTTAGAAAAAACACTTTTCAAAATGTTCTAAGTATAAAACAATTTGAGAAAAATACTTAGAAAAGAGTCGCCACTTAATTTTATAAAGATATTAAGAAAACTTAATTTAAAAAGATTTTAACAGATTAAATCTTTAAAAAATTAGAGAAAATGGGTAAGAGGTTCTTATTTACGCTTCAAGAAGGTTTTTTAAAGCATATGAAGCGCCCTCTAACATCCGGTTATCCTACGACTTAGATTAAATATTTTTTTGACTATTTTTAAAAAAAATGATTAACTTGAGAGAATAGATTAAATAACGACACATTTTATTTTATTTTATTTTATAGGGAAAGGAACCTAAAATGAAACATTTGAATTAAATGCAAGTGATAAGAATTTTAACAAACTAGATTAATAAAAATTTATTTGACTCATAATAATTTGAAATAATTTAGTCGATAAACCAAGAAATCATTTTAAACTAATTAAAGACAAATGAAAGTTTTAACTAAAAAACATATTTAAATATGTAAAAATACAAGAGTTGATAAAATTGAAATTTTATTAAAATCTAACATAAAGAATATAGTTCATCTTTTGGGGATTTAATTAAGTTAACTAACAATTTTAAAATTAGAGTTAATGATAAGAAAAACAAACAATAAATAAAGACAATTAAATAATTTAAAGGTAAAGGAGAAATGAATTTGGGCCCCCTTTTGGGCCAATTTCGCTGAAATTTTTTGAGATTTTACTCAATTCCATTTTTGTATACACGAGTTGTATATCAATGTATACGGATCGTATATGAGCCCCATTTCCTGTCTTTCGGAACTGTGTCAGCTTCTGGGGACCTGTTCTTCCAATTTCTAGCCTTTTTTGCCTTCAACCTGTACACTGCTTTGATTTTTTGGCTGACCCATTAAGAGGTAAAATTGGGCCTTTGGCCCAACGAGGAGATGCAAGGAAAGGAGATAGGAGTTTATGTCGAACTTTCTTGGAGCAGCGAGCTGGGACAACGAGCTTGAGAGGGCAGCGATTCTTCCACCACAAAAGCTAAATACGAATAGCAAACCAAGAAAATTTGAGCGGCGACCTTCTCGTAACTTAGAACAAGAGAGTTAAATATAAAATTTTAAGTGTAAATCACTATCGCCAAAGAACTCAAACTCAAGAACCAATTTGTAAGCTATTTTTCGTATGTGACCTCAAAATCCAATCTTTTTCCACTTCTCCCTAATCACTGATGGTAGAGGGTTATTTATAGGGGAAGTTGTGGCCATTTTGGGGGGAATCCATTGAGCAAAATTCAAAATTTTGAATTTCTTTCTTCGTTTCCAAAGGCGAACAGTGAAAGTGATTTGAAGATCTCTGAAAATGGGGGAAAAGGAACAACGATGTGATCGATTAGGTTGCTAGGGTTATGGGTTTCACAGGGCTGATTTCGCGCCAGGTTTGCTGGGATTTTCTGGGTTGCATCTGGAACAAGAAGAACGGGATGGGGTCGGGCATTTTGCTACTGGGTTTCTCACGAAGAAGAAGAGTAGCAAGGGTCGGGTATGCTGTTTGGTGGGCTAGGAATGTTTTGTACGTATTGGTGTACTGTTGTTGGGTTGTAGGAATTTAGGAATGGGACTGGGTTATTGTGAGTGAGTATCAAGAGGAGGTCGTTGATTGCTTTAGGGGAACTTTCGCAAATAGTCACTGTAATAAACTTAATTATGCTCCATAGTTATAGTTTGCATATTTACGGGCTGTAGCTACAATTTAAGCTGTCTCGTTTGTATAATTCGCAGGTTTGTATAATTAGCGGATACATTTGTATAATTTAGTTATTTTGTATAAACTCAAAATAACGAATTTATACAATTACAAATATCAGAAGTGTAAACTATACAAATTTTGAATTATATATACAAAAGTTATACAAATTATATTATACAAATTCAAAATTATACAAACGTTTGAATTATACAAAACTAAAAAGCCGCATAATTATAGCTAAAAGTATGTCGTGAATTGTAATTAAGGCAAACTATAGCTATGTTAACTAATTAACTAGTATGTGTTTGCTTATACATGTAATTTTCCCATTGCTTTATCTTGGAACTGGGCTGGCTGGAATAGAGAAAAGGCCCAAAACTTTGGTCAAATGGGTTTAAGGTGAGGTAAAAAATGAGTTAGTTCTTGCAGTTTAAGAAATAGTCAAATTGAGTTACATTAACAAATTCGGCTAAACCCTAAATAAGACGAATTAATATTAATTAATTAACGAGCTTCTTAATCTTAACGAAATAAAATAATTAACTTAATTGTAAATTAATGATTCAAAATTATAGTCATAATTTAAACTAAACTAATTTAATAAAATACTTACTAAAATTAAAATCTTTTGAGATGATTTTCGAAATGTTTATAAAATATACTAATTATATAAAAATTATATAAACATATATATTACTTAAAAAATTATAAAAAATGATAAAATTAATTGAAAGTAACTTTAAAAATATTTTGAACTTTACAAAAAAATTAATTATTTCAAATTGTTTCGGATTTAAGAAGCTCGGTGATTAATATATATTGTGGGGGTCCAAAATTGGGTGTCAACAATATGTACTATTTAAATTTTGTCTATGTTTAATATGCTTAGTTACGGACATTATCTCATAGGAAGTGTAAGCATAAAATTGTCAGGAATGTTGGGTGATAGTGATTTAGTTTTTATATATAAATAATTGTCATGTTTCACCTTTTAAGAGTCAAATTACATGAACTTTAGACAATATTTAAGATATATTTTATTACCATATTGATATGAGATGATTCAGAACTTTTGTAGAATTTATGAATATCTAATGGTATTTTAAATACTCACATTAAATTAATTAAATTTTGCATTAAAAATTAATCAAATTGGAGAAAGACAAAAAAAAAATAGTGTAGTGTCATGGTATCTTTTGTACCACATCGGAAAAAGACACCAAAAATTTAGCATTTATAATGTTATGACTTAGAATATTGGTAGAATGAAATTTCAAGGAGTAACTATAAATGAGTGGGCATGGAATCTCATGGGGACTTGGCATTAGGAGGGTAATTAAATTGAATCTCATGGGGTATTGGGCACTTATGAAATTGTGCAATGAGTCAATGAATTGGTAGTTGTGTGAGAAATGTGGATATGTAGGTAAATGTGTCAAGGGGTTCAATGAATAGTAAAATAAATAAATAGGAGATAAAAATTAATATTGTTTAAAGAAATTTATTTGAATATATTCCTGTGGCTTTACTTGCGAATAAATATGTAAGAAAATTAATTTTTATTTTTTGTATTTTTTGAAAGAAAATCCGCAAGTTATTTACCTGCGGAATTTAAATCCCTAGATAAATTAGTTGGGGATTTTGAAATTCGCAAGAAATAATTACCTACGAAGGTTTTACCTTCGGATTCATTTTTATAGGAAAATCCGCAAGAAACTGCGAATTTTCATACATAATCCCCAAGAAAATTCTCATGTAATTCACACTTTTCTTGTAGTGAAACAAACAAGCTTGGATTGGCTTTAAAAAAAGTAGCTTTTAAGTAAAAAATTAAAAAGTAGGGGGAGACCTATTTTTGGTTTCTAACTTATTTTAAGTCATTTTTGACTTATTTTAAATTATTTTTTACCTTTCCAAACACTTTGTAACTTATTTTAAGCCATTTGTGACTTATTTTAAGTTATTTTTTATATTTGCCAAACACTTCCAGAAGTCAAAAACTGACTTAAAAGTAAGTTTGACCAACTTTTTAGCCAATCCAAACGGGTAGAAGGAAGACAAAGTCACAACAAAGGCAGTATAACGCATTAGCAAAAGTCAAAGTACCACAATTCTAACTGTTTAGCAATACAAAAACGGGCAGACTGCCACTGTGAGTTCGACAAGAGGTTACAACATGGGGACTAAAAGAAGGACATTTTAGGATGGAGGGGGACGAGGAGCAAAGGACTCCAGTAGAATGTTCATGCACCTATTTGCATCAACATGAGCCTGAAGGAGTTGCGTGGTTAGAGACTTTTTCCTCGTTCAACTAGGATTGGACTCAGTCAGTCTACCATTTTCATCCCTCAGCCTAGTAGTTTCCTCATTTTCATTCGTACTGGTACCTGATCCTTGAGACTGAGCTTGTTGAAGTAAGGCCTTTAAACATGCAATTTCTACATCATTGTCACCCAATAACTGTGAAGTCCTCCATTTCCCGTTTAAGTGCTTCTTGTTTTTCAAGAAGTTCAGACACATGAGACTTAGCCTTGATCTTGCCCTCTACACATTCACATTCGATGAGGGTGACCATTGAGAAGGTTTGCTTGATGGTACCTAGTCCTCCCCTTCCCAAAGGCATACTGAAGTAATTGAACACCCTATTTAGCAAATACCCATCGGCTATTTCGTGCTTACCATTTTTCACCGTCATGATCCGATGCAGATGCTCAAGCATGATACCAGGGAGATTGATGGCCTCGAACGTTTCCAACTGTTTCATAAGGAAGAGATCAACAGCAGATGCAATCACTCGTTTCTCCGATAGAGGCAGCAAAACCTTATTTACAAATTCAAAGTATAGTTGATGCTCCCCTTTGAGAAATTTCATTAGAACTCCAGCACACTTCATGTTCTCATACTTGGAAGCCTTTGAAATATGGTCCATAGACGGTTCGCAGCCTTCCACATACATGATCCCTTGGCATAGTACATCCAAGATAATCCTCAAGATCTTTTCGGTTAGATTAATCTCAATCTCATGAACTTTAGAACTTATTCCTCCATCCTCAAGTAGAACCATCTTGTAGTAGAATTCCCTCACTTCAGGTTCGTGCAAGACCGACATTTGACTTTTAAAAAACTGCTCCCAATCTTGTAAGGCCACATAGTCCACCAGGTGGCACATCCCTAGTTGAGTAAAAATAGCAGGATCAAACACTCTGCCATTTAGCACCTTTTGTTTCTTATGTTCTTCAATATGTTTCTCCTAGGTTAATTCCTTTTCTTCATCCAATCTTTGGGCATAAGGACATGGTCCCTTAATCCTTTTGGGCTTGGAGTTTGTCTTCATTTACCCGGTGGCCCTTTTCACTGGTGATTTGGCCTTTTTCACCGGTGATTTTATGTTCTTCCTGTAACCTTTGGAACTTTCACACTATGTTCATTGGCTTCTCTTCTCCTCTTTGCCACAACCCTCACAACATCTTCAAATATAGTCTCACTCGATTCAATGACTTTAGTTTGAGCATCCAAATTTTGAACTTCTTCAGACACAACAACATTTCGCCGCTTGCGATTTCATGGTGCAAGGCATAATTTGAGCTTGGCGAATCATAGGTGTGTACTAATGTTGATTTGTAAAATATCTAAGTGTGATCAGATATGATTTTGTAGGATGTAAATTGATCTTATAAAATCATATCTAATATTCTATTGAATAGGCTAGGCTATTAGATCCAATAAAATTATCCCTTGATTCTCAAATCTACCAGAATCAAGGGATTTGATTGCTAGATAGTTTGGTTTTCTATACTATAAATTTGTATCTCTATGGATAAATAATATTGTACAACTTTGGTATCAAAACTTACATGGTATCAGAGCAACTTCATTATTGTGTTGCTTATGACTAAAAACAACATTTATTGGGTTGCGTCACCCAACGGCATCAATAGAAGCCGAGAGTTCTACTAACAAAGCTCCAATGAACCAATGCAGCGATTCTTCTCATTTTTATTTTCAGCTTACTTCTTACAAGCTGAATGGAAAGAATTATTGGAATGGGCACAATATGTCCATTTGACAATTGTTGGCCGAGGAAAACTTGGACACCTGACTGGAGAAACGAGAAATCCTGAACCAGGAGACCCAAAAATAAACGCCTGGAGATCAGAAAACTCGATGGTAATCGTTTGGCTACTAAACTCCATGGATCCTGCCATAGGTAAGCCATATTTGTTTCTTCGCACTGCTAGGGATGTTTGGGAGGGTATTAGAGAGACTTATTCTAATTTAGAAAATACCTCACAAATTTTTGAATTAAAAAATAAATTGTGGAAAGCTAGGCAGGGAGAGAAAGGTGTTACTATTTATTATAATGAGATGGTTTCCCTATGGAAAAATTAGATCATTATTATAATGATGAATGAGAGTGTCCTAAGGATAGCGTGAAAGCAATGAAAAAGGCAGAAAATGAGAGGGTTTATCTATTTCTAGCAGGGTTGAACCAAGAATTCGATGAGCTTTGTTCTCGAATTCTTGGAAAAAACCCACTGCCTACTTTGAGGGAAACTTTTTCTGAGATTAGGTGATAAGAAACAAGGAAGAATGTTATGCTAAAAATAGATCCCAATCTGGAAACAAAAAATATAGATTCTTCTTTGCTAGTTGTTGTGAAAAATGAAAATGACAGGAAAAAGAAGTCATGGTGTGATTTTTGCAAAAAATACTGGCACACTCGTGAGACTTGTTGGAAAATCCATGGAAAATTGTCTAATTGGAATTTTAAAAAAAGGGTAGACAACCATGGCAACCAAGCCTTTCAATCTACCAGCGAAGAATCAAGGTTGAAATCTTCTCCAGAAATGCCACCATTCACCAAGGAACAATTGGAGCTACTGCACAAACTTCTCCAATCTCAACTTCAAATCATTAAACCTGATCATCCTACTCTTACTTGTTCTTTTACCCAAGCAGGTAATGTACCTTCTGGTTTTTTAGTACAAATTCTACTGGTATTAGTTCTTGGATCATAGATTAAGGGGCTGGTGATCACATGACATGGAATTCCCATTTTTTCTCGACTTACATTCCATCTGCAGGAAATAAAAAAGTCAAAGTTATTGATGGTTCCTTCTCAGCAGTTGCTGGAAAAGGGACAGTCAAACTAACCGCTTTTTTTACTCTTGTTGATGCCCTTCATATTCCAAAATTGTCTCATAATCTTTTGTCATCCGCAAATTGACTCAAAACCTTAATTGTCGTGCTATTTTTTACTCTATTTCATGTGTATTTTAGGACAAGGTATCGGAGAGGATGATTGACAATACTAGAGAGTTTGAAGGTCTCTATTTTCTTGAAGATGGTGACAATTCAATACATCTAAGTTCAGAGTATTTGAAATCTGTTCTAGTTGATAATAAAGTCATGTTATGGCACTATAGACTTGGTCGTCCTAGTTTTCATTATTTGAAGTTCTTGTTACCTCAGTTGTTTATGAATAAAAGTGCATCCTCCTTTGAGTGTGAAATTTGTGAAATGGCTAAACATAGACGTTCATCTTTTTTCTTCCTAAAAATATCATGCAACAAAACCTTTCAAATTGATCCATAGTGATGTTTGGGGATCTTCTAGAGTAGCAACTAAGATGGTTTGTGAGTTTCATAGATGATCACACTAGACTAACTTGGGTGTACCTATTGAAAGACAATGAGAAGTAAAACATATGTTTGAGGCTTTTTATGTTATGGTTGAGACACAATTTCATGAGAAGATTCAAATATTTCGGAGTGAAAACGGGATAGAGTTCTTCAATGACCGACTAGGCAGTTTTTTCACTTCCAAGCACCAAAGTTCATGTCCTAATACACCCAACAAAATGGAGTAGCTGAAAGAAAAAATAGGCATCTTATGGAAGTAACTAGGGCCTTAATGTTCACAACTGAAGCCCCTAAATTTCTTTGGGGAGAAGCTCTTTTAACATCCACCTATCTTATTAATAGGATGTCTTCCCGTGTTCTAGGTTTTAAAACCCCTTTCAGTATGTTTAAGACATATTTTTCTAATTCTAGATTGACCGCTGACCTATCCTTGAGAGTCTTTGGGTGTAGTGTATTTGTTCATATTCATGATCATAATAGGAGTAAGCTTGACCCACTGGCTAAAAAATGTGTTTTTTGTTGGCTATGCCCCTAGTCAAAAGGGATACAAGTGCTATGACCCAAATACTATGAAGGTTATTGTCACAATGGATGCCACATTTTTTGAATCTCAATTGTTTTTAGGAACTCATCTTCAGGGGGAGAAACATAGACAAGATTCGAGGGATAATAAGAATCCTCTTGACCTCACATATAAGGAAAAAAATGATCTAGGTTTCATGATAGATACGGGAAATAGTATTTTTGGTAATAACCTAGATAAGGTAAGAGATCCCAACTTAAATATTGAAAATGAGGAAACTGAGACAATACAACTTCTTCATGATACAATTAATGACAAGAATAGGGAACAAACAAAGGAATTACATGTTTACATGAGAAGAAACCAAAACAAAGAAAAAGAGATCAAGGACTCTTATCAAAACCAAATGTCCACCCCGCAAGATCTCACTGATACACAAGGTAATTCTATAAAACCTAATTCTGATTTGTCCCTTGTTACTTTGAACCTTGATCTTTCAATTGCTAAACATAAAGGGGTAAGAAAAGTCACCAACTATCCCATGTCAAATTTTGTGCCATATAGAAACTTGTCCCCTTCCTATATATCTTTCCTTTCTCAATTATCTGGAATGGAGATATCGAGAATTGTGCAGGATGCTTTGAATGTTCCCAAGTGGAAAGAGGTAATTCTAGAGGAGATGAATGCTCTTGATAGAAATGAAACCTGGGAAATGGTGGAACTGCCACGTGGAAAGAAAACAGTAGGTTGTAAATGGGTTTTCACCATCAAATTTAAATAAGATGGGTCCCTGGAGAGGTATAAGGCACATTTGGTAGCAAAAGGGTTCACTCAGACCTATGGGATTGACTATCTTGAGACATTCGCTCCAGTTGCGAAGTTGAATTCAATCAGGGTTTTTCTGACCATTGCTGCCAATCTTGATTGGCCCCTTTAACAACTAGACGTCAAGAATGAATTCTTGAACGGAATGCTTGAAGAAGAAGTCTAGATGGATCCTCCTCCGGGTTTTGAAGAAAGGTATGGAACTAGAGTGTGCAAGGTATGGAACTAGAGTGTGCAAGCTAAAGAAATCTCTCTATGGGCTCAAACAATCTCCAAGAGCTTGGTTTGAGAGGTTTACTCAGTTTGTAAAAAAACAAGGGTACACTCAAGAGCAAGCAGATCATACCATGTTCATTTGACACTCTCTTCATGGAAAGACAACTATCATGATAGTATATGTCGATGATATCATACTTACAGGAGATGACTTACCCAAAATGAAAAATTTTAAAAAACAGTTGGCCTTAGAGTTCGAGATCAAAGATTTGGGCCAATTGAAATATTTTCTTGGCATGGAAGTAGCAAGATCAAAAGAAGGCATTATGGTGTCACAAAGGAAGTATGTACTAGATCTTCTAAAAGAGACAGGTATGAGTGATTGTCATCCAGCTGAAACACCTATTGATCCAAATATGAAATTCGGAAACAAAGAAGGAAATTTAATTGATCAAAGTCAATATCAGAGATTAGTGGAAAAGTTGATCTACTTATCACACACTCGGCGTGATATAGCTTTTGTTGTAAGCTTAGTGAGTCAATTTATGCACTCTCCAAAGGAAGAACACCAAGAAGCAGTCTACAAGATTCTAAGATATTTGAAAAGTTCACCAAGGAAAGGTTTGTTTTTCAAAAAGGGACAAGATAGGGGCATTGAAAGCTTTGCAGATGCAGATTGGACAGGTTCTACTATTGATAGGGGGTCTACATCAGGATATTGTACTTTTATATGGGGAAATCTAGTGACTTGGAGGAGTAAAAAGCAAAATGTTGTAACCCGTAGCAGTGCTGAAGCTGAATATCGATCTATGGCCCATGGGATCTGTGAAATGATTTGGCTCAAGAAGATGATGGAAGAACTAAAAAAATTGTTTGTGTTACCAATGAAGTTGTACTATGACAACAAAGCTGCCATAAGTATTGCTCACAATCCAGTTCAACATGACAGAACAAAGCATGTTGAAGTGGATAGACACTTCATAAAAGAGAGGATTGAAGAAGGAAACGTGTGCATGCCTTTTGTCACAACAAATAAGCAAATTGCAGATATTTTCACAAAAAGCTTGTTTAAACCAAAGTTTGAAATTTTTGTAAGCAAGTTAGGCATGACATATATTTACATGCCAACTTGAGAGGGAGTGTTGATTTGTAAAATATCTAAGTGTGATCAGATATGATTTTGTAGGATTTAAATTGATGTTATAAAATTATATCTGATACGCTATTGAATAGGTTAGGATATTAGATCCAATAAAATCATCCATTGATTCTCAAATCTGCCAGAATCAAAGGATTTGATTGCTAGATAGTTTGGTTTTCTATACTATGAATTTGTATCTCTATGGATGAATAATATTGTACAATTTTAGTACCAAAACTTACAACTAATTTTATTAATGGGAATCAAAACTCAAAGAATATATGTTGGTCTACAACTCATAGTTATGTAACAATTTTATTAATGAGAATCAAAACCTTAAAGTTATTATAATTATTAAAGTAGAGGAAATTTTTTTAACAATTCCTAGACGATTGTCTTTATATTTAGATAAATTTTAAAATACCAAGTTCCTTGAAAATTTTCTCAACTCAAAAAATTCTTTAATGATTGTTATATTTTAATAAATTTTAAAAACGAAAATTTTTTATAGTAAAATAACAAATGAAGGAAGAAAAGGCAAAATATAAAAAGTTATACAGTACTTGTATTTAAATAATTTATATCCAAATCCTAACTGCGCATCTGTATTTGGTTAAATAAATTTACAGACAATTTAAATAATTTAAATAAAAATATAATAACTTATAAATATACATGAATTAGGGTTTAGAATTAAATAGCTCCACGAATCCTAATTGGAATTGAACCCTATAAAGTCCCAACTCAAAGTAGAATCCCAAAAAATTTCAATGTCTGTCTATAAAGTCCCAACTCAAAGTATATTCAACGAGGCTTGAAACAGCTGCTGATTTTGACACTACTACTGTCTACGCAGGATGATGGACCGATCCCCTCGCAATTGTGCAAAAACAGACAAGATTGAGGTAGAAACTGGAACTGATTGGATCAGTGCGTTGCCGAACTCTCTTATTGTTGAAATTCTTTGTAAAATCCCTATTACAGATGCCTGCACAACAACTATTCTCTCTAAACGTTGGCAAAACATGTGGACTTGTATCCACGACCTGAATTGTTACCGCTCGAAGACTTCGATTGGTTGGTCTGCTAAGAGGTTTATTTCCTTCATCGACAATGCACTCCCTCTTCTTACCTCATCTAAAATTGAAGGCTTCACTCTACATTTCAGATCTATCATTGCTCTATCAAATTATAGTTCCAAACTCAACAAATGGCTTCAAATTGTATTGAAGAAAAACGTGGAGAATCTTCACCTAGATTTATGGTATTACCATGATTCCATGTACTTGTGTTTCAATGGTGATCGCTATAGCTTGCCACAAGATCTTTGCAGCTAAACCTTAAATGCCAATATTGCAGAATACCAGAAGATCGTATACTCAATTGGACATCCCTAAAGAGTTTAACACTAACATCTCTGCTTCTCAGTGACGAACACATGAAACAAATAACATCAAATTGTCATCAGCTGGAATCTTTGAAGCTGTGTGATTTTTGTGGTTTTCATCGTTTGCATTTAACTTCCCCAAATTGTACGAGACTTGAATTGAGTAACCACACACATCCTCTTAACTATATGGGAGATGAGTGTTACTTTGAAATTGTTGCTCCATATGTTCAACATTTAAAGATTTCTGGGGATTTTGTTGGTGCGGAAATTAGGCTTGGAGACCTGTCGTCTTTGATCCACGCTGATCTTACTTACCACTGGTATGACTTACATGGATCAGATGATGTAATTAACAAAAGCATAGTGAAAGATCACTTGACAAGTGTAGCATGTGCTAATGACTTAATCATCTCATCCTTGTATATCGAGGTCAGTTTACTCTACCATGTCTTTTTATGCAAACATGAATATATATAGCTCATCTCTTTTTTATTTATACTAGTTTGTAGATGACCTATCGAGTGGTGTTAAGTAATATTTTTGTTGGTAAACATCATCTTTATTACCAAAAATGTATAGGTACCAACAACAGATTGACCACCTTACACCTGTTTCCTCATATAACAGACTAGTCAGTTTGTGTTGTTCTTTGCTAATTTTGGAAGACTATAATTTCTTTCTTGCAAGAGATAATATACTTCACTAGTCATGGTCTTTCAGACAACCTTTTGGTGCTTGAGATTAACTTATATTCACTAGTCATGGTATTAACAAAAAAAGATGATGTCCTAGGAGTATTCAGATTCTTCAGGGAAGCTCAAGCTAGTTAGAAATTGTTCTATCTTCAAACATGTAACTAGGCGATATGCCTTTCCTATGATATCCTTTTACCATCAGTTGACTCATTAATGATCCTCCTAGGCACAAAATGTCCTTGACTACTATATATCAGTCTCATTGTCAATGTATCACTCCTTGCCATCTCTTCTCATGATTTTAGATACTGTCTTTTACAAGACAGTTCAACAAGATATTGGCCTAAATTCTTTGAAATTTCTTTTGAGATGTGACATACTCAAAATTCATTCCTTGCAATGCTAATCTGTTACCAGTAAACAGACTAGCCCAATTTTGATTGTCCTTTAGCTTGGGGATGCTGGCCTGCCTGCCTGCGGTCGGGTGCCTTGACATAGTGATTATAGTAGTAGGAGTGGGGGTGGATTGTGCAGTACTTCCCGCACATGCCAGCTCTAGCTTCTTAGTATATATTGCTAATAGGTATGGGACTTCAATTTGGTAAAATCATCAACAGGTCCTTTAACACCTATCACATTTGCTGCTGTTACTGGGGTTTTACAGATATTCCTTTCTCTGGTAACTCGATTTTCCTATCAATCCTCAGCCGGCATCTGCCTTTAGCCCTTTCCGGCAAGGTGCAAAGTAGTAAATCACACACTAAATTGCATGAGAGTAAAACTAGAGGTCGGAGGGAGTAGTACTATATATATAGTTTGGTATGTTTTTAAGCCTTATAAATTTGATATTTTGTTACTCAAGACACTTAGATGAATCTACTTTTATCTCATGTATAGATGATTTCCATGTTGATACTGCAAAAAGAAGATGTTCCATTACCGTTGTTAGAGTGCAAACGATTGACGATAAATTCTTGGACTAGCAAATATACCTTCTTTGGCATCGACAGACTATTAAGTTCAACTCCTTGTCTAGAGAATTTGACAATACATCTTAAAAAGGCACGTATGCATGATGTTTTCAACTGATTTAATGCTTTGAAATACTTTTGTTTCGTCTTCACTCATTTTCTTCATGTATCTGTTCTGTTTAGTTAGTGAGAATAGTGTTTGATATAGCTAAGGTTCTGATTTTTATGTGTGACCTGCACTGAAGACTATTTTTTACAATGAGTACTTAGTAGTTCCTGTTTTGTTTGGCATAAAAGTGTTCCTATTACACTCCCATTGATTTCCTACAACTTCAATACTGCAACATCTTACTCGTAAAAATGTATTTAATGACAGATCTTGTCTATTAATATTTATTTCTGATATATGTTGTTAAGCTATTGCCCTCATTTAATAATATCCTGTTTTGTGGTTCTTCTGTATCCTTAGGACTCTACTTTCTTAAATTACTGGTGTGAAGACATGGATATGTTGGAAGACATATTTGAAGGTTCCTTGAGGAATCTGAAAATCTTAAAGGTTATTTTACAGTGGAGTCTCTTCATAAATCACATGACAACAGAGCAAACTAAAGTGATGAAGTACTTGCTTGAGCGTGCAAAAAATCTGGAGAAACTGGTTATAGTGCCAACGAACAGTGGTTGTTCAAAAATGATAAAAAGTTTGTTAGCTCTTCCGATAGTTTCTAATACAACTCTACTTGTATCTGTAGAACCGCTTGCTGATGTTGAGTATGAGTAGATTGATCCCGTTTGTTTCCCAGAATATTTCGTCTTTACATTTATTTGATAGCTTTTATATAAGTAGTATTTTATTTTTTTTGGTGCAAATTGAGATTATTTTAAATTGGGTAAAATTCCAAAATGTCAATATTTTAGCATTTAAAAGGACCCCTTGGCCACACTTTCAATAATTATTAAAAATGTCAAAATTTTAGTTTGTTATATTTATATTATTTATTTTTATCAAAAGAATACAATTATTTAATAATAGAAAGAAAGGAGAAATTTTACTAATATTTATAAGCTATAGATGTTTTTAATAATTATGTTAGCATTTTTGACTAGTTTTCTAATTTATGCATAAAACATTCATAGAAAACTAAATTAAGAAGTCTAATAGAGAAAAAATACATCAACAAACTTCCAAGGAAAAAATACAATGTTTATATCCTTCAGACTTTGATCAATAATAATATAGATGGAAAAATAAATACAAAATTAGTAAATAATTATTGAGTTCTAATTGACTCCTTCTCCCATATCCTATCAAAATTCATGAGATTTATTCATCAACTTTAACTATAGAATGGAATAAAAATGATAACTTTGGATTTTAATAAAATAAAAAGGTTGAATTTATATAGATAAAAATGAAAGAATACCAAAAGATATCTAAAGTATTAGATAAATATTTCGAGGTTATGAATATGAAAAGATAAGAATATGGATATTAAGAGAATAAAAATTGAATAGGTAGTTAGATATGAGTTATGAATGTGAATATTTAAAGTAAATAAAGAAATAAAAAATGAAGAATACGAAAAAAAATAATCAGAAATAGCAATTATAGTAGGCATAATAAGGCTCTATAACTATAGTTTTGATAATTGCGCTCCTTACCTATAGTTATATAATATTATTAAAGTCGTTAACATTTTAATTAAAATGATACAATTAAAATAGTTAAATTTTTTAAAACATTTTAATTTATAATTTATAACAAAGGTAAAACTATAATCCAACTTTTAACTTTTTTTGTTCCCACTTCTAGTAATATATTTAGGAATTAATCTAAGAAAGTCTAAAAGTCATTAACATTTTAATTAAAATGATAGAATTAAAATAGTTAACTTTTTTAAAACATTTTAATTTATAATTTATAACAAAGGTAAAACAGTAATCCAACTATTAACTTTTTTTGTTCCCACTTTTAGTAATATATGAATATGAATATGAATAAATGAATGATAATATGATGATTATTTGTTCCACTTTTAGTAATATATGATTTATTAACTTTCACATATAACAAACACAAAATTCATATTTATATGCTATAGCAAAGTTTGCATAATTGTGCTCCATAGCAAACATAAATATGTATACTTCGCTATACATATACAAAAGAAAGCAGTTGTATAATCTACTTTGATATACATATACAAAAAGATCAATTGTATAAAGTGAGAGAGGCGAGTGAGCAAGCGAGATCTGGGAGAGTGGCGAACGAGATCTGACCGAGGGGAGAGAGAGAAACGAAAATATATGTATATATACAATTTTCACGCATTTTATACATTTGCGTTTTTGTATAAAGTGAGAGAGGCAAGTGAGAGAGCGAGATCTGGGAGAGGGGAGAGAGGGGAACAAAAATATATGTATAAATACAATTTTATCTCGTTTTATACAAACACAAACGCATTTTATACAATTTGTGTTTTTTTGTATAAAGTGAGAGAGGCGAGTGAGAGAGCGAGATCTGGGAGAGTGGCGAGCGAGATCTGGGAGAGGGGAGAGAGGGGAACGAAAATATATGTATATATACAATTTTTTCTCGCTTTATACAAACACAAACGCACTTTATACACTTGCGTTTGTATAAAAAAATGAGAGAGGCGAGGGAGAGAACGAGAGTAGCGAGCGAGATTCACTAGGAGAGAGGTGAAATAACAACAGTTTGCTATGAGGTACAAGTAAATCAAACTATATTTATAGCATTTAATTTGAATTAATAGTTTGCTATTATATACAATTTTCCCTTTATTAAAGAGGGAAAGGACAAATATACATCCGATCTATCGTCTGTATACTTTTAGGACATTGATATTCTTACAGTCCAAATTTTGAAGCATATATACCCTTTTTATTAACAAAAAGTGAGACACGTGTCACATTCTTAAACAACCTACCCGATATTTATTAAAAGATCCACCCAAATTAATTTTAAAAATCCATAATAATTTGCTTCTTACAACAGAGCACCTAGGATGAAACTTAAAGCTACTGTGAATATTCAGATTCTTCACAAGTCTTGTTTAACTAATATTCCATCACTAAGCCAAGAAGGAATGGTGACATGAGAGCAGTGGCGGAGCTACAGTGTCCCGAGGGTATCCAATCCACAACTGCAATTTATAATCATTTTAAATAGAACACTCTTATTTTATTATTCATTAACTTATTTTTTTAATTGTCTAAGCTAATTAAATTACATTCTTAATTAGACATTTAAGTTTAGTAGCTACTTGAATTTTCAATGAATGTGATTTTTTATTTCTCTTCATTAAAATTTGAAATAAAACTTAAATGTAATTATTTAATTAAAGTTAATAAACAAATTTTAAACTACTATAAAACTACTAAAAGCGAACAAAAGAACACCTCATTTGATGCTGCTTCCATTATTCATGTCTCGTTATTGTTGTCATCACCGTAGATTAGTGAAAGCTTGAAACGTAAAAATGATTTCATTTTAAGCTTAATCCTCCCCCCCCCCNTTTATTTTTTTCTTTTTTCGTTCGCTTTATATTAAATTTGTCAAGACCCGAGTCTACACCCTGGACGTGACCGGCACTCAAGAACCATTGATGGTCCCCAAGCGAACCCTCATTCTGGATAACTACAAGCGGAAGACTAACTTAAGCATGCAAAAGCTTAAAACTGAATAAAATTCAATAAACTCAACTTTTCAAAACTTCAACTCAAATGAACAACTTAGAATAAAATAATATATTCAACTCGCCATAAAATAGGCAAATTAAGTCTTTAAAACATTTAATAAAATAAATGAATAATACAGACTTCTCAACTATACTGACTATCTATGAAGCCTCTAACTGATAACGATGGAAGTCGGGACAAGACTCACGACATATTGACTGAACTGAAAAGTAAATGAAATCCTCCGGAAGCAAGGAGACTCACCATAGCTAACTCGAACTCTCATATGTATCAACAAAGCTCCTATTGATGATCCTGAATACCTGTGTCTGCATCATGAAAAAATGCAGGCCAAATGGCTCAGTACGTGGAATGTACGAGCATGTAAGAGGAATTTTAAAGCATAAACATAAGCTTGAACTTTGATAACAAGGAAACATACTTACCTCTTCTCAAACTTACTCAACTCAAGGAATACTCAAAACTACTCAACTTACTCAACTCAGAAGTATTCAAGGATAAGATACTCAACTCAGAGAATAGATACTCAATTCAAAGAATATGATATTCGACTCTGGGTACTCAACTCTGGATACTCAACTCAATATAAAGCAACAATACGCTTGCAATATATGGAAAGCTTTATAAAACAGTAAAACAACTTAGTTCGTTAAAGAAAATGCAATAACAAACTCAATTTTACTTATATAATAAAGTAATATAATTTTTGTGGGAGTTTCTCTAACCGACAACCATCACTTAAGAGCTATAGTGATGATACGGAACTTTACCTCACGCTGCCAAGGACCATCATATACCTTGCCATCAGTATAGGACCTAACTGAACTTAGTGAATCCACTAGTCTATGCAAAAAGGATTCATCTAAAAAGTATGACCCTTTTCTACCAATGATGGCTACATGGTTTATGGGGGATTGAGTTAATATGAACTCACATCCCCATATCAGTGCTCAATACTACTCCCAAAATATACTTAGCTCATCTGTTTTTAAAACAACTTCTTCTCTGGTTTGAGATAATTACTCAAACTTAGCTTAAAGCTCTCTTGGAATCGATGTTCCTTTTTCTTACTCAAAACTCTTTTGGAAATCTCAATTTCCTCTCATCTTAAATGTGAAAACATTTACTCTTGGGAATACTTAGTTCCCATCTATCATTTTAAAGAAAATGAACTTTACTCTTACTCATTACTCAATTTCAAAGCTTAAGTCTTAAAACAAAGTTTAAACATTTGTAAAAGACTTCTTAAAATATGGTTCTTGCCGAATGATGGACATGAACGACTCAATGCAAGATTTTCAATAACCATAGATAGAACTCAATACTTGGAACTCAAGAACTTCAATGATACTACTCATCTCAAGATTTTTCGACTTATAGTGTTCATGCGGAATTATGAGCATGAAATATTCAACTCAAGTACTCAAAGATGCTTCTCAAAAGGGATTAGGAACTCAACACTTAAAGGCTTAGAACTTGAAGATACCACTTCTCTGAAAGATGCTCAACTTACGAAGTTTATGCGAAATTATGGGCATGAAACAACTCGACTCGATGGTCTACATAACTATATGAAACTCATGTATACGACTCTTCTTATTCTCTGACTTACTTCCTCAAAACTTAGTTCAAATGATAGTTGATCTCAAAGGATTCACAATTGAACTTAAATGTTTTCTTGAACTCTGCTCTTAACTCTCTCTTGAATGTGAATTATGAATTCAAGAGTTATAGTTCATGATAAGAAAGATCTCATGAGGACAAGGTAGACTCGTGAATACATTATTCTCACTCTCATACTCACTTACTCGAGTCTTGAAACAAGTTACTAGAAGTTGTAGAAGACTCCACAAAATGACTCAAAGGGACTTTCTTAAAATGTTCGAAAGAATTCTCAAAACTTAACTCTCAACTCTACCTTGAATTTGAATTATGAATTCAAGGTTATGATTCATGTTTCTGGATGATTTCTATATGTTTAGAAGTCATTTAGAGTAGTTAGAATCAATAGGAAGTGCTAAAACACTTTAGAAAGACTTAAACGAACTGAATGATGAAAAACTGGTGAAAAACGACGATCTGGGCGCATCTTGGGCGCGCCGCGCCAGTCCCAGCTTACTGGGGCTCAAATCTGGCGCACTGCTGGCGCGCCACCCCAGCCTTCCTGGCGCTATGGGGGCGCGTCGCGCTACCTATTCCTTAGGCAAAAATCTGACGAACTTTTGGTCTCATTTTCTGATATTAAATCGATTTTAATAGATTTCTTCTCTCAAGTTTTCCTTAGATTCAATCACCCAACCTAAGTACACACTAATCCACTCAAAACAATCACTTTAACCTCAAGATATCATCAAAACCCCAATAAAACAAGATTTAAAATGAACTTCAAGAACACCTATCAAGAACTTAAATCCTTCAACTTTTTTTGAGAATGAAACTTCGCTGAAAATAATATGTTTGGCATGTGGGTGAAGAAACTCATCACTATGGAAGCTACATACCTCTTAGGGATCAAACCCATGGCGACAATCCGCAACAACTCTCAAGAATTTCGACGAACACTTCGATCCTTTCTCTTTTATCCTCTTCTCTCTTCTTCTTTTCTCTTCTTGAACTCTCAACTAAAAACCTAGGCGTATATTAGGATTTTAAAACTGAACCTAATCATATTAGACCCCTAAAATATATATTACTAAAAATGAATTAAATCTGATTAGGTAAGGAAAAGACCAAAATACCCCTCTAAAATCCGGTTTTGACTTTCCTTATCTAGACAGCCCAACTTCGAATGGACATATCTCCCTCATACGAACTCGAAACTGAGAAAACTCAGTGGCGTTGGAAAGATAATTCAAAGATTTTCCCTACGGTATCTGGCATCACACGTAACTCATATTGATCTAGAAGTTATGGTCGTTTGAAGTCGACCCAAAACTCATACTTAACTTGCAAAATTTCAGATTTTGCTATTTCCAATTTAATTCTTTTTGGAACTCAAGGTGCTACATCTAGTGACCTTAACACTTAAGAAATTTTTAATTCCTTGGTAAAATCTCATTCACTACGAAGAACGGTTCGAGTCTTAATTCGAAATTTTTTTCTAGGGTGTTACAAAATTAAACACAAATATTAAGCTAAATAATATGCAGTTTGATTTTCAAAATTTTGGAACATTTATTTGTAAAAAAAAGTAATATTAATATTATGTAGTTCAATTTTAATTTCTTCAATGCATCCATTCATCGAAAAAAAATTACTTATGTAATATATGGACACCCTTCATGAGTGTACCCAATCTTAGCTCTCTTTTTTGTTGCAGTCTGATGAAGAGTTAGGGTATTAGCAATGACATTTCCTTATTTCAATCAGGTATTACGAATCTTGAACTTTAGCAGTTGAAAGAGAGGATTTCAAAGATAAGAATATATTATAGTAAAAGGAAAAACCCTTCTTAGTTACATTGTTGCTCTGTTTTTTCATGATATTTCATTAGGAAAGAGCACTATATTTTGAGGAAAAGTTGAAATAATCAGGTGATATTATGATCCTAAAAAACAAAAATGATATTATAAGATAAATTCCCAAACATACATAATTATCTACTCATTCTCAACAAACTTAAACTAATTCAAAGGGTACTTCTCAATACTCATTTCTAGATGGAAAAAAAAGGAGTGTGGTCAAGATCACTCATATGTTATACCTTCTGCTTACATCTCTCTCTCAAAAAATAAAAGAACTACTTTCTCTGTCCCATTTTAGGTGGCACTTTCAGCTTTCGAGATTCAAACAAGTCTATCTTTAATCATAAATTTTTTATACATCTTTTAAACATTTTAAATTATTAATTATAGTACTTTTTACGTAGTTCACACATATATAAATTTCATTTCAAAAATTTGAAGATTCCAGGGGTAAATTCTTGATCAAACTTAATAGGCGTTTGGCCATGCGATACCATATCACGATATGGTATC
This sequence comes from Solanum stenotomum, assembly GCF_019186545.1. Taxonomy (NCBI): domain Eukaryota; kingdom Viridiplantae; phylum Streptophyta; class Magnoliopsida; order Solanales; family Solanaceae; genus Solanum; species Solanum stenotomum. Next base: position 15,126,828 of record NC_064293.1, read on the forward strand.
ATGAGATGGAATCATCGTTTGGACATGCAATTTTACACTGATTCCATCTCATGATTCCACATCATGAGATGTGATACCATATTCCCCAAAAACCATGATATGGAATTATATGGGAATTCCATATCATGATTTGATATATTTTAATACAAAAATTGATCCACGAGTTTATATTTTGTTAAAACAACCCCACATTTATAAATACTAACCATTTATTTCATATGTAAATAAAATTTATAATCACAACATTACTTTTTAAAATTTATTATTCTCACCGACATAAAATTTATTATTCTCACCAACATATAGTGTTGATTCGATTGATGGAACATATATAGAAGGGGAGCTTCCTAAAGCGGTGCAACAAGCATATCGTAATCGCAAAGGAAGAACATCACAAAATGTCTTATGTGCTTGTGATTTTAATCGCGATTTACATTTGTTGCTGTTGATTGGGAAGGTACTGCACATGATAGTAAAATACTTGAGAATGCACTTGTTGAACCAACGTCACAATTTTCATTTCCGCCACATGGTAACTTTAAATTACGTCCTTAGAATAAATATTATTTATTTACACAAAGTTGTCTCATATACGTCACATATGCTTTTAGTAATTCTTTTTAAAATGTTTGTTGGTAGATAAATATTATGTTGTTGATGCTGGTTTCTGAAACACAAAAAGATTTTTAGCTCCATATAAAGGACTACGCTATCATTTGCAAGATTACTGAAGAAATGAAAGAGAGCATCAAAATGCCAAAGAACTGTTTAATTATAGGCATTCATCTCTGCGCAATGTGATTGAACGGACTTTTGGAGCTTGGAATAATAGATTTGGAATACTGAAATAAGGCATGAATCATTATGATATTGATACACAAGTGAAAAATGTCATAGCTTATGCAGTGTTACATAATTATTTGTGAGAATACCAAAGTACTGGTGAAATATTTATGGTCTATGAGCATGAAGATATAGTTGCGGATGATATTGACCAACAAATGGCTCAAAGTAACAATGTTAGTTCGTCTTTTCGGTCACATGATCGAGAAATACAAGTTCAACGTGAGGAAATTGTCCGTACTATGTGGGAGGATTATATTAAAGACTAGTACACTACAATTTATGTTCAATTTTTTTTATGAAATTAAAGTTAGATGAAACAATTACTTAAGTGGAGAACAAATAGCTTTGTAATAATTTATTATGCGATTTTATAATTTTTTGTTTATTTGATAAGATTGAATAAACAATTGGGGCTATTTTAATAGTTTTACAACTAATGGAATTTTTATGTTTATGAGAAAATATACAACACAAAAATTTCACATCGCATGTCCAAACAAAACTTCAATTTCATCTCATGATTCCATATCATGATTCCATATCGCATGGCCAAACGGGCGCTTAAATTATTTAATTCTCGAAAAATGAAAAGTGTCACATAAATTGGGACGGAAGAACTAATAATTTTGTCCAAATACAGAAATAAATGACAGATATTGAAGAGGACGAAAACAAATACAAAAATAGCAACCATTCTGAAGAATAAAGATGACAATTTTCATTTATCTAAATAATGAAAAGGATTGATGTGGCAACAACAATTGAGTAGCTACTTTGAGAAAATGTGTGTTCTACACAATTCTAGTGAGCAACTCTTTAGCTATTCTGATTTCTTTTTTTGTTGTTGTAAAACTTACTTTTTATTTTCAGAAAAATATTTAGCATGCTTTACAGTTATTTGATTATTTAATATTTTCTCAAAATGAAAATTCTAACGCATGAGACGCTTAAACCCAACTAACTAAACTTAAACTCTATTAACACAAAAAAAAAAAAAAATTAAAAACACTTAAACCCTTCAAAACAACCTCTTACAACCGACCATCTGTCTTGTTTTCACAGATTTTTCCGTTTAAAAATCTGGTCTTCTGCAATTTTCTCGAAACTGTAAAATCCGCCAGCCATTTTCTCATCTTTAAAACTCCCTCTCAACTCCACTACACACTATTTTCTAACTGTCAAACAAACTCAAACATTTTCTAACACTACTATTTCATCTGCAAATCTACTATTGAGTAGTTAAAATCAATAAAGTTTTGATCTTTTCTGGTTTTTTCAACTTAAAATTGGATTCTTGATTTCATTTGGTACAATGGGGTTTGGTAAAAACAGAGCAAGTTCATCTTCCCATGTTCTGCGAATCCCAAGAGAAGATACACCACTTTTAGCAAACACCCAACACCTTTCTTCATCCTCCAAAACTTTTGCTAATGTTTTCATAGCAGTAGTTGGAGCTGGAGTTCTTGGCCTTCCTTATAGCTTCAAGAAAACAGGATGGGTTATGGGTTCTCTAATGCTTTTATCAGTATCCTCTCTTACTTACTATTGTATGATGCTCCTGATCTATTCGAGGCGTAAGCTTGAATCCCATTACAAAGTTATCAAGATTTCATCTTTTGGTGATTTGGGATATGCTGTTTGTGGATCCATAGGTAGATGTACTGTTGATGCTATGATTGTTCTTTCCCAAGCTGGTTTTTGCATCAGTTACTTGATTTTTATAGCCAATACTTTAGCACACTTGTTCAATTATTCAAATCCCAAAATCTTGGGTTTGTCACCTAAAAAGGTGTATATTTGGAGTTGTTTCCCATTTCAGTTGGGGTTGAATTCAATTCCTACACTCACCCATTTAGCCCCTTTGAGTATATTTGCTGATGTTGTTGATTTGGGTGCTATGGGGGTTGTTATGGTTGAGGATGTGTTGATTTTTCTCAAGAATAGACCAGTTCTTGAAGCATTTGGTGGGTTTAGTGTTTTCTTCTATGGTCTTGGTGTATCTATCTATGCTTTTGAAGGTGTTGGAATGGTTTTACCTTTGGAAGCAGAGATGAAAGACAAGGACAAATTTGGGAAAATTTTGGGTTTGTCCATGGTTTTCATTTCTTTGATGTATGGTTCTTTTGGAGTATTGGGTTATTTTGCCTTTGGTGAAGAGACCAAAGATATAATCACTACTAATCTTGGGAGGGGATTGTTAAGCACCTTAGTGCAGATTGGACTATGCATAAATCTATTTTTATCTTTCCCACTTATGATGAACCCTGTTTATGAAGTGATGGAAAGAAGATTTTGTGAAGGAAGATACTGTTTTTGGCTGAGATGGATTATGGTTTTGGCAGTCACTTTAGTGGCATTTAAGGTGCCAAATTTTGCTGATTTCTTGTCACTAGTTGGGAGCAGTGTGTGTATTGTTCTTGGCATTGTGTTGCCTGCTATGTTTCACTTAATTGTGTTCAACAAAGAGCTAAGCTGGCATGGTTTGGCTTTTGATGCTGCACTTGTTTTAATTGGTGCAGTTCTTGCTGTCTATGGAACTTACTCTTCCCTGTTGGAGATTTTTGGAGTCAAAGCTTGAAGATGGCTGGCTACTTGCTTCACATTACAATTTAATTGAATCCTTAGACATATATCGCGTACTCTCTCTGGCTTAGGTTGAGTTCAAGTTACTCCCAAGGACATATTTACTTTTGTCATGTCAGCAGAGATGAATCGTGGGTTCAATAGAACTCGTTGCATATGCAGGAAAAAATAATTATAAAATGTGTATGTATAATAAGATCAGACTGATTCTCCTATGAGAATAAGTTTTCCTCAAGTTCCGACCTGCTTGTATTGAATTTGATTGTTCCATCAGGGATTCTACTAGTTATCCAAGAAATATTTAGTGAGGGTTAGTAGTAGTCTCTGTAAATTTCTTGAACCAGTTCCAAGTCGAACAAAAGACAAGGTTGTGATAGGCAATCAACATTGACATATAACAACAACATACTCAGAGTGAAATTCCACAAGTGGAATGTAGGAATGGTAGAATGTATACAAACCTTACCAGGTAGAAAGGTTGTTTCCGGAAGACCCTCGGCTAACATAATCATATTACAACAGTCAAAAATCATTTGAATGCCAAATTATGTGAAATGAATACATGTGATTTATATATGATCCTACTACAATCCTCAATCAACTATATCATAATAACTGACAGTCAAGTGGGAACAAATCACTCTCGACTAGATTATAGCAGTTAACAAAAATGAAAAGACCATTTCACAAGTTTTTATACATTGAATGGGTATGGGTGAACACAACATAAGTTCTGTTCACCTTGACGTTCGAAGAATTAATGCAAGAAAGGAAAAGGTCAAAATAAACCCCCTGGCTAAAAACAAAAAAAAATTAGCTAATGAAATAATATTAGGGAGTACAACTTATCATAATGCTACCTCATTCCACACAGAAAGACTATCTAATCACAACCAATTCACTATCCCTACAACCTAAAAACCTGGCCAAAAATAGTTTTAAATGGAGGGAAAAAAGAAAAAAGAAAGAGACGGCATCCAGAGTAAGGAAATCCATTATCATATTAAAATGCTTTCCAATTATCAGAATCTCTCTTTGGTGTCTGATTCTCCGCAGATGTCTTAAATGGCTCATGAGACCCAAATGGATCAGCATCATCAAAAGATGGGAAACCATGACCATAATCTGAGTCCCTGCTGCTACGGATGGAATCAAACCTTGATAGTGACTCGCGAGCTGGAAAGGCTCCAAAATTATAATCAGAATCAGCTGTGCTGCGGAATGAATCAAACCGAGCAAAGGAATCAGGCCGCTGGAATGAACCATTATCGTATTCAGAGTCTCTGGTGCTGCGCATGGAATCAAATCTTGAAAATTCACGACTACCAAAGAGGCCACCATCTTGCATGTTGAATGAATCATATCTGGAAAAGCTGTTCAAGTGATCTTCAGACAATTCATTAGATCTTCGAGGTGAGTTGGTAGAGCTAAACATAGGTGTGCCTGGAACCGAGTCCGCAAAGGAAAATGGACTCTTTTTCTGGAACATGTTGTCAGCAACAGGCAAGCCACCTGCGTTGTAGGCCGGTGTGCTGGGAACAGAATCAAAGAAGGGACTTGGTCTAGAGAACAAGTTGTCTCCCTGTGGGAATCCAGAGTTGTTACTTGGTGTGCTTGGAACAGAATCAAATAATGGGCTTTGCTTTGGGAACTGGTTCTCTGAGTAACTAAACCCAGTATTATAACTAGGGGTGCTAGGAACAGAATCGAAAAATGGGGCTTGCTTCGGGAATGAGTTGCTGGAATTTGTGGTTCCCGTTTTTATGGGCTTTAGGCCCCAGTCGTCATCATCAAAAAGAGAAGTTTCCTTGTGCTTCTCATCACGAGAATCCTGCAAAATCACAGAAAAGAAGCAAAATATGAAATGCTCCTTCAACTGAGCCAATGAGAAACAAATTATTCTAATCATATCACCGATAATTAGACAATTGCCTAGACCAAGATGCACCAGAAGATGCAGTGACCCCCGGCCGCCAAAAAAAATTAAAAAAAATGGCAAAGAGATGCTACAGAAAAGGTTGTAGTTCAAAGAACCATTGATGATGGACCCTGACAATTATTTTCCTATAGCATAGTAATCGAAAAAGTGAATACATGAACATGTAAATGTATCCATTTGCCTCTTCTTCTTCTTTTTTTCTTTTTTTTTTTTAACTAAAATGAAGATGTATCCATTTACCTTAGCANTTCTAGAATAATAAATAAAACAACTAAAAATATAATTAAATACTTAATTTAAGGGCTTCCAACGCATCCACAACACTCTTCTTCTTCTTTCTTTCTTTTTTTAAACTAAAATGAAGATGTATCCATTTACCTTAGCAGCAGAATTGATGTCCCACGCAGCATCTGCATCATGGTCTGTATCAAATGTACCCCAACCAGATTCATCAAAACTTTTGTCCCCAGAGAACACAGATTCAGCTCCCCAGTGTTCACTGCACTAGTAATACAGAAGTTCAAATTTCTAGAACATTTAACAGTTAAGAGAAACTGAATCCATCAAAGAATACAATTGAATAACAGAAAAGATCTTTCATTATTTGGAGAGCATAACAACACTGTAGATTAAATCACCAAAAAAGAAGGATGAAAACAACCACATTACCTTTGGGCAGCATGGGGAGAACCATCAAAAGTACCGTCCTTCCTATTGAGTGATTCTTCAAATTCCTTTGATGGACTCTCAACTGCATTACTCCTGGTTGGACTATTAGTTGAACTTATTGCTGTATGGGCAGTCTCCACATCACTCATTACAGGGCTTGGCAACTTCTCTGACTTTGCATCAGTGACAGCATCAGCAGATGATTTTGCAGTATCATGGTCATTTAAAGAAGATGCTTTCTCCCGAACCAGTGAAGATTTTGGTTTAGGAGGGGCAATGACATTTTGTACGTCAAGATTGAGCTCTTTCACAAATGTGAATTCTGCGGAGGACAATTATTAAACAATGCAATGAGTTTAAATTTTTGAAACACTTGAAAAAGTTAATAATAGAATTGCTCAAAGTTTAGGGAGGAGAAAAAGTTGATTCAGTCATCTCTGAAGGCACTATGAAAGTTAAGTTTTTTTATCTAAAAATGACAGAAGCTGATCAGGTGGTCTCTGGAGGCACTTTGATCGTAACAAGGTAGCCGTACTGGAAGGTGGGGCTGGATCACCTCCTTTTCAGGGAGAATATCTGTCTTTTGATTAAATATATATCTTACGACGTACCTTCATCGTCAAATTTATCCCACTCTCCATCCCAGTCTGCTGCCCCCTCTTGGATGCCAGGTTGCCAACCTTTAAAATTATTACTAATATGTCAGAAACATTAAAAAAGTAAAGCAATTAAAAACCAGACAGCTCAAGTAAGAAAATACAAGAGTCATCAAAATGGCATGCTATCCCATTTTTCCAACCGACGTCCTGACCATTAGATGAACACACACATCTCTTGAACATCAGAATTAGTCCCAACTCATGATCCAGATACACAAGATTTAAATATAAAGGAATAGGTTTCATTAAAGAAACTAAAATATGTAAATACTCCTTTTTAGTATACGTGCCACAGATTACATCCTCATATGATCAATAGGTGCTATTTTATCTTTATAAACAACAAGATTAGAAAACTACAGAACTGGAACAAATCCTAATGCAGCCAGCAAGATACCCCTACTTAAGTACTACACAGAACTCAGGTGCCAAAAGGAAGGCCAACAAAAACAAAACATAAATGGCACTTTAAAGAACAAATAAACAGGCCAGTAGAACAAAAATTTGTCGCAAATAACAATGACTCAAATAGGGTCAACTCAAAACCAAAAAAAACAGGAAATGCTAGAAATAAATTTACACCAATGTTTTTAATCTGGATTTTATGATATCAAGAATAAAGAACACATAAAATAACTAAATGAAAGCACATATAAGTGCAACAAAAATACAAGCGCCAGTACCAAATGGAAGCTCAAGCAGAGTAGTTGGTTTGGCCCGTAGCCCATAAGTTTTGCAGCGTTCATTCAAAGTTTTCACTTGCCCCTCGAGGTCAGCCTGAATCTGATTAGCACGGTCCTACAAAAACCAGAGACTCGATTTAGATAAGTTCTAGATATCTCCAGCGAATCGATTAGTGGTAAAACATACTACCTGGATACCATCAGTTTTACCATCTTGATCCATTTTGACAATTGTTTTATACAGCTCCATTTTTTTCTCCTGCAAAAGTTTCAGCAGAACACTATCACAACAAAAGCTCTACTAAATTTGCACAATTTACTAGACGCTAATAGAACATAAGAGTTAGTATCAGAACAGTGGGCTAGAAAGAGCCACAGTAGTACTTGAATATCCCGAAACGTGGCCTCCTCAATTGTCAATTTAGAAGCAACATCTCCAGCCTGCTTGTATTTCTGTTCATATTTTTTAGCCAGTACTTCGACCTGTAAAATTGTCAATATTTATTACATCACAAATCATTGGACGTGTGCAAATTTGTTATGCTCAAATAAGTTTTACCTCTCTTTTGTCAGCAGAAGTTCTTGCACTTATCTCATTTAGTCTATTATCACATCGGCTTTTGTATAGAATCTGGTGAAAAAGGCCAACACAAAATGACAGTTTTAGTGATGTGCTTCAACTTCAGATATCCATCAAGGAAACCCACCAATCAGTTACTGAACGGAAATTCACAGCTTCAGGAAGAACAACTTTAGACCAAGGCTATGAATGAATGTATGACATGATACCCTAGAGCATATAAATATATATTCACTAATTACTCAGAACTCAGTAAGCCACAGGACAAAATCTGTTAAGTCGTGCCTGAATGAAATGGAACAACATCAAGCTGTTGTATGAAATATGAATAATAAAAGATTCAAATGGTAAGTGAATTTCAGACTCAAAATTCAAGAATAGTTAAGGAGACAAGTAGAGATAGTGGTGTTAGAGTCCCACATCAGTGTAGGATGTGGTAATTTGTTTCCTTAATGGTCTTGGTCAATCCTCATCTTATAAGCTGGCATTTGGGATTGAGTTATTCCCTAAGTCCATTTCTTATCATGGTATTCTTGGTTTGCCCAATGTTAGGCCCTCATGTTATTATATTGTCCACGCTCCAAATGTTCAGACCTGCGTTTCCCACATCAGCTTGGGATGTAGTGATTTGTTTACTTAAAAGTTTTTGGCTATCCTCACCTCATGAGCTAGCTATTGGGATTGAGTTAGGCCCTAAGTCCATTTCTTATCAAACGGTGACCTGCACTCTTAATCTCAGCTGGATCTTATAATCCAAGATCTCGCTGCATCTTATGGGTCATAATTCTATATTCAGCCAGATCTAGTCTAGTCACATTTGACCCAGCTTCTCTTTCTGCTTCCATTTTTCTTTGCAAAGTTTATCTCAATCTAGCACTAGACAACGGAAAGGGCCTGCTTATCACCCACAACTATTTAGTATTTAAAGGTTCCTGTTGTTAGAACAGCATGCCAGAATATTGCAGCAGTGAAAAGTTCAAAGAAGAAAAAGTAACAGATGCTGCCTGTCCATCCATCGTTCTGCTGTCTGCTAGTCTGATGCTATGCTTCTGAGTTATGTGCCAACTGACTTCTTAAATTGCATACTTTGTCTCTGCCTCTCCCCCTCTTTTAAGACTTCGCAGCTTCTAAATTTTTTGTTTATTTTTCGTTTAAATGTATTGCTTTCTTTCATATTGTGTTTGAACTTCATTACCCTTTCCTTGGGTTCACCATGAATTAGTTAATTCATTCGCATAAAAAAGGTATGTAGAGTTAGTTTCCATGCACTTTCAAATTTATTTCCTAACCTCAACTTCTGTTTCGTGTTCAATAAGTGATTCACTGATTGAGCATTTGGACTCGCATATCTTAACTTGAGAAGTATGAAAGTTCTAACACATCTTTAAAATGAAGCAAATTAATGAAAATATGAGGGAGCATTACAATCACTACAGTTTCAATGCTTAGCGACACTATACACCCAGTAAACACAACCATCTCCATCTATTGGATGATATTGCTCACCTAGCAAAAATGAGGAAAATGCAAACTCAGCATGCAATCCCAGTTTTAAAGTCCTATATATGCTAGGCGCTTAAGCACTAAAAAACCACATACCATCATAGAAGAAATGTGTAAAGTATTCCTAGTTTCCTCCATCTCAATGTTGACCATAATATACCCAACAAAAAAATGGTTATGGTTAGACAGACTTATGAAATAGTTTATCACATAAGTAGACCAGATCAAACCGCGTATGGGATTCCGACACATGACGATCATTTCAGCCACTGAAATTTCGGTCCATTTCTCCGATTCCCCTTCTTTTCCCTCTACTTCTCCCCCTCCCTAGCAATTCCTTTTTTTTTCCTTTTTGCGCAGAACAAGTATCAAGAACCTTATTCAAAAAGCATAGTTAAATTTATCGATAAAATTATGCAAGAGCAGCAAGAGCAATGCAAAAACAAGTTTATAATAATAATTGCTGCTGATTCTGAATCAGGTATAGATGCCACTTTCAATCAATATAGCAGAACTTTACCTTTAAAATTTCACAAACAACTAGCCTAGTAAATTATACTTGATTTTTGAAGATGATGCCATAACACAATGCGAAAAAACATATTGACATGAAAAACAGAACGGTGAAAAGTTCCAACTCTCAGATCGTGCTTTATTCACACCCTCGGAACATTGCACAAGAGAGACACAGGTACAAGCACTAATCTGTGTTTGAGCTATGTTTAGCGCAAACTTTACCAAGAATCCAAGCTGACATGCAAAGTCATCAAAAGAAAGAAACTGAATTATTGCTAGGACAGACGAAATTGGTTGCTATGTAGCTTCTAGTCTGTCACTGATTAGGTCAGTAATGAGATAACAAGTTATACAAACTGAACACAATCTGTAGTACATAACCAGGAAATTCAACCATGGGAATAACACCTAATCTATCCCCCAAGGGGCATGGAGTAGAGGGCCTAATTTCAGGATTTATACTCCAGGTTCAAAACATTGAGAGATATCTGAATAAAACCGAGAGGACTTTAGGTATGTAATAATCAAAATACTCACTATTTCTTGCATCTTTGCATGGTAGAACTGATTCTTTTCTTTGGCCTCTAAAATTTCCTTCTCCAGTTCCATGACCTGTGATTGGCATTATAGTATATCAGATAAAAGGAATATATGTCAATTATTAATGGCTTTTACAAGTACTCACCAATAAATCAAGCTTTAACTGACAAATGAAATTGGAATCTTAAGCATCAAGTTAAATCAACTTCTTATAAGTCAAAAATGAAGATCATCATTAATCCTTAATAGCAGAGGAGATAATAACTGGTAAAGATTATTACCAATGTCTTCATAGCATCAAAGTAGCATTTGCAATTCCACAAAGTCCAGAAGATATCATGAGCATGTGAGAAGTATCTAAAAATTCTGCTTATGAAACTATGATGGACCATACACCATGCCAGTAGCATATATATTTTTCACAATCTGAAGCAAGTATAAATGCTTTGCTCAGCAAAGTCACAGTGTTGCTACACCAATAAACAATCTTTCTATCCTTAAGTTTCTAATCAGAATTACTTGATGGTCTTCCGATACATCAGATGCAAAAAGAAAAGGTAAATACAAACAAATGTCGAAACAAAAGAACATGGAAGACACCAGACAATCTCTTGGAAGATCTACCCAAATATGATGTTCATATGTGAGTCATGTCCGCTATTAATTTATTGCAAGGCAAAAACTACATCATACCACATCTGTGTACATTACAGATTACACATGTCAATAAGTAGACATTTGATACGAGATTCAACAAAATGACCACTACTCTATTACCTAGTGAAAAACATCCATCCCAAATATTGTTTCTCTCACTTCTGTTCATAATTCAGGCAGTAATCATGGGAAAGAAGAGAAGAAAGGGGGTTTCAGACAAATAAAGGCGAGCAGAGAAAACATTTGAAAGAACATTTTTAAAACTGGTAACAGCATTTGAAAGAACATTTATAGTCGACCTTCTTCTCTGCATCAGTTGCTTCCTGGAATTTTGTGTTCAATGAATCCTGTTCCTCTGTGCTAAGTTGGTCAATCAGATGCTTCTCCAATACTGGAACTTTAGGCTTCTGTTTACTAGGCTGCACAGCTTCATCGGGCTGGGGAATGGGTACTGGACGTGGAGGCCTCCTTGGAGCACCAAAAGCAGCTTGTCTTGCACCACTTGGCCCCTGTGTTTGCTGGAAACCTGTGGGAGGAAGAAATGACGAGACTAACACATTAGTGAAAAGTTGGAAGTCGCAAGTGAGATTCATGATATAGATACTGCATAAGAAATACTGAAGGCCTTGGCGATTGACATATTAGTTAGCTCACTCTTGTAATGCCTTTAAATTGTAATATCAATTTTTCACCATGCAAAAGGAATCTGAAAATACTATTTAAGGTTTACCTTCCTTCTCAAATTCAATAACATAGAGATTGATCTGAAATTCTTACCTCCCTTAAAGAATATGGCAAGTTTCTATAATAAAAAAAAATCATCTACCACATTCATCTACTGCATTCTCTTTAGACATTCATCTACTATGTTCCTTTAACAGATGACAGAGCATTGCTCTAGTACAAACAAAAATGTCCCCATAAACTTTCTGCTTGATTCCATCCACATGATATAGTACACTAACAGCAAATACAAATACATGTGTGCTTATCATGTACTTAAATAAGTTAATATGAACAAAAAATGTAAGGAATATAAAATCTCATAAATTTCGTACTTGCTCAATGGAAGGTTTTATATTAACAAAATCTAAAATTCAAAACCACAAAAATAATATTTCTTTTACAAGTCTAAACCACAATAATGATATTAACCACATTAGATCAAAGAAGAGAGTTTATTAGTCAAACTTCAAAAAAAAAATTAGCATCCCATTTCGGGAACTTGTACCTTTTAGGATTAATATTGTTTATAAAAAATGAAAACATAGAATTATCTTGCTCCTACAAACTCTAAAACTATGACAACTCCTAAATGCACCCCAACATCCCTTCAAATTCTCCTTCCTTTGTTGAACTTCTATTTTATATCTCCGATTGTGTTAAATAATTAGGCATGATTTTAGGATACTTTATCATTCCTTTTCCTAACGTAATTATAGGAATTTAATATTTCATTTTATTGTAATTGGTCGTCTTTCCTTAATTAGTTAGGGACCATTTGGTTACTGGATAAGGACAAAGTTAATACATGAATAAATTCATGTATTAATTTTATACCATGTTTGGTTTGAAAATAGAATAAAAGTTATTCATGTATTAAATTTTATACAATGTTTGGTTGGTGTGTTTCCAAATATTGTATAAAAGCTATTCATGTATTGATTTTATGTGGTGTTTGGTTGTGTTTTTGTAATTCTACATAGCTAATACTCAAATAACTTATGAGGAAAGCTATGTATAATTTTATGTGGGTAAGAAGGTATAAGTTATGACGTATGAGAGTATTAGTTATACATGGATTAAATTAATAAAATTACATATCTACCCTTAATTTGTTTGTAAATAATGTGTATTAATTTACAAGATTAAGGAGTCGACTAAACTATTTCTTAATTATTTTTTTGAAAAAAGACTAAGCTATTTCTGTACCTCATTTTTTTTCAGTTTTGTCATCCCCACCCCCACGCACCCCACACACCAGAACTGTTGCTTTTTATTATTTCTGCATCATAGTTTATAGTTAGTGGACAGGTGATACTTTGCTGCATTTTGGCTTGTTTATCAAGTATACTGCTATCATTTTTTAGATTTTAAAATTTCCAATTTTGTTAAAAAAAAAAAAAAGAAATATATTCATTTACAACAAGTTAAATATTTAATAAGTAATAATTTATCTGTTGTAATTTCTACATAACTAAATCATACATAATAATACCGATATAACTATTATTTGCATAATTAAACCTACATAACTAATACATGCATAACTAATACATCCATTACTAATACCTACATAACTAATACCTGCATAACTAATACCAAAAAATTTTATTATGGTAGAGGCCCAACCAACCAAAGTTGTGTGAGGTTCCACCCATTTTTTGACTTGTGGATCGTGGGGCCCAAGCTATCAATTAAGGCTGAAAAATGAAACCAAAAGGAGAGAGAATGTAAAGTTTGAGTGGGAATTGCAAGACAATTGTGGGGTCCACGTCAACTTCAATTAAATAAATTAAAATATTATATTGAAAGTGGAAAAGTGCACAGTAAAAAAGGTAAGGAAGGGAATAAAACGTCATACTATTAGCTGATCAATATTTTTATTTTCTATTTTATAAAATAAAAATTATGGTTTAGATACAATTTCAATTGACCACTACTTTATTTGATAATAATAAACTTTGCATGTTTTTTAAGAAATAATAATAATTTATATATATGTCATACTCTATTACTAAGCTAGCGGTTGACTATAGATTTTCAAATACTTTTGTCAAGTTATTTTTGCGTGAAGTTTCATCATGTGTTTTATCATAGATTTTGAGACAAATATTCAACTTTTTAAAGAAATATGATTTATATTTCTAGATTCTAAAAACTATTAAAAATATCCGTAATTTTGTATAATCATTTTATGAAAATGCATGACAACAAATATAATTAATATGAATTTAAAAGGAAAAAAAAAAACAAAAGAAAAATATCATTAATTTTTATATGAAAAAGTATTATTAATACTTGTTATTGAAAGTCACATCGGATAACAAGCCTAAATGAAAATTGTATAATATATATATATATATATATATATATATAACTATATAAGTTTTATACAAAAAACTACGACTGAAACTCAATCCAAATTATAAACGATGGGTGTTATTATTTATTAAAACCACCCATGTTGAACTCTATTTAACACTTATTTAACGTGTTGAATTGAATATCTATTAAAAAATATCATTCTTATATTGAAATTTGTTTACACTCTATTTTCTTTAAACTCGCGTTACTTTTAAAAATAGTTCTATATTACAAGATAAAATAAGATTTGTGTATATTTTATTGTCTTCAAACTAATTTACTATTAACGTCAAATACCAAATTATAAAATAAAAGTTTAAAGAAAATAAAAATATTGATCAGCTAATAATATGACTTTTTATTCCCTTCCTTACCTTTTTCACTGTGCACTTTTCCACTTTCAATAAAATATTTTAATTTATTTAATTGAAGTTGACGTGGACCCCACAATTGTCTTGCAATTCTCACTCAAACTTTACATTCTCTCTCCTTTTGGTTTCATTTTTCAGCCTTAACTGATAGCTTGGGCCCCACGATCCACATGTCAAAAAATGGGTGGAGCCTCACACAACTTTGGTTGGTTGGGCCTCTACCATAATAAAATTTTTCAACTAATACCTACATACCTAATACCTACTTAACTAATACCTGCATAACTTTAACCAGTAACCAAACGACCCCTTAGGAGTCACTTGTACAAATACTTCTTCTCATGGGATGTAAAGATATACTCCATTTGTCATTTTATGTGGCACCCTTTCCTTTTTAGTCCATCCCAAAAAGAATATCACCTTACTATGATTAGAAACAATTTAACTTTAAAATTCTACTTTTACCATTAATGAAATGTTTCTCAGCCACATAAATATCTAAGGATTGTTGTAGATCACAAGTTTCAAAAGTCTTCCGTTTTTTCTTAAACACCGTGCCAAATCAAATGGTGCCACACAAAATGGGATGGAGGGAGTACTAAAATACAAAGAAGCGTTTTCCTCTTTCTCAAATAATACATGGCATCAAAGTCATTGTTGTCGTCTGAAGTGAGCTTTTCTCCCTTGCAGCATTAGGATTCCTTTTCTTTCAAAAAGAGGTCGAGTTTTCTCCTTCCTTGAAGTTGTCCACAACTAAAACTCTATTTTTGTCAGTGTTCTATAAATCTAACACCACCATAGGTTCCAGCTAACAACGAAGACCAAACCTCAATTGTCTACAGCCAAAATCGACGCTGGACATGCCATCACGCACCACCAGAAGATTTGGCTCCCATGATGCGTAACCATCACGTGTCGATGCGCGAGGCTACTTTCGACGGACTTTTTCGAGATTCTTTCTTGCTTGGCTTTGCCTGTCAATTCCAAGCCTACCCACCAAGTTTTGGATTTTTTCGATCATCGGAACTAGGGTTCCGTCGAGGAAAACCTGGTTTTCTGGTGAGAGACCCATTCGGCGATTTTTTCCATTTTTTTCTTTTTCACTAGTTTGAAGATAAGTTCCTTCTAAATTCGAGGAAAGTCTATTTTCTGATCTAGAGTCCTATTTAAACTATGGGAACACAAAAAGGTGGTAGATAATAACTCTCACAAATTAGTGTTGTAAAAGGATACGAATATTGATAAACAGCTGCATTAGAAAGAACGAAAAACCAAAAGTCAAGGTGCATAGCGGTCTTGGGTTGATACGTGCCTTGCATGGTCAAATCGTGTTTGCTTTTAGTTAAATCTAAAATACTACATAGGTTAGATTTTCTGGAGAAAAGAAAGCACCTATTGTGACTAACACTAACAATGGTCAATTGGTGTACTTCTGTAGTAATTGCATCCAAAGTATTAGAGGGTTTGTCAAAAAGAATCTAAACACCTATCTCCCTCATAAACTATCTAAGAATAGGGTGATGTCCCCCGGATCCTTGGGAATGGTCAATGGGATTTTAATAATTCTGTTGTTATGACATGGCTTTTAAATACTATGCATCCCCGAATCCCTAACCAATATCTATTGCTTGATACTGCTGAAAATATCTGGAATACAACTAAGTAAACTTACTTTTTTTTTTGACAAAGAACTAAGCGAACTTACTCACGCAAGGGTAATGATGCCAAGATCTCTGAGATTTGAAATAAAATTCATGCCACTTAGCCAGCTGAGTTGATTATCACTGTTCATTATTCCGAGTTAATGGGTTACAGCAGGAGATTGACTATTACCAGGATCTCCAAGCAAAGTGTACCGATGATGCAATTTTCTTTCAACAATTAATTGAAAAGGAAAGAATATATAATTTTTTGGCAGGTTTGAACCAAGAGCATCATATTAGGGTTCAAGTTCTTAGCAAAGCTCATTTTCCTTCTCTTGCTGAGAGCAAAATTTATTCATGCAAGGTAGTGATGCCCAGATCTTTGAGATCTGAAATAAAATTCATGCCACTATGCAAAGTAGTTCACTATCACTTATGATTATCATTATCATTATCATTATCATTATCATTATTATTATTATTATTACTATTATTCCGAGTTAAATGGTTATGGCAGGAGATTGACAATTACCAAGATCTCCATGCGAATCATACTGATGATGCAATTCCCTTTCAACAATTGATGAAATAGAAAAAAATCTATGATTTTCTGGCTGGTTTGAACTAAGAGTACAATTAGATCAGGGCAAAGTTCCTTTTCTTGCTCTTGAGGATGCATACTCAAATATTTGACTCCTCTGTTCAACAGGAAGAGAGCTGATGAGGTGTCATGTTGTATCAGGCTCCAATTGAAAAGTTGGGGTTAACAGTCTCTCATGAACAACTAAAGGCAATCACTGTCGTGCCAGATTTTAATAGCACACTCATATATATTATGTCTATGATGCACGCTCCAGTTAGAAGCATCCCTAATAATACAACTGCATTATTTACTGTGTTTTCATAATCATTTATCCAAATTCCACCCATTTTTAATTGGGCAAGCTGGACAGGATACTTGCATTTCTATCCATTTTTCCATCACTGGATGAGGCCTAAAACTAATGGTACAGAAAAAAGATAAATACAACTACACTGCCACAAAACTGAGAACAAGCTCCCCATTCAATCAAGGAATTTTAGCCCCAAATTAGTTTCTCTCCTAGTAATACTGAAAAGATCACTGTATATTTACTCATATTAGTTATTCAAATTTAAGTAAATTAATAATAATCCAAACCAATATGAATATATTATCTGTAACTGTATATAAAGTGAGAAGGCCAAAGTACTATGTTAGTTAATGAATAACTTTTCCATATGCACGTGTACATGATTGGCTCACAAGCCATGTCCAAGGCATGTATGTGCATAGTGTAAAAAGGGTGAAACATACCTGGTGTCTCTCTCCAAGCTGTCGAACCATGAGATCCTGTAGGCTGGCCAGAAGCAGGCAACGGTGACTCGTCAAAGATAAGATTAGCTGGAAGGACTGAAGGAAGAGAGCGACCTTCCCTGTGTCGCTCCATCAGGTAGAGTGCAATGCAGAATTCCCTCAAAGAAAGCATGCTGTCATTATCTTGATCTGATAAATCCCACACCTGTTTTAAGACCTCTGGGAAGTGAAAAACAAACTGCATTAATGTCTCATAGGACCAAGTAAATACCAGCTTGAATTTAAGATAGAAAACAAGATAATCTAAGATAATTATAGGAAAGATTCTCAAAAGAGTAAAGAGATATGCTATCACACTCTAAGTAGGTTGTACAAACAATGTCTCAAAGCACCAAGTGACCAACAGCTTAGCATTGTGACAAAGTAAATACGATGCCTCAAAACAATTGTAGCCACAATTCTCAAAGAAGTGAGAATGATATTCTCTACCACTACTCTGTTCTCTTTCCTTTTCGATACTGTTTGCTCTATGACTACAATTCACCATCATTGTCAGTATTTGTTACAAAAGCTACTAGCTGTAGAATGGAAAATGTTGTCTTTGGAAGCCTAAAGTCATAACTCCAACTATGAAACCTCTCTGTTCAAGGAAGAAATGTGATTGGTGAATTCCATAATTTGCCCGTTTATACTCTATGGACAACTATCTTATTATCATAAGTTATATTTCATATGTGTTTTTTATGGTATTAGAAGTAATTATGGTAGTTGCAGTAAGTTTCAGATCGTTAGTCACTTGAATAGCATACAAGGTCCAAATCTGTCTTTAGTAACTTAAGATCAAGGTTGTTATCCTCAAGCCCCACGTTTATTCGAAATTCATTTGCAGCTTATTTTCAAATGCACCCACAGTAAGGTGCTCAACAGTGTGAATTACACCAGGTTGTCTATAAAATTAACCAGTGATAAGTCAACAACTTGTTAAATGCTTCAAACTTATAACAAGTAACTATGCAGTGTCTACAGAACCAACTCTATATACAAAGTAAAACAATTGTTTTTTTTATCCTATAAAATATGCAAATTGGATGTAGAGAAAGTTTTTGACCAATGAACTAGTCCTATCTCATTTCCATACACAGACAAACGGGTCTTGGTGAAAGATGGATTAAATGGATCAAGTTCACTATTTCAACTGTGAAATATTCCATTCTCATCGATAAAAGTCCAATTGATTTTTCCTCACCTCAAAGAGGATTAAGGCAGGGAGAACCACTCTCTCCTTTGCTCTTTATTTTAGCAATGAAGGAATTGAGCAGAATGCTAGACAAGGCCAAACAAATGCAATGGATAAGTGGTTTTGATGTGGGAAGAGTTAATCCAGTGAACATCTCTCGACTGCTTTATGCAGATGACACTCTCATTTTCTGTGGGGCAGACAGGAATCAAGTTTTTTTTTTTAAATCTAACTTTGTTTATTTTGAAGCAATTTCAGGTCTTCACATTAACATGTTCAAAAGAATAATGTATCCTATTAATGTGGTGAACAATATGGAGGAACTAACAGAGATCCTAGGCTGTGGTATTGGATCTTTCTCAACCACCTACCAAGGCCTCCCACTTGGGGATAACTTTAAATCGTCTTCCATATGGAGTGGAGTATTAGAAGAGTTTGAGAAGAAGCTTGCATCCTGGAGAATGCAATATCTCTCAATGGATGGTAGGTTAACAAAAATAAACAGTGTGCTTGGCAGCATTCCTACCAACTCCATGTCACTATTTCCCCTTCCAGGCAAAACTTTGGAGCAACTGGATCAAATCAGGAGGAACTTCTTGCAGGAAGGGAACAGTACTGAGCACAAATTCCATTTAGTTGAATGGGATAAGGTGATACTGCCAAAGTACCAAAGTGGGCTGGGCATCAAGGATCAGGTCAAGCACAATAGATGTCTTCTAATGAAATGGTTGTGGAGACATACACAGGAGGACCAAAGTCTTTGGAAGGAAGTGGTTAGGGAAAAGCATGGAAGCCAAGACCACTGGAGTACTAAACAAGCAATTGGCCCACGTGGAGTAGGAATTTGGAAGTGCCTAAGTAGGCTTTGGGATGAATTCTCACGGAATCATCAACTCATTGTTGGAAATGGTCAGCATGTCAAGTTTTGGAAGGACAGATGGCTAGGAAACACCACTCTAAAGGGTGATTTCTTGGGAGCCAGATGCAACAGTGCAACATTTGTAGAAATGGAATTTTTTTAATCTAAACTTTCAGAAGGAACTTGCAAGATTGGGAAATAGAGGATTTTCTCAAACTATTACAAGCTCTAAATGGGTTCATAGGAAATGACATTGCACCAGACCAGTTTAGGTGGGGGCATACTGATGGATGGAAGTTCAGAGTGAAGGCAGCCTACAAGATACCAATGGACCTGAATGTCATCACTGACAACTGGCCTTGGAAGCTAA
This sequence comes from Solanum stenotomum, assembly GCF_019186545.1. Lineage (NCBI taxonomy): Eukaryota > Viridiplantae > Streptophyta > Magnoliopsida > Solanales > Solanaceae > Solanum > Solanum stenotomum. The sequence goes on from NC_064293.1 coordinate 15,146,906, forward strand.
TCTGGAAGGTCAAACTTCCACCCAAAATTGTTTGTTTTAGCTGGACAGCAATGCATGAAGCCTGTCTAACACAGGACAACTTTGCCACATGTGTAACAGAGAAGCAAAAACTCATAGCCATCTGTTTCTCCAATGCCCGGCTGCCACAGACTTATGGTACATGTTCCTCACCCTAGTTAGAATAATAATAGGTATATACAATCCTACTTAGAATAGAAATGGGAATAGTAATAGTAATAAGAATAATATATAGTGGCCTACTTAGAAAAGAATTGTATTGCAGTGTCCTAGTTGGAAAAGGTGTCTATTGTAGTGTCTATAAATAGGGTTTCTCTGTAATAATGTAGACAACAACAATTCAATAATATTCTTTTTCAATATTTCTCACATGGTATCAGAGCCTCTACGATCTTGGTAGAAAATCAAAGAGGTTCCGCTGCCGGAGGGTGGCACCCATATATGTTGCCCGTCTAGCCAATGATTATGTTAGGAAAAGTTGGGTCACCGTATTCTGGTGACTATTTTCTCATATCTAATTTGTGTAGCACCGTGCCATCATTCCGGTGACTACTTTCTTATATCTAATTTGTGTAGCACCGTGCCATCATTCCGGTGACTACTTTTTCATATTTAATTTGTGTAGCACCATACCATCATTCCGGTGACTACTTTTTCATATTTAATTTATGTAGCATCGTGCAATCTTTCCGGTGACTACTTTTTCATATCTGGCTTGCGTAGCACCGTGCCATTTTTTTGGTGACTACTTTTTCATATTTAATTTGTGTAGCACCGTGTCATCCTTCCGGTGACTACCTTTTTTGCATATTTGATTTGTGTAGCACCGTGCATCTCTCCGGACTACTTTTCATATTTAATTTGCGTAGTACCGTGGATTTTTCCGAAGTACTTTCTCATGTCTGAGTTGCATAGCACCGTGTGTCTTTTCAGTTACTCCTCAGATTTGATTTGCATAGTTCCATTCATCTTTCCGGTGACTCCTCAAATCTGATTTGCGTAGGGTTGTGCCATCATTCCGACCTTACCCATATTATTTCTCTTTTTCAATAGGGTTGTGCCATCAATCCGACCTTACCCATATAATTTCTTTTTTTTCAGTAGGGTTGTGCCATCATTCCGACCCTACTCATATTATTTCTCTTTTTCAATAGGATCGTGTAGTCAATCCAATCTTTCCTATACAATTTCTATTTTCCAGTTGGGTCGTGCCATCATTCGGACCCTACCTATATAATTTTATTTCTTAGATTGTGGTCATTTTCAACTATCAATTCTAATACTCCGACATATGAGCATGTTTCGGCCAGTTTTTCGGTGACTTTCTTGTTTAATATCGACTCATCTATTGATTCCAACATGATCCATACACTTTATACTAGATTTTGAGCACTTTCGGCGACCGTTGCATTGTGAAGAAGTCTATATGGAGCAACCACCTAATTTTGTTACTCAGGGGGAATTTAATAGTCTTGTATGTCGATTGTGTTAGTCACTCTATGGCCTAAAATAGCCTGTGCAAGCTTGGTTTGGAAAGTTCAACACTGTAATTTATCACTCTGTGTGTTATCGGCATTATGCATCAAATCCGGTATTTCATGAGAAGACTAAGCACATTGAGATTGAATGTCAATTTTGTGAAGCTGAGTGATCAACTTGCAGATATCTCACCAAGCTTCTCATCAGTCCTTGTATTAATTATATTTGTAACAAGCTAGATACATATGATTTGTATGCACTAGCTTGAGGGGGAGTGTTAGAATAGTAATAGGTATATACAATCCTACTTAGAATAGAAATGGGAATAGTAATAGTAATAAGAATAATATATAGTGTCCTACTTAGAAAAGGATTGTATTGCAGTGTCCTAGTTGGAAAAGGTGTCTATTGTGGTGTCCATAAACAGGGTTTCTCTGTAATAATGTAGACAACAACAATTCAATAATATTCTTTTTCAATATTTATCACATTTTTGGCCTCAGATGGGCAATGCCTAACACTATCAGGAAAGTTTTTGAATGCTGGAGCCACTGGAAAATTGACGGCACCATCAAAAAGATTTGAAGATGATACAACTGCCATCTTATGGACTATCTGGAATGAAAGAAATAGAAGATGTTTTGATGGCCTCTCAACTAGACAATCTATGCTCAAAGCTAAAAGTCTTTTTGTATTTATATAGTTGGGTTTTTTTGTCCCCAATGGATTCCCCTGATAGATTTTTAGATTTTGCTTACTCTATGATAGTGTACTAGAGATAACATACTATGTGCTCACTCTTTTGTAACTACTTTGCATCTTCTTGATGCCATGAATAGAATCAATTACTTCATCTAAAAAAAGCAAACTCAAGTTAATTTCCATAACCTTGACTTTGAGAGGTGTGTTAGAAGTATAGTGTTACTGTTAGAAATAGAAAATAGATAAATAAACATTTTTAAAAAAAAGAATATTAGAAGAGTTAAGTTAATAACTTAGGTATTCTTTCAGCTTAAACATTTTTGTGTAATATTTTTGACACCTAATAGGTGTATCTTGTATTCATTTAAGCTGGCATTTTGAATTCAAGAAAAAAGTTCAAGATGCGTATAGCAAACCTAAGTGCTTACTCTTTGTTACAAGAAGGCACTAACAGAAGGTACATGGAATCTCAAAGCTAAATCAGAGACAGAAAATCGCACCTCGGGGAAGCTTCCAACTTAGAAACAAGCTACGTGCCTCTGTGCCAGTAATTTTTCCATCCCTATCTGTGTCCACTGCCATAAATACTTTGCTATACTTCTGATAATCAGACTGCGTAATCCTTGGCCACAGAAGCTGAGGTTGACCAGGAAGAGAATTTCTGCCTGCACTAGAATTTGCAGAAGAACTCTGCACTGGGACCTGTTGGTTCGGCCTCGCAGTCAAATGAGCTTGCTGATGCTGGTGTACCAGCTGCTGAGGAAGCGTAGTCTGCAAATTAACTGAGTTAGCCTTTACAGGAGGTTGGGCATCTATAGATGCTCGGTCTGTGGCTGATGAAACTGCTAAGCTGCTAGCTGAAGATATAGTTGGTGTGGAGCTTTGATTTGGTTGAACTGATGCAACTGAAAAAACATCTCCAAAGAGTGAATCCGATGGAAATCCATTTCCTGCGACTGAAACAGCTTTAGTAACCTTGGCATCAGGCAGGTTACCATGCGACAATGTTGCATTATTTGATTTTGATAGATCTGGTTGCACTGATGACGTGGTTGTTTGTTGTGTTTGTTGTGCAGAAGGTGTTAATACAGCAAGACCAAATGCATCCTGACTTCTAGAACTGACACTTGTATTAGGAGCTTGGGAATTAGCACCTGCTTGTGAGCCACCATTCTGACCAGCAAACAAATCAGTGGAACTGGGAGGGCGAGAAGCTGCAATAGTACTTCCAACTAGCATTCCTTGACCGGAAACATTTGGTTGAGATTGGAAACCAGGGCTAGGATTTGAGGGCCTAGGAGGCCCCACATAACTTTGCTGAGCTGGTAAGCCTTGTTGACCCCTAACGCCAAAAGTTTGAGCTGCTGTTGGAGTAGCACCACCAACTGGAGGAACTGTAGAACCAACCTTATTAGTTGGTTGAGGACCTGGTATGACTGCAAGGTTTATTTGGGGAGCAGGAATTTTGGCTGAAGCTGGAGTGAATAGTGCAGCCTTCACTATTTCAGGAGTCAACTCTCGTTTTTGTGCTACCGTAACAAGCTTGAGAGCATTATAAAATTCTTGGCGACTAAGGTAGCCAGTACGACTTTGATCAGCATATGTCCATATCTACATAATGGAAAAGAAATGTGAATTTTAGTATTAACTATTAAGAAAATAATAGGAGATCAATAGCTCCAGATATCTAACACGGGTCACGGAGACTACATAAACTACTTCTTCCCCATCTTGACTATGTTGAACTTGATATCTATACCTGACTTTTGGCAAGCAGCATATTTATTATAGAGCTAATTAATACATCACCTGCTGTCATATTAAGGCATGGTTCATCAAGCACAGGCCGAACCATAAAGTTATTTTCTACTCTTTTTCCTCTTCTGAAGTAGCTCCAATATATTTTATTTTTTTTGACATAGGTAATTGTTTCTATTTCTGAACACAATATATGGGTTGTACTAAAACCATATTTACAAAAAAACTCAAAATCTACTATCCTATCCTTGTAATGAGTCTAAGACATCAATGATAGAGACAGTATGTATATCTGGTTACACCAAAAACATAAAGTTAAAATACAATTCATTTTGACTTGTTCTATAGTATTCTCCATATTCTCAAAGACTCTAAGGTTCCTCTCCTTCCATATTGTCCACCATATAGCTGCAGGTACAATTCTCCAATTGTTTCTGTTTTTAGCGTGAACTCCTGCTTCTTCCCAACTGTGTAATGCTTCTGTGATTTTCCCTGGCATGGACCAAGATATGTTTTTGAGACATAGGAATAATCTCCATAGTTGACTTGTGACCTTGCAATGTATAAATAGATGAACCACTGTTTCTACAGTTTCCCCACAAAAAAAACATCTCAAACATAAAGGGATCCCCTTTTTCATCAAGTTATCTTGTGTCAGCACTACTTCCTTAGCCAATAACCAGACAAAGCAAGCTACTTTGTGTGGGATTTTGGCTTTCCAAATGTGTTTCCAAGGCCATCGAAGTATTTGCTGGTTTGGTTGGTTCATCTTCCTGTAGGCTGCATTTACTTTAAAAGTCCCGTTACTATTTCCCTGCCACTGTAGGATGTCTTGTCCAGCCTTCAAACCACTGAATTGGTCAATGGTGCTGAAGAATTTTGCTACTCTTGGTATTTCCCAATCATTGAGGTGTCTCCTGAACACAAAATTCCACCCTTGAGGTGTCCACAATTCTGCTATTGTGCTCTGTTGATGTAAAACTAAGTTTAAATATCTAGGAATAATGTCTCCATGTTGCCTGCTTCATGTCATCCTTCCAGAAGACAGTTTTAACTCCATCTGCCACTTTGACTATGGTATTAACTTTGAATTCATTCCACAAAATTCTGATAGATTTCCATAAGCTGACACCATAAGGAGTAGTGATCTCCTTTGTCATCCAATTATCGTTCTCCTCATATTTATCTTTAATGACTCTAACCCATAGACTTCGATTTTCATTTGAATATTTCCATAGCCATCTCATTCTTAAAGCTTTACTCTGATTCTTCAGATTTTTGATCCCCAATCCCCCAAATCTTTTCTCATTGATCACTGCCTTCCATTTGACTAGGTGGTAACCCTTCTTGTCTTTGTTCCCTTGCCATAGAAATTTCCTCCTGATGCTATCCAACCTATGATTCCTGGTGGGATAGGAAATAATGACATCATATACGTTGGAAGTGCATCAAGCACAGAGTTTAGCAAGGTCAATCTTCCACCCATGGAGAGATATTGGGACTTCCACCTTGCTAACTTCTTCTCACATTTCTCAATCACCCCATTCCAGATTTCCATAGACATAGACTTGGCCCCCAAAGGCAATCCAAGGTAGATAGTTGGTAGAGCACCCACTTCACACCCTAAGATTGTCTTTAAGATCTCCATGTTTGGCACTTCATTAACCGGGTATAAGAAGCTTTTCCTCCAGTTAACATGTAAACCTGACATTCCTTCAAATAGTACCAAGATCAGTCTCAGTAGATGCTCTTCTTCAGCATCACAGAATATAAGTGTGTCATCTGCATACTGAAGATGAGTTATCTTCAAGCTATCCCTTCCAGCTCTAGCAACCTCAAATCCTCTTAACCAACCTTCCCTGTTTGAGTAGCTCCAATATATTTTACTAACTAGTTCCTGGGTTCAATACATCAGTGATCTCTTCCTTCAATATCAGTTTGTGTACCACTATTCTTTTGCATGCATTATAAGAATTGAAACTGAAGGTACCAAATTATCAAAACATAGCGATGGTTTAAGGTGCTCGGACTCGTCACTTTAGTGCCACATACAATGAGTTTTTAAATCAAAACAAAAGCTAGGATTAAATCATAATTTAGGCATATGTCTTTTTTATCATTAAAAGATATTTGCATTAAAAAAAGTCAACAACCACAAGGTACTTTAAAGATATTTACAGGTTAACATTAATGTTGAATGTGCAATGAAATCAAGAAGTCTATCATGTCCTCCATATCATTTGTTATAGCCATGTTACAAAAAAAAAAAAACAGTAAGGTTATGCATCTGTACTTAACAATAATAACATACTCAAACTTGATCTAAAAAATTTGCGCATTTGTTTCCTTCCAAATAGTCCACCAAAATTTACGCATATTTTATAACTCTATTTTTAGATATTTGAATTATTTTTAATCGAATCCCGCACCCGTATCCGTACCTGGATTCATATCCCCAAATTTTAAAATTTAGATCATGAAGGATCCGACCTCTAGATGTGCACCGATATCGGAGACCCACACCCGAGTCTAAGCAACTTATGGCCTATGGTTGTGTCAGTTCATGTAAATATTTTCATCTCACCACTTCAGGAAACTTTTCAGTATCTATTACCCCGCATTCATAATGTTAATTCTCAAGCTCCTGAAAACTGGGGTTCAGTATAATAACTGCCAAAACTTACTTTTTTCTGAACAACCATGTATTCCATCTCAGGACACCCCACCCCACCCCATAATCCATATACTATAATTGTGCAACAAAATTTGCAGCTAAAATGATCTTAAAAAACTACAGCTAGCATTGCAACGACAAAACGAAGCAGCCAACATCATGTAGGGGAACCAACATCTGAAGCACAAATCTCAAAAGATTAGAACAGGTTGTTCAATTCCTATAAAGGTGTCCCGTGATGATGACCATTGCCAACAACGACTGTAGAACCAAAGCTTGCAGTTACTGGAAGAACCGGGAAGGAGAAACACATGGTAAAGAGAGAAAAGGACAGCAAATAGGCTCCTCTCTGAAAGATAGAGAGGGAAACTAGAGTCAGAAGACATGGGCGATCTGCTACTGGTTAAGATTGAATCCATCATTTGGTTTAAGCGAAAACAGTATTAAACAGCCTTTGAATGATTTCAAAACTCCCTTTCAAAAATTTCAACTGAGACTGAACTGTGCCCAAACATAGTGGAATTGGCATAGAAAATTCATACAGCTGACACCACTAGTTTGGGATTGCAGTTTAGAACATCAAATGATACTGAATATTCCAAATCTTCCTAGTTCCTACTAAGCCCACGTAACTCAAACCAATACACCTAATGGACTACAAAAAATAGAGCAAGAAAAATGAATTGAAGTACATTGCAATCACGTGAACTTCAAGCTACATCCAAAATTTAAGCGAATTGAAACAGGACCAGCTTGTGGGAAAATGAAAACTTAGTATGAGAGAAAATTAAACGGATTCTATTTCTTCTCATTGGCGCTAAGGAATTACCGGCAGGTAATATAATAGAGAGGGAAAAGAAACAAATGCAGAAATAAAATAACCTGAGCAAGGACTGGTTGGGGCAAATTTGAGCCTTTGAGAAAGGCAACGGCCTCAGGGCCACTGATCCGACCATCCTGATCCAAATCAGCTCGCCGAAAATAGACGTCGAATTGATCCATATTCGGAGTCTGATTCTGTGCAGCCATTAGTCAATTGAGAAATCGTCCCCGATTGATTGCGGTTCTGAATTAGATCTGTGAGTAAAGCAATCGTTATCGAATCATTTATAGCAAAGTTTGATCTAAAAACTCGAAGGGTTTTAGAATGTCCGCCGACGGCGACTTGCCGGTGCCGGGGCTAAAGAGAATGAATGGGGTAAAGTGAAAAAACAGAGTGCATTCGCCGTGGTTGTTTTATGTGTTGTGATCAAAGCATGGGTTTTCATTTCAATGAATGTTGTTCTTCATTAATTAAATTATTGCTCAAATTTATTCATTTTTCTCCTTTTTGCCATAAATGTTCATTTTTTTCTGATATATTTATTTATTTTCCCCTTCCCAAGCTTTTGTAAAGTTGTAAAATACTACTACTTCCTCCATCCTATATTAATTGTTATATTTTAAAAAATTAATTATTTTTACAATATATTTAAAATCAACGCCTATTAATAGTATTAAAATAAAGGCCTCAAATTAAAGACATAAGAACGTGCCTATTGCTGCTATGGGAGTAGTAAAATTATTGAAGGTTAATATGACATGATATGATTATGGACCTTTGCAGATTTATCATGAAAATTAAATGATCCTTAATGGATAAAAGGTCAAAATTAGATGGTTTCTGGATGAGCAAACAGAATTACACACAGTTGAAAAATACTATAGCATAGCATAGACTTTAATAATTAATTAGAAAAAGATGAAGAGACATCGGACTTATCTACCCAAACAATTAATATAATAGGCTATAGCATAGACTAATTAATGTCTCCCATAATATTGAAAATAACTTATTCCATCACTAATTAAAAATTTTGAACCCCAATTTTTAAAGCAAAAATTTCTTAATAAGTAAGGTTTTCCTTTCAAAATCTTATATGAAACAAATGTAAATTTATCAAGCTGATAAATAACGATATATTTTAGATTATTAAGATATAATTATCATGAACAGCTATAGCTTAGAGAAGCTGGCGGGTAGAATTAAAAAAAAATATCAACGATTTATGACCTTATCAAAAGCCAGATTTGCTGCTATTGAAGTTTGGAAACTGAGTTTAACTTTTCAAAATAAACTTGCAAATGGTATAGTATTATAATAAAAAATTGTGTTTATGTTAAAAAGGATATACCTCTTCATCTTTTTTATTTGTGTATTGGTATGTTTGGTGTTGGGCATTTTTTTTCTTTATTCGATATTTGGTACCGATAGTGAATTCGATTTATTTGGATTTCCGTGTAAGCCCTCATTGGAGGAGACACATTTCTTATCAAGATTGTTATCATATACAAAGGTCAAATTTGAGATCTTTGATTAAGAGAGGAACAACCTCATCTACTACACTACCTCGATGGTGGTATCCACTCTCGCCTATAGCCTTAACCCTCTTCTTACCTTTCCTTTGCTATTGGGGTAATACGTTTTTCATGGATGCTTGGTTAGTCAATTTTTATTTTATTGTATCATACAAAAATTATGTACGAAACTATTTTTATGATAAAAATCACTCAATTCTTCATCTAAGTATTGGATATGTATAAATAAAATCTTACATGGATAGTTATAAAAAAAATATAAGGTATTAGGATATTTTTGATGATATAAGGTCTTTGAAAAAGATTTTTGAACTTCTTATCCAACAATTAATATTAGAGTTAATGAATCAGCGAGATAAGTATAAAGATAATAGAACAACCCAAGTTAATGTCTTTACTCGTATACAACTAACTTTAGCTTTGAACATGCATACACAAAGAAATTAGTGGGTCATGATGACCACAAACACTCAATTGATAGGTCATGAAAAACTTAACGGAAGTATGAAATTGTTGGACATGTTTGAACAAAGCTTCGTAGTGGTAGTTAAAAAAAAATGATAATTATGAAGTGTTTGATCCACTCAATAGTGTGAGACATTTTGAAAAAATTGTGTAGGCTTAACTTAAAGCGAAAAATTACACCATGTTATGAATATTTTTGGGTTGTTTTAACCCACCACTAAGAATTGTTCGGTATGAAGATGAGATAAACAAAGTTATCTCCTGAATTAAGATATCTTATAAGATTAGTTATCTCATAATTTTTATATGAGGTAACTTATCTCATTTCATAATTGATTAATACTTCAAATTAAACGCACAATAAAATAATTATACATTTTATTTTAAAATTATTGTCTCTAATCCATATCAAACGACCCTAAGTATGAAAAAAAAAAAGTTACTAAACCATTTAAGGTAACGAAAGTATTATGAATTGCCTAGGTATCACAAAAAGCGACTACACTATATTATTTGTAACAGAAACTCATTAATTAACTTTACGTAATTACTATCATGTAGGAGATTTCTTTCGTTTCCTTTTAATAACTTTTTGTATTTCCTCCATTTTATACTAATTGAATTGTTGAGATATTTTTTATTTTTCAAATTAACTTAATTTTTCAATTTTTTAGATTACTTTTAAATTGTTCTTTCAACTTTACCCTTGTATTGAAATTAGTTATTAATTAATATTTAGTTATTTTAAGCATAAATTTGACAATAATTAATAAGAATTAAAATGGAAATTTATACCTAATTTATGTCTTAATCTTCTTTTCTTAAAGAATGTGAAATACCTCAACAATTCAATTAATATGAAATGGAGAAAGTAATATTTAGCAAAGTTATAAGATATTTAGAATAATTTAGTTGTACAATCACTCCCACAATACTCAGGTGAAGTTGAGTGTTTTTTTTTTTTTGTTTGAAAAACAATAATAGGATAATAGAACAAATAAAATAGTATTTAAAATAGATTTAAAAGTATATTTGAAAGTTGAATTAATTTGACGGTGGCATAAATTCAAGTGTCTTAATAGTAGATCCGCAACAAATATGTGTTGGCTTAGTTGATATGACAAATTAATACTAAAAAAGTAAAAGCCAATAAAAGAATTTTCTCATTATCAGTTTTTAATTCCTAATATTTTATTAGTGTATCAAGACAAGAATTGACACATCATAATATATAAATTGATAAAAAGTTGCAATTGGATTTTATTTTTTCTTCAATATAAAGAAAGCAATATATTTATATAAAATAATGACATTATAAAAGTGTCAACGCAACTATAAATGATGTGATAAAATAAAAAGTAATGCCACTAATACAGATAAACAATAATTAATTTGTATAATTTGGATGTTGCGTGGAGCAAATTATAAAGTGTACCAAGTCTCGCATGGGATTAATGAGATGATGAACATCATTTTCCTCACATTAGATTAATGCCCAATTTGGTACTTGGCTTAGTTCTCAAATCTAAACTTCCCCACCAAACAAATGATTACTCTAACTCAACTAATTTTAACCCAAATACCTAATCCACAAATAGAAGTAGGAAAATATAAAAGGGAAAATTGTATATAATAGCAAATTATTAATTCAAATTAAATACTATAAATATAGTTAGTTTGATTTAATTGTACCCCATAACAAATTGTTGCTATTTCGCCTCTCTCCAGGTGAATCTCGCTCGCCACTCTCGTTCTCTCCCTCGCCTCTCTCGCTTTTTATATAAACGCAAATGTATAAAATGCGTTTCTGTTTGTATAAAGCGAGAGAAAATTGTATATATACATATATTTTCATTCCCCTCTCTCCCCTCTCCCAAATCTCGCTCGCCACTCTCCTAGATCTCGTTCGTTCACTCGCCTCTCTCACTTTATACAAACATAAATGTATGCATTGTGTTTGTGTTTGTATAAAGTGAGAGAAAATTGTATATACAAATACAAATGCATATATTTTCATCCTATACACTTATGATTATCTTCCCCTGCCCATTTTTCCTTTGTCTTTCTCTCTTTATACAAACACATATTATACAATTGATCTTTTGTATATGCATACCAAAACAGATTATACAATTGCTTTCTTTTGTATATGTATAGCAAAATTATACAACTGCTTTCTTTTGTATATGTATAGCGAAATATACATATTTATGTTTGCTATGGAGCGCAATTATGCAAACTATAGCTATATTATACAAATATAATTTTTATGTTTGCTATATGTGAAAGTTACTCAAAAAAAAAATTAAAAATCCATTATATACAAATTTCCACTTAGGACGGAATTACGGTTATAGTTCACAAATTCAACAAAATTGAATATTTTTTACTTTAAATCTTTATTTATATAAAATAAATTACTTAATATAAATAAATAATCTATTCAAAATTCATAGATGGATAGACGGAAACATGGGCGGACCAGAGGTTGATGAGGGGGTTCACCTCAACAAAAAATTACATTGTATAATTATGGTATTTTTAAGAATTTTTAAGTTTATATATTGATTTTGAACCTCCTAAATGTAAGATTAGAGGTTGACTTAGTGGTGGAGGGGTTCACAACTCATCTTGAGGCTCCAAAATCAAATCTTAGGCACTACTTTTTTTTTTCCGATCCCCCTTGATGGAAATCCTGGATCCGCCACTGGACGGAAAGTTCTGAATCCCCATTTGTTATTGTGGGGAACCGTTGCAAGGAAGCCAAAAATATTCCATTTACAATAATAAACACATGGTATTTTTTATTTATCAATTACGTATAAATAAAATAAAATTATCTGAGATTATTTATTTATGTAAAACCTTTAAGAAGAATAAATTCGTACATGTAAAATCACGATAATTGAAAATGTTAAAAGAAAAATAAGGTAAACCAAAATTACATCCAAAAAAAAAAGTAGAAGGAAAAACAATCTCATCTATCCAGTTTTTACTTGTTCAGTATTAATTTAACACTCCTCTTAAAAAGTGATAAATAAAATAACCAATATACTGTATCATTTTTTTAATATTCTGAAAAATGTATTGAGACATAATTATAGTTAATAATAAGATTAAGTTTAAAACTTAAGTGATAAATTATCTATAATTTTTAAAAACGAATTAAGTAAAATTGAACATTTATTTTTTATTAATATAATAGAAAAATAAAAGTGGACCGTGAAGTAAATTATATCCTAATATTTTTGTGCTAAAGGACTTACCTAAGTTAATGAATAGTGACAAATTAAGAGTGATTTTCCAAGTCAATTGAAAAAAGAAAGTGACAATTTATTTTGATTGAATAAAAGAGGAAAATTATAGGAATGGGAAAAAAGAGGAAAAGAGGAAAAAGTGGAGAAAACATGGTATTGAAGGGCACATATAACCCCTCAATAACGCACTGTCCCATTCATTCTTTGCTTCCATAAAGCTTTTTCCTCCGTTTCTTCCCACCCCGACATTTTCCACTTTGCTTCTTCTCTAATTCATTTTTTGTAGATCACACTGTGCGAATCACCTTTGATCCATTCATCGATCATGTCAGGTTCACCGTCCTCATCGTCGGCATCCGAAGATGAAGATGAAGGAATCGATTCATACAGAAAAGGAGGATATCATGCCGTCAGAATCGGTGATTCATTTTCCGGTGGACGATATATCGCTCAGCGAAAACTCGGCTGGGGAGAATTCTCTACTGTTTGGCTCGCTTATGATACTCGATCATCCGTAACTTTCTTGTTATTCATCAATAACTTCCTTCATTTCCTTTGATTTTGTTGTTTATGCTTATTTGAGATCGTTATTTCATTATTTGTGAAAAGCTTATACTTAATTGATGAATATCATCTTTGTTTGTGGCTAAGTTGTCGGTGATTGTTTAGATTAGATCACACCTTGATTAAGTAACTCTACTGTCCAATTGGTGGATACTGATTGGCACATGGTAATCAATAATTTTTTGTCACTGAGGATTCTATTTGACTAAGTTGAAATGAGAAGAGTCAGTATGTTGTTTATATTGAGGGATGCCAGCTTAGTCCTAGACCTATATAAAGGAGTGTCGTTGTAGATTGATAGCCTAGTCTAAATATGATGAATACTGATTTAGGATCCTGAAATAGAGTGGAGTGTTGTACGGGATTCGTATAGAAAATCCCAAAGTAGTTCATTGATCTATTGATTTATTGGCAGCAGCATGGATTTTGAAGTTGGACGGTTCAGATTGAATTTATAGCATCCTGGCTACTAAGTTGTTGCACAAGACTTTTGTCAGGATCTCTGAGGGCAATATTTCCCCATTAAAAATGACACTAAGAGAAATCATAGACTTGTCTAATAATGGAAACAGATTCTTATCTGATACCTTATGCTGTACTTGAACATATTCGGACACCTATTTCTGTTTTTCTCCCACTGAATACTGATAAGGTTCAGCCTTACCTATCTCCTTGTGTATTTGAATGATAATTTATGTTTCTGCATATCTATATGGTTGATGATAGTTATATACTGATTTTTGCTCGACAGCTCACACCCTTCCAAGAATTTCCCTAACACAATTTGAAGTGAGGGTTCCTTTTCTTTTCTTCTCTTTTAGTTCACTAATCTTGTCTATATCCGACCATCTCAAGCAAGTAAAATATGTCTCTTACTGCTTACAGACTGAAATAGTCTCCATTTAGTTTTAGTCATTACCATTCTAACCATTTCTTTATGGTGTCAGACTTGGCATATATTACTTATGTTTGTTATGAATAATATGCATATACGAGGTTTCTTTTTCAAGTTGCGAGATCCGTGACCCAAATAGCAGTTTTAAGTCCTTGGTGCTGAGGATAACTTTATGTATGGGGTTAAAACATTGTTTGAAGACCTATATGCCATAATAAAGTGTAAAAAATGTTTGGGATGCCTTTCATCTCCAAATGCCTTAGGATATATTCTGAGCTCCATAGAGAATTAGGGGTTTGAACGTTTCCATGTCAAAGCATTTGTCTAGGGGGGAATTTGACCTGATTTGGAGTCAACTGGTGATACTAGAATGATTGCTGAGCTAAAATATCAATGCATTAATTAGCTGGCATCATCAGGGAAGTTCAAGGATACTTTCTTGTTATGCAGAATAAGCACATGGAATTTGCTCCTCTTTGGAGAATGTTTATTCATTATGTAACTGGTTGTAAGCCACCTAGTAAGCACTGAAAAGATTCAAAAACATCTTGTTTCAAAACTTATTCCAACAAGCATGCACATTAGATTTCTTGTTCTGTGTTCTCATTGTGGATGGTTATGAAATTTATAGAATTTTGTGAATTGTTTTCTTGGAATCTGGAGCTTATTGTACTTAACTTTGTTTGGGTAGGAATTTGTAGCCTTGAAGATCCAGAAAAGTGCACCACAATTTGCTCAAGCTGCTCTTCACGAAATTGAAGTCCTTTCTGCTATTGCCGACGGTGATCCCTCTAATAGTAAATATGTTGTTAGACTTATTGACCATTTTAAGCATACAGGACCAAATGGACAGCATTCATGCATGGTCCTTGAATTTCTTGGTGACAGCTTATTGCGTCTCATCAAATATAATCGTTATAAAGGCCTTGAGCTGGACAAAGTTAGGGAAATATGCAAGTGCATTCTAATTGGTCTAGATTATTTGCACAGGGAACTTGGAATTATTCATACAGACCTAAAACTTGAAAATGTTCTTTTACTTTCCACGATTAATGCGACACAGGATCCAATTAGATCGGGAACACCGCCCATACTTGAAAGGCCTGAAGGGATCCCAAATGGAGGAGCAACTATGAATATTATTGAGAAAAAACTAAAACAAAGGGCAAGGAGGGCAGCAGCCAGGATATCCGGTAGACGGGCTTCAATGGGTGGGGTGGGAGGAGGTGCGAAAACAAATAGAAGTCTTGATGGTATTGACTTGAAGTGCAAGGTTGTGGATTTTGGAAGTGCATGCTGGGCTGACAAGCAGTTTGCACAAGAAATTCAGACACGACAGTATAGATCTCCAGAAGTTATACTTCAGTCTGGATATTCATTCTCTGCTGACATGTGGTCTTTTGCTTGTATTGCATTTGAGCTTGCCACTGGTGAGATGATGTTCACACCCAAAGGTGGACAAGGGTTCAGTGAAGATGAGGTAAAATAATTTCATCTATGCTTTTTGATCCAGTTCTTTTGATATGCACTATGTAACTGTTGTGATAAGTGCCTTTCATTTGAATATCATCCTTTTTCTTGCAACTTAGACTCTGGGGGCCACTGGATGTTCGCAGTGTGGGGAAGGTTCTCATTTATGTTTAGAGATGTTTACGAAGTTTATTTTGCTGATTTACAATCAGGCTTTTTTGCACATGTGATGTGGAGTTATCCAAATTTGCCATTAAAAGTTTTCTATCAGATGCATCTTATTGCACCATCAAAAGATTTTTAAAAACTGCACTTGAATGCATTTCTTAGTATCTTTTTTGGTTCCAGGATCACCTTGCTATGATGATGGAGCTTCTAGGAAAGATACCTCGGAAGGTAAGCAGTTTTTTTTGGCTTGCGTGAGCCTTTAAGAAATTATTATTTAGATGTTATTCTTTACATTATATCTTATAAAAAATGATGGTGAAGCAGATAGCCAATGGTGGGGCTCGATCTAAAGATTACTTTGACAGATATGGAGATTTGAAGAGGATCCGGAGGCTGAAGTATGGGTCTTTAGAAAAATTACTTATCGACAAGTTCAGGTTTTCTGAAACTGATGCTCTTGAATTTGCCAAATTTCTTTGTCCCCTTCTTGATTTTGAGCCAGAGAATCGACCAACTGCTCAGCAGTGCTCGCAACACCCATGGCTCAACATTACAAGTCAAAACCAAACAGAGGTGAAGAGTGAATCTGGTATGGAAAAGGTTAATGTTGGGATGAGAAACCTACAAATGAAGGCCGGTAAGTGATGTATGAATGAATGGTTGGTCTTCTCACTGCAGCACCGCTCCATTGCCCTCTCTCCCCTATATCAGATTACTTGTGAATTAATTTTGGATTGTTTTAAGATTTAATCATTGGTAGACTTAGATGTATTATTTTGATTGATTATCACGAGGAAACGACCGCCAAAAGGAGAAATTGGCATTAGTCCCTGAAATATTCCTAGGTGAAGCTTCCACTTGTTTTAATGATGTTGACATTCACCAAAGAAACTATCCTTCATTCCGCTAACAAATAAGTTGGCCATGTTCTATTGAAGGCCTGGAGGAACAAAGCAAGCTCTACAGCGTTAGTAGTCTATGGCTTCATTTGGACTCAGCATTATCAATCTAGGAAAGAATCTTTAGCAGCCTGTAGAGAACATTACATTAATGGGAGCCTCTTGATATGGAGTGTGTTATGTACATTAAACATCAAAAGATTTGGATTCTGTGGAGGAAGTTTATTCTCCATTTCCGCAGGTAGGAAAGAATTCTTTCTTTTTTGATTTTAACTCAGGTTGAAGTCTTTGTAACAACTGATATATAATTTTTTGTATACATCACTCTGAAGTATATTAGTTGCCACTTATTATTTTACAAAGAACGCCCTTCCCTTTTTGTCTTGTTGTGTCTTAATGGATTGTATTGGTTCTTTCTTTTTGTCAAACTTACATACTCAACCACTGTTATATTATAAGATGTCTATAAGGGACAATTTTAGTTGCTAAGAGGTGAATTGTCAATTACACTGTCACCAGTTCAAATCCTAGTGACCTAGTTGGGTATTCGTTCCCTCTTTAATTTTGTGCAAGAACAAAAAAAATAAATGCAAAATGTACAATTGGTGAAAGTGATAGAGAAGAAGATGCACCTACCTGGCCTTGAGGAATAATAGAAATTGATGGGATCTGACGTGAAAAAGACCCAATGTCACCAAATACCGCTACAGGGACCACGTGCCAACCCAATTTCGTTGCAAGACTTCTGGGCTTTTAGCACATGTGTGAAGTGCATAAATATCAGCTTTCAATCATATGCCTCTGAATTTATTTTATTCTTAAATTTCAATTATTCAATATCAAAATCACTCTTCAAATTTGAAACATAGGTTTGGGAGTTGTGTACCATGTTGGGGTCGGGAGTCGAATCCTAGATCCTGAATTGGGGTTGAGGTCAGAGATTTATCTTGTATTGTGATCTAGGGTCGTGTCCCAGAACGGAGTCGAGAGTTGAATTTCATGTTAGGAGTTTGATCTTAAACCGGGATCAGGATTTGGAACTTGTGTTAGAGTCATGAGTCTAGTCTCAAATTGAGGTCGAGGTTGGAAGTCGAGAGTTGGGTCCCAAGTCGGGGTCAGGGTATCCCAGATTGGAGTTTGGTGGCAAGGTTGAAAGAGGAGTTTCAAAAGTATTTTCCTTATTTTGTGGTAGAAAAGTCATTTTTATTTAAATTGGAGAAAATAAGTTCATTTGAAAATTATTTTTCATAACATTTAAGCCAATCAGATACGAGAAAATTAAAATACATTTTTCGAAAAATGTTTCCTTCATACCGACCACACCATAAAGGTAGACTTAAGTGACACTATCACCCAAACTATAATCCACTTCAACTAAATTACCCTATGTTTACCCTCTTTAAGCTCAAGGTACAAGCTTCGCAAGCTGCATCCAACTTTTTTTTCCTTTTAAAAATAATGAGCGTCGGGTAAGGGAAAATGAGGAAGAGAGAATTGAATTCTCATCAATAGGGTGAAAGTTTAGGTAACTAACCAAATGAGCTACTAAGATTTTTCAGTTGCATCCAACTTCAATCGTATCAGTTGTTGCTACAAACTACTTGTGTAGTTTAACTTAAAACGTCATGATAATTGACGTTCGCTAGTGAAATAAAATTTTTCGAAAATGAAAAAAATTACAATAAAAAATGTTTTCCTCTTTAATTGACTTTATGTAGCATGAATTTAATTAGTCGGGATCCTAAAATAAATACAGAGTATTGGGTGAAAAACAAAAAAAAAATCAATTCAAATATGTTGAATTATAAAATTAATTGAGCTATAATTCAACCTCAGTTTGTTTAAATTAGGATAAATAAATCGTTTAGGTTAATTAATAAAACTAAACTCATTCAACTCAAAATCATTTGTGAATTGTTGGTCTACTTTTAGATTTGTTATCTTCTACCAACATAAGTATATTTTTTCCTCTAATAAGATTTAAATCTGAGTTCTTCTGATTCTTAATTCATTTCATTAGACCATCAAATAATTTTCTACGATGAAACAAAATATTGTCTCCTGTTTATTCGTCAACAATAAACATGTCAACCTACATACAACACACATTTAACTATTTTAGTACTCCTTACACCTATCACATTATGGCTCCAGCTGCTCTCCTGCAATTAAAAAGTAGGAATAATTTGATAATCTATTGGTAAAACATAAATTTGTTCTATAACTACGAAATCTCATAGGACCAGCTTCCAATGGTTCGATGCTCGATGAATAATAGATCAATTTATCTTCATATTTCAATTAGATATATTAGAAGATTTTTCTCAGCAAGGTTCAAACTCGCAATGTCTGTCTAACTCGCATATTGAATAATCTTATAACTGAACCAAAGCCTGGGATGGTTAGCATAAATTACATTTGTCATAACTGTACTTTATAACAATTGTTGAAATAGTTGAAAGATGCAAATATTTGATCAGCTTACTCCTCAGTCAATAGAAATTACCTTGCAGAACCATACTTTGTACTATTGTTGGCAACTATGTATACTAGATAAAATTTAATAGTGAATTCCTGTTGTGCTGGTGTTTAGGATTGACAACATACTGATATCAAATTATCAAAATCACATTCATGTTAGATCTGAAAAAGAAATGGAACTACAGCTTTGTGGTATCTGCACCTGGTTTAATTACAAGGTAATCGAAAAGGGTAACGAAACTTTCTAGAAAGGAAGTATCCTGTATGAAAAGTGGTTCCAATGCAGTAACAGGCTCATATGATTTAGCCATTTGCAGGAAGCATGTGTGATGATAATATGGAGGACTATATCAATGCCATTTACAACTTCAAATCTAAAGAATACAAATGCTGAAAAAAAATTTATACTAGAAATTGAATTGGTTGATATTATACTATTACAATCTATGTAATCGTCTCCGTGCATTCTCCACATTCAATGGCAGCACATAAAGCCTTCCAGATGGGCGCTAGCATTTTCACTGGTGGACGCAATTCCTGGAAATTATATTTGGATACAGCAAATTGTGTAAGCAAGAGAAAAAAACTGGAGTTATATTCTCTACTAAGTCCTTTGTGTTGATTAAAAGTCCTTTCCGTTGTTTGTTCTATCTTAAATTCCAACCAGAAAGCAAACAAATTTCGAAGCTAGAGAGTGGACATCTCATTTTGACGGGAAACTGTTTTTCTACCACAAAGATACAAGTATGAAGATTGCTAAGGATTTGCTAGACAAATATAGCAGGGATATGAATTTCACCTTGAATACTAGCATAAGTTCTTCCTCTCCTCGAATAATCAAAGATAGACTCCAATAACAGGTGACTGGTGTGACACATTCTGTCAGCACTGGTTTCAAAATCCTGCTAATGGGGACAAACTGGCGAACTGTTTTCCCACTATATACAAAGGGCTGAATTAGAATTTTATTTTGATAAACATAAAAATGAAAACAACAGGCAGAATTAGAAGTTTCTCAGATCAGATACAAGAAGTGTAAAATGGTACCCCTCATCAAAATATATTCAAGTGATTCTAAGAAATTAATCATTTTTCAACTTGGATCCAATAAGAACTTCATCTGTCCAATTTCATATAGGAAAATAACTTGAGCAGTGCACACAGAGAAGGTAGGTACAGAACAAAAGTAATACACTAAATACATCTACTTGTTTATGTAACATAGTTACTCATCTCAGAAAAGAGACTAAGAAACAAGTGGCTGTATGCACAACAATCTTTAAGGAAACATAAACAAAATAATAAATCCATGCCAGAATATATGACAAGTTATTTGATTTTAAAAGCATCTTTTAACAGTGTTGAAAAATTATTTTACAATTCACTTTAAGCAACTAGCAAAACATTCACCTCTATACAGGAGCAGTAAGTACCTTCCATACTGAGTCTCAAGTTGAACTCCAAAAGCTGGCAGAATTAGAACAGACTCTGTCATAAACAAACACAAGATACAGAATGAAATATAAGTTGGTGAATACATCCCAGAACCAAATGATACTAGTGTATTCATTATACTATCTTTTATAAGGGAAGAAGTTAAATCAATAAAGCATCCACAAAATATTTGAGCATTATCTTAAGAGACGGTCGTTAATTTGATACTTCCGTGGAGTGGTGGAGTTAAGACTTAAGAAGATGTGGTACATGAACTGCAATGTGATATGAATATTCCTAACAAAGTAAAAGGCAAGTTTTGTAAAAAAACTGTGAGACCAGCAATGTGTCATTGAGGTGATATATTGGGCAGCAAGGCCAAATATATCCACTAGAAGAGCACGGTAGAAATAACGATTTCTAGATAGATGTGGGGCCATATAAGATAAAGACCAGAAATGATTACACACAGACCGCAAATGCACAAATAGAGTATAAAACGAAAGAATATTGTTTGAGATAGTTTAGGCATGTCTTACGTCAACCTCAAAATGCACTTGTCCATCGGTGCGACACTATGTTGCTTGAAGGTGCTAAGAAGGACAAGGTATACCTAGAACTACATGGAGTGAAGTTGTCTTCACATGACCTACAATCTCTAGGACCAGTTTGAACTTAACAAATAAGAACATAGTAATAGTAATGGATCTATATAAGCAATAACAACAAATTAAGATTAAGGTTTAGTTGCTCTTATTACACTTAACATTATGTCCTGGCAGGGGTAAGGGTGATTCAGAAAACCTTTAGTTTCAACTTTCAAGAGAGCCTGTAATTTGAGTTGGAAGAAAATCTCTTTACCAGATTTAACAAAATTGTCCCAAATAGAGCAGAATAACAAATGATTACGGGCAACCAACTAACTTGTGACCGAGATGTAGTTGATTGATAGATTGTACATGAACCACAAATGAATGTCCCATCATCTTGGTTCCCAGTAAAATTTCCTCTTAGCATATAATTTCTGTGTTCCAGCAAACTTTTTGATGCCGGAAACAAGCCAGAATTACACGCACAAACAAACTCACACACATTATTTATATTTACCCAGCTCCTTTTGCTGGCTTTGGATGCTAAGGTCCCGAAATCCTAGTAGATTGGAAACAAATACGTACATACAAATCCGTGCACACACACATATATATACAAGGATAAGGGGAATGAATAATGATCCCCAGATCGTCAGACACTGATTATCAAACTTGAATCAATCGTTTGCAAGAAACTAGAACATTATAACTACAAAAATACAGCAAATATTAGTATATGCATTTCTATGATACCATACAACAATCAATTTTTAGCACTGCATATGTTGGGTTTAAACCTGATTAGAGGTTAAGCTATACCCACAACCATATTAAAACTTTGTCAAGAACTTTTACCTTCTATAGTAGATAATACTTCAGTTCCTATTGACAGACAATTCTAAAGTGAAAGGTATTATATCCAAGGTACTAACTGAAGTTACTGAGTGAGAAGGACATAGAATATTTAATTAGTTTTGGTCTCAGATTTTGACCTTCTCACACAATGTGCATCAATACAAAGTGCAACGGCAGTGATTTCCAGCTGAAGGGATTTCATACCGACCCATATAACAGTGGGTGTGATTAAATCTGGAAAATGCACAATATAAGATGTACATTAAGTAAATTCATAGAAGTTAAACATCCTCACCTTTCTTAACTGGCTTCTTTAGAAATAACCGCATAAGCAATGCCATGATAACTAAGCTCCAAATATGAAGAGTATCTAGCTTTCCCTGCATTAAAAGACCTTCATCAAATTAAACACAATGTTCTTACTACACAATTGAGATGAACCATGTTCTTACTACATAATTGAGATGAACCAAGTTTTGACCCCAGCTACATCTTCGTACGACATTTAACAGACTTAAAACCCCAAATGATTAACCACCACAAACTACAAACTATTATCATTGCTAAAGCTACTGAGGATGGAAAAAGTGAGTATTATCCTACCCTCTTCCTTCTAATTACAGGAAAACGAAAACCCCTAATTGCAATTCTCAAGCCAGATAATAAATTCTTCAGAACTAGCAAGAGAGGCAGTATAAATTGGAAAAAAAATTACACTTTACATAAATTGGTACTATTATTACTTATATCATAAATACCAGCATTACGTGAACTAAGAGTTCCATTAGAGATTTTCATTTCTAGGTTTAAAGAACTCTAATTTGAAATGAAATGATTGACGTTGGAAAAAACAATGAGATTGGCTTGGCAAGGAAGATGAAAGTATAATTTACCTGCCAGAATAACAGAAAGGTGGGATAGGCAAAAAGGAGAAGAGTAAATAGGCACAAATTGAAACCCTTTTCTCTACTCCTTCGAACCACAATATGGTGAGCGTCAATGGCTTCAGGTGGGCCTTTACCCACTTCGTGTACGTATGTGTATTTTCCTACTGCAATGGCCAATGCCTCCGCCATGCCACTGTTACTCCGGCATCAACGTCGACGAATTGCAGATTTGATCAGGGATTCAAGAAGATAACTCTCAACGGGTTGATCCGGACCCATCAAAGAAAACAGAGATATGCTGTTTAAACTCAATAATAACTATTATTAGTAAATACTAGGCATTTGAAAAGGAATAAAAAAGTGATTAAAGTTAAAAATGGAATTTTGGAAGTTAGAAATTGAATTTGCACATTTAATTTAGCTTGGCAAATGAAATTATTATTTCACTTAAATACTCTTTAAATTAATTTTTTAACTTCAAATTATTATTTCAAGTTGATATTGAAATAACTGACCAAATTTTATATCAACACGATGTTTTTTTATTCATTGACTTTTTATGCACGTTAATAATGAAAATAACGCACACGATTGATATAGATCATACACATTCAAAACAAGATAAAGTTATTGTGATATCCCGGAAGTTGGAATGTCGAAAAGGAAGGAAAAATGTAGAAAAATTGACTGAAGTGAGGTTCTACGAGTTCAACCAACAGACGTAGAAAGTCCAATGGGCAGTATGAAAGGAGTCGTAGACTTGGAGATGAGATTTTAGAAAATTAAGTTTCTAAAGTTTGACTACAGATGAACAGGACGAACCGTATGTTGGTTGATAGGCTGTAGATGACACTCGTAGGATTGATTCATAGATTTGATTTAGGACCTCAGTCCTACAAAAGGATTTGATGGGCCGCTATTTGTTCTACGGGTCGTACGAAGGTCCCGTAGTAAGGTTCCAAACTTAGCGAAATTTTAAAGTGAAAATTGAGTTCCACGGATAATCTATGGACCGTAGAAAGTTTGACACACCGTCGAATGGTCTCATGGAAAATGATTGAATATTTGGGATTCTGAAGTTGGTTCTACGATTGACCAGTACGAGCCGTAGAAATACCTACAGACCGTAGGTCGCAACCATAGGTCTGTCCAACCGTTATTTTTGGAGGGTATTTTTTTGGGTTTTTTTCTATGCATTTAATGATTATACTACGTCGTTTTGACCCTGATTCTAAGCCCTATAACTATCCTTCCCCCTTAGAAAATTCTCCAACTCCTCATTTAATCAAATTCCTAAATTCTCTCTAAGGTGTTCTCTAAAATTCTTTCTCTAGATCAAGGAAAAAGAAGTTAGGGTTCTTCAAGGTCAAGTCTCCTTGTTCACCATTGATTCTAGGGCTTCAACATCAAGGTATGTAGGGAGTTCATCAATGAGTTTCATTCACCCATTGAGTCTCTAAAGATTCTAAGATTCTCCAACTCAATTGATTAGATTTTCATTCAATTCCTCATGGGTTCTATTTGTATGGATTCATTTGTTTGATTTTGACCATATTATGACTATTTAGACTCAATTACATGTTTTTCAATCAATTCAATGTGAACCCATGCATTAATAATGATTTTTGGCTATAAACCTTAATTGCATGAATTTGAAAAAAAGTCATGAATCTATGAATATGTTTTCATGAACTTGTGCATGATTTATGACAAAGAATGATTTATGATTAGGTTACTTTAAGATAAGCATCTATGAAATTGTGAAAGACTTTCTCACATATGCATAAATTTGTGATAGGTTTTCTCACATACATAAGAAATCATGAATGGTGAAAGGTTTTCTCATACATGGTTTAAGGAGCTATACTGTGATGTTTTCTAGCTTGGATTAGTATCTTAATTGTGTTTTTTCATGGATGATGATGATTTTATGCTCATGACTATTCTATTGGGATTTTTACTTAGCACCGAGAGGATATTGAGATGGAGGATCTCCCGTTAGTAGAGATCGGGTCTCTACTAGCAATCTTCTTGTCCCTAACTATGTTCCTCCATAGGTTGTATTAAGTGACATAACTACTGGATCCACCTAAATTAGAAGTTTAAAGTTGTTGTCTTGGCCAGCAATGCCATCTCTTTTCAGTGTGAGAGCAAGACACCAAATTCTATGTTATAGCTCACATGGTCTATGTCGGTTAACGATAAATATCCCACAAAACGAACTAAGTTATTTTCAAATGTTTTATGAAGCTTCCTCTTATGATTTCAAGATGCATTGATCATGTTTATGATTATAATTCTATTTAAAGGTTTTTACTATGTATGCTTGGTAATGCATATCATGTCTTCGGAGAACCTTTCTCTAATGACTTGGAGTATTAATGAACGTAAAAGAGCAGCTAACATTGTTTTAAACCTTAACTTAGAGTAACAAGTCGGATTTTAGGCTTGGAATGGGTGAGAAAATTTTGAAATACAAACCTTTCACGAGGTCATCTATGGTTCGTGGTTTATTCTACGAACCGTAGATCCCATCCTTGGAATTCATACTAAATTTTAAGGCTCAAATTTCATTCCACGGGTCTAAACTACGATCCATATATGTAACACCCCTAAATATTAACCAAGAGTCGCATGTCGATTTACCGTTGCTTAATTACTACAATATGTTTTACTCTCATTTTGGGAACTTGAAATGTTGTGATAATTGCTAACTTGCTTAACATAAATTGTGATCGTAATTTAAGGTATCGTATTGGGGTATTTCCGTAATATTCTAATTAGAATTATGTATAACTTCAAAAGGAGGTGAGGGATATATATATATATATATATATATATAAGTGTGTATGTATGCATTTTGGGCAACCACCTTTTGGAGACAGTTGTGCATTGTGATAAACTTCACTTGTGAGACTATATTTTGACACCTCTTCTAGTCAAATTTGTCTCACCTGAAGTATAAGAACCTTAGAACATTATCTAGTAAGTTGTTCTTCAAAATCACAAGAGAAAAACTTAGCCCTATTGGCTGGAATTCGAGAACACACACTTTTTTTTGGTAAGTGACGAAATTTGTTTCTGAGTTAGGTAGTGTTTGGTATTTTATGGATATCTCTTTCTATAGAACTTAGTTTACAGTGAATAAATATGATTTGGAAAGCTAATTCGAACACTTACGACTCTTATGTTTATGTAAAACTCTAATTTAGCTGTTATGGATTCGAAATATGGGACGCAACATAGGACAAATTTTGTCCAGATTTCTAAATTAGAAATCCTGTATGAACAGCTGTTAGTGTTTTGAATATATCTTTTTATACAAAATACATTTTGCAGTGATTCTTGTTTGTTTGCAACCCTAAGAGATTTAGCTACATCTTTCATGAAGGTTATAAAGTCTAGTTTTGACGTTTTCCTTTCCAAATCTAAGTTGCGACATGAGGTACTAGGCTGGTAAAAATTACTGTTTTGGGAGCATAGTCGTTTTTGTATAGGCAAAGCTTACTTGTGATGATAATCATGTTTTACATCAACATTATTGAGCTGCTAGGAATGAAAGAATTTATTTAATTATATTTTTAAGGTTTTATATACTCGTGAACAAGTTGAGGACCTTGATACGTTGGTTGGTTTACGGTTTGAACTCGTGAAGTTGTGTTGGACTGTTTCTATGCTAAAGCACTGAGGTTTGTGTATAAACTTTTACTTGCACTCTTTTAACTGCTGGTATATCTTAAAGTTGATCTTGGTACCTTGGTTACCTCTTATCACTTTGTATTGTCGTGTTGGTATCCTTTAAGATGTTAAAGACGCTTGTGTCTCCCACTTGTACGGATTGTTTGATCACTTGGCACTCTTGTTGGGACCTTGTCCTTCTTGTGGCTGTGACTTTGTCACTATTGGCATACCTCTTGATTCAGATCATTTGCCATCTTGACTCTGGATTTTTAGTCCGTCTTAAGAATGGAAGTTGTCCATTTTAAGTACGAACTAGAAAGCCATTTTTAATATGGTTCTTGGTTCTCTTGATTATTGGGCTTTGACCCTTCTTGATACAGGGCGTCGGCCCGTCTTGATACATGTTTGTGCTTGGTGTGACGACATGATGTATATATTGGGCGAGCCTTGTTATTGAATCTCTTGAAAATTGGTGCTATGAGCGTTTTTGACATTTGGATCTTTAATTATCGAACTTGATACTCTTATTATATTGTTTACTTGATTTAATTATTATGTTTCAATAGTGCTGCTCATGGCTTGAGAAAGTTAACTTGGTGAATCTTATGGCTCTGAACCTATAGTTTTTACACCACTAAGCTATATGCTTAGAGATATTGTTTCTATCGTAGGGAATGATTGAGTGGATGCATGAAGCGGGCCAACCATTGGAGATGGAGATTTTGAGAGCTTTAAGGAAGATCACATTTGCATATAGGCATCTATATTTTGTATAAACCTTGAGAGTTGTACATGATCTATGTGTTGTATATTTACATGAAATTTTGAGGACTAATTTGATCATGTCATCATGGTTGTGATATAAGTATGACTTTATGTTTTGTTCTTTTGGGGTGTGTAAGCCCAAGTTTTGTAATATATTAAATTACCACTAATTTTGAATGATTGTGTGAAGCATGAACGACCTAGTTTGGATACTCGGCAGTTGGTAATATTTTTTTTATGTCATTTTTACTAGTGAGGATAATATATGCATAAAAATCTCGTGAGTTATTGGCTTATATTATTTCGAAAGAGTCATTACAGTATAAGTTTCTGCGAACCATAAAATTCATATTCAATTTTAAGGCTCAAAAGTTCATTCCACTGTAACAATCAAATCTACACAAATTTGTACCGAGTATTGTTTAATTCTTACACAAATACTAGATTTGACTTTTGAGTATGATGTTATCTAAAAGAATAGTCTTTAAAGATTATACTAGCATTACTTTTAAAAATAAAAATGGAAAAGGGTCAAAATTTCCTAAACTATATGAAATAGATTACTTATATCCTCTATTATATTTTGGGATAAAAAATGCCTCAGCCTTTATCTCAAGAGATCAAAAATGTATTCTCAAGAGTTAACAACCCAAATTTTTATCGCCTTGACAAGCCACGTAGAACTAACCCACCCATCCACCAAAGCGTTCCTAACTAGAATTCACTACAAAAAATTGGATCTTTAGCAGTGACATAAGTCACCACAAAATTCCAAAATGTCGCTACTAAATATTTTCATTAATTTTCATCATTAGATTATAAAAATGATTTTATATTTTTTTCTTTATAACAGGGATATTATTTTTTAAAAATCACAAATAACGTCGACTGAGGAGGCATTTGAAGATACTATTTGTTTTATTTTTATGTCATATTTAAATACATAAAATGTACAATAAAACATTGAGTTGAGGAGTAACTTTAGTGCTTTTTGTAATAATATTATTGTAGATCTATATTAATTTTAGACTTGACCTAGGTCATAACCAAAAATTAGTTGCCATATTTTTTAATGGGAAAAAGGATCAATATACCCCAAAACTATCGTAAATGATATGCAGATACCATCCGTCATGCTTTTGGGACATTGATGCCCCTGCCATCCAAAAACTAGAGCATATATGCCCTTCACTCTAATGGAAGACTAAATAAGGACACGTGGCGCAATCTTATCCGTCGATAAATATCAAATCGGTGGATAAGACTATGACACGTGTATGTCCGTTATAAAAGGTATATATGCTCTAGTTTTTAGACGGCAAGGACACCAATGTCTCAAAAATATGACGGAGGGTATTTGCATACCATTTACGATAATTCAGGGATATATTTGTCATTTTTTCCTTTTATAATTGAAAAAATGAGTTTTAATGGCAACTTTTTTGATCCCAAAATATAAGCGAGGATAAAAGAAAAAGAGTGAAAATTTCAAAACTTTGCATCAGAAATCAGAGAAAGGAGAAGAAAACACGAAAGATGTGCGGAGATATTGGTTCCGCAAGGAAGATGAGGAATCCATAAAGTAAGCAGGAGAAAGGGTTGGAGAAGAAAATGGAGAAATCAATGGAAGGATCCGTTGCCGCGCCGATTATATTCCTTATCGTCGTCGCCGTTCAGTACCTTTCCCGTTATGTCGAACTCAATACCAGTGTATTTTCTCCATTTCCCACCTCTTATCAAAAATTTATATTAACTTCACAATGTGTATGATATTTGGATTCATGTACCTCTGTGTTTTTATTTCTCATCCGATACGTTGTTGATTTTGTCACCTCATTTATCTGTTTTTGAGAGAGAAACTGTGTACGTACACATATACAATAATTTATACTTGCATATCATATCCAGACAGAGGCGGACCTATGTGTGTACGTATGAGGTGTAACTTTGGGAAAAATTATGTATGTATGTGTATATTTAGCTTGAGATATGAGATATATTTCATTAGGCACTTTAAAAACACTTAAACTAATTGGTGTAGTGGTTTAAACCATGCGCCCCTCCTAGATGAATATATGGCTAAAATATGTAGCATGTGAACCCGTGGTCTCTCTGAGAAACTGGATATTTTATGTTTATATTTTCTAAAATTGATATAATATTATCTGTTGGCAGTCATGCTACAAGTAAGCTAAATGTTGCACTTGGTTGAATGTTGAGTTATTTATCTGTACTACCAATATATAGATATACACACACACGTATACACACAGACAACCGATTGCTTACTATTGATCTTCTCTGTTATTTGAATATCCATTTGTCAAGAGTTTTAACACAAATGAAGTCATATTGTTTGTAGGTCAAAGTCTTTTTTTTCTTCCTGTTCAGATATATCACAATTCTTCTAATCTTTTTTCTTAAACAATAATTGTTTTGTTTTGCTATTGTCTTATCTCTAATATAACAGTCTTTGTTGTCAGAGAGTTGCTGTAAATGCTGCAGAGTTGAAGTTGCGTGCAGAAATTAAGCAGCTGCAAAAGGAAGCGAATGCCATGTCACAGTAAGTGATTCCAATTGTTCAAGTAACTAATCTTTATGTGATCTTGTATAGGAATTCAACAAGAGTTCTGCACATGAGTGTTATATTTTCTCTATCTGTTAAAGCTCTCTTGATCTATATTTATCTTTGATAATTTCTCTATCAATATGACAAGTTACATCCTTCTAGTAATCCTCTGTCACATTCTATATGCTTTAATTTTACTCGAGGTAGAGTTTAAGATGTCAATTTGACTTTTACCTCACCTGATTAAAACAATATGTTAGTTTGACTTATATTATAACAATGATAGTGGATTAGAATGTTAGAGTAAGTTTGATAGAGAAAATCATGTATCAAAGTTTAAAAACTTGAATAGTTTAATGAATCTGAATTCTTGAAGGTTGCAAAAATTGTAATTAAATGAAACTATCTCTAACATTTTTGAATGTTACAACACCAGAAGGGTGTCACATTGGAGAGGGTGGAGTATTATTTATCTTCATATCTATACGGAATGGAAAACTATATATTGATAGTTAATGGTAGATGGTGAAAACAAAAGTTGCTGTTTTTAAGTAGACACATGATATCAATAATTTCCCTGTTATGCTGTATAAAACTTATGATGTGTCTTAGGAAATGTTCAGGTTTCCAACCAAAATACTTGTATTTCTTCTGTTCCTTCTGGGATTTTAGTTAAGAAAGTGAGAGTTGTCATAGGCTGGTAATTCACTTTGTAGGTGATAATAATTTTGTACAGTATATATGATATGTAAAAGCTTATGTTGTTTTCATATTGATTTCAGGCCTTCAACATTTGCACAAGCTGCCAAACTAAGGAGGACGGCAGCAGTCAAGGAGCAGGAGCTTGCAAAAAGTATGGCATATACTACCATACTAAGAATAGATACTATTGTTTATCCATAATTCTTATAGACTTGATTTATGGGAATGCTTCTACATAGGTTCGTAATTCTCCATCAAAGTATAGTTGGACAAGTAAAATAGCATGTAGAAAGAAACTTAGGGCACTCATAGTAGAAAACACTAGAAATGGCAGTCAGAGTCCCGAATTCTCTATTTTGTCTGGTGTACTTGGGCTACCATTGAAAGCAAGCTAATAGAAGAATGCCTGGAGATACTTCTATCAAATTTAGCTACGCCAGTACTAATTAGTCTTGTACTAATATTCCTAAAGTATATGGGTGGTGAAACAACCAAACAGAGATGTCTTTAAGAGCAAAACATCCGTCTTTTTAGGTTCAGAAATAAAGGAACAAGGTTTGGCGTGCTAACAGTTTTACTTCAACATCTTATCTTTTTTCGTACTGACCCATGATATCCTCTCAGCACATCACAATTAGCGTGCACGCATCCAGCAAATTGCTTCCTAATTTTCTGGAGGACTTGGGGGACAGGGTGTTAGAATGTATGCGTCCACCAGTGATGACTGGACCAGGTCCCTAGACAGAATAATAGTGCGGAAAATAAATAGCTCAAAGTAGATCAGGCATAAGGATTTTACGTGGAACCCCCTTGCTCAAGGGAGGTGAAAACCACGACCTGTACTCACAGGATTTCAACCCAAACTCCGCAAAGTTTTAGATTACAAATTCTTGCAACCTAGGAATTAAAACTCTTTAATCCCTTCCCCCTTATTGTAGCAACTCTACTACAAAGGAAACTAAGCAATAATTGTGTTGCCCACTAAACCAACTAACTCTAGTTGATCTAGACTTTAAGAACCCAACAAGGCTAACTCTAGCCACCAACTCGGATCTTGAAGATAAGAGCTAAACAAGCAGCAGCTCTGCTGCACCCAAACATCA
This sequence comes from Solanum stenotomum, assembly GCF_019186545.1. Classification (NCBI taxonomy): domain Eukaryota; kingdom Viridiplantae; phylum Streptophyta; class Magnoliopsida; order Solanales; family Solanaceae; genus Solanum; species Solanum stenotomum. Next base: position 15,178,680 of record NC_064293.1, read on the forward strand.
ACTAACTCTAGTTGACACTCCTAGGCAACTCTACCCAAGAAAACATCAAAACAATAATGTAAAAAGGCTTGACTAAAACATAAATGATTCGACTAACTAAGTCTAGTTAATCCGACTCAACCTAAAGCCGCAACCGATCTACTATCCTTTATAACTTAGGAGTAGACTTATATTATAAGAACATAAGATACAACTCAAAATACAACAAAGACGCTTCAACACTTCATCTGATCCCTTGTTGAGCATGAGAGTGTTCTTCCTTGAAGATGGCTTTTTCTTAGTGAGCTTATGAATTTTCAGAAATACAAAACTTCGTTTGTCAAATCTTGGATTTGTGTTTGGAGAAAAGACTATTATCAAATGGACACAAACCCTTGGGACAAAGCCATTGGCTGAGAGCTTGCTACTCTAAAAAGTCGTGCATCAACCTGTCTTTTGTCTTTCCTCAACCAGGTCCCTTGTTAGATCCGAAAGTTTGTTAAATCATCAAAACTTCAAATCAACTTAACATAACAATTTCCCCCTTTTTGATGATGACAAACTAATATCTAGCCACTTCAACTTTCGTCCCTTGGTTTCGTTCATTCCCTTTATCATCAGTCCAAATGCCAGAAGACTGAGTCTTGACTGGATCTGGTCCCTTGTTAGATCCTGAAGTTTGTTAAATCATCAAAACTTAACATCAGTTCCAAAATAACACAGGCGTTCTCAATGGCTGTCATAACAAATGGTCAGTTCCATTAACACGTGTTGTACCCCATGAATACTAAGCTAGGAATATTAAAGGGCCAAATATACCAGCCTGTTTTTAGGACTTAAAATTATTTGAGCGACTATCCTTTTAAGTAGCAAGTTTCCATAATTCTTTGATTATTGACACTTTTTTCCTGCCAGTTAGAGCATAAATAGTTAGAAACCAAGTCTACTATCCTTCTTATGGTTAAAAACTAATGACAACTTGGTGTGATTTTCTATTAAGATCTATGTTGTTCGAACTCTTCAAAAATGTTGACGGGTGTGTGTAGGATCCTCCAAAGCTAGTGTATTGTTGGAGGATCCTACACGGGTGCGGCAATATTTCTGGAGAGTCTAAGTAACATAGATTAAGACGATTTATGATTTTTTTTAGGAAGATGCAGAAAGATCTCCACATGATAATCATTCACTTAGGAGGAGCAATGATTGAGTACCAAAAAAGCTAATGGTGGTGGTTTGAGAAGAAAGTAATTCATATGAAAATATAAATGGAACAAAAGATATGTGCACATGAGTGGTTGCTAGTGTAAAAACAGTCAGAAAATGTAGACGAGTATCTCATGTATTGAAAAAGAACTAACCAATAATATACACATATGATGCATGCTATTTACAAATTTGACTTTGTTTATTGATGAAAGTAGTGAAGGAGTCAACAAGAAAGTTGGAACTGAAGCTAGGTAATCTAGAGAATAAGGGTATTAGGATGTGTAGAAGTAAAACTGCATCTGTGTGCTGCAAGTTACATCCCTCATAAGAAGAACAAAGGTGATCTGAGATTAAATGGGATTGTGGCACCTATGTGCAGACAAATTCAATCTTGATTCAGATTCCTAGAAGAATGGTACGATTGATGCCGATATGACACATTGAATCCATGCAGACTTAGCAAAGAGAAGAACTTAATGGATGCATAAGAACCAAATTGGTGGCGCTCTTGTAAGTTGAGAGTGTAGATTAGTCATGTTGGCAGTTGGTATACTTACATTTCATCTCATTTTTGCCAAAAGTATTCTAGTTGAGAACAGTTGGTAGATTTCCTAGGATCTATGTAATTATGGTTTCAGCTTGTAACTTTTTGGAGGTAGCCAGCATACCCTTAATGCTGAAGAATACAACTTTAACTTTTATCAAAAAAAAGTATTCTAGTTGACTTTTTGATTTGTACATCAGTGAAAGAATAAAGAGATCCTCTAGTATTAGAATGCCCTTAAATTTGTCGTAAAAATAAATTATTGAGTACATGATTCTCAGATGGGTATCAAGGCGAGGATTCATACACCTGTTTCAAATATTATGAGATTGAGGTGTATTTGGTGTTCCTGTTGTCGTTTACTCCTAATAACTACATTTAGTTCCATACAGATCAAGAAAAGCTCATGAAAGAGATGAAATCGTCATATGATAAAAACAGAAAGGCCCTAATGGTTGTAAAGGTAATGAATGTGAGCTTTGCTAGTCAAGACGTTGATAACCTTTGTTAAAATTGTAAAATACTTAATCAGCTACTGATCACACAGGTCTTGACTTACTTCTTGATGATTATCTGGTTTTGGCGTATCCCTGTAGCTTCCATACCTAAGCAGCTCCTGCAACCATTCGGTAATCTGTTATCCCTTGGTATTTTTGGTTTCTTGACACTGAGCGTCATTTTTTCAACTTTAGGACTTTTGTGATATATTCTAGTAATATTGATTTTATATTTCACTAATTAGCTGTGCCATGCCTTTCAATGGGATAGACAGTAAATATATATATTTATTTCTTTCACCGCCATTGTGTGACTGTGTCACTGATCTGCTATAACTTTCCATGTTGCAGGTAGGATATTGTCTTGGCGATCTGGAGGTCCATCGAATGAAAATGTGATGGTAACTACTGTGAGGATTTAGTGTTGATTGGAATATTCTTTTTAAGGAAAACTGTGACTGTATGAACTAGTAATGAACTTAGGTCTTGAGTTTGAACCTTTGAAGGTTGGTGGGAGTACTCACTCAATTTCTGGGAAGGGTATAGTTGCTGATATCTTGAGACAAGTTTAAGACGTTAGGAAAAGATAATTTGGTTTTTGTTGATGGTGTGCGCGGGGGTGGGGGGCTGCTTATTCTCTCGTATTTCCATCAGTCCTCATTTCCTATGAAATCCCAAGTTCAATTAGCTATGAGAATTCCTTGATCGATAATTTTGGTGTCCGTTCACTTACAAAAATGTGACTGAGAGTTTGAAGATCTCAGTCTTGTTTACCATTTCTTACTTTCTGTGATTCATTTGTAACGTTTATTATGTCAAATCTTGTCCTTCTTTAGTGGTGTGCCAAATCCAGTATTCATGAATCACGTCACTTCCAAAAATGTCTTTTTATTGAAGAATGTTTGACAAACTCTGTGTATGCAACTGCAGGTGGGAGTCATTCCATGGTTAATATTGTCCACTAGAGTCAGCAAACTTATCTGCCGGAAAATATTCAAATAGGAGAGTAAGGCTCTAGATACACATCAATCGAAAAGAAGATGGCCAGTCTACTGATGTGTATTTATTTGATTGCAATTAATAGTCACATCGATCTGTAGATGAAATTTTGTCCTGAATGAGTCGAATAATACTGTATCATTTTTGACAAGATACATTAGTGTGAAGAGTAACTCGTAAACCTTTGTATGGTAGTGCCAACAGTGTCATTGCCACAGAAAGCATAAAGCTATACTCACTGTAGCTATAGAGGTGTGGAATCATGAATAGTAACTGAAATAAACATAGTTATAGGTAACATTTTTTTCTTTTTATCAATATATATCCAGATCCAGGTGCCTTGTAAAACTTACAGTAGAAGCTATACTTTTGCTCAAGTGATTGATGAGATTTTATATGATGAAGAGAAATGATCTAAACACGATACAAATAAATGTAGAAAAATCATATGATATAAAGTCAAGGAAGAACTTTTGATTGATGTTGGGGAGAAAAGTCATTCATACTACTAATTTATTTTTCGAAAAAAAAAAACAAACTGTCCCCAAATACTTGAGTTGAAAGTCAATCCGTTGTACTTTCTTTTTCTTTATTTATTTTTTCAACCTTCAAAATAAAAAATATAATATAAACTTTAATGATGAATCCATTTTATTCTTAAACTTTTAAATGGTCAAGATTTTATTTTTCTCATTCACAGTCTCTCGATTCTCCAAACCAATCTCTATTGATTTTCTTCACTCTTAAAAAAGCCATCATTAATCTAGACCACATGACACTCGAAGAAATAACAAACGAGATTCTATACAAACTTACACTATTCATTTTTATCATTCACCTTTTTATCTCCTCCAGAAGACCACTTAATATAAGCGCTACAAGCAATGCCTCTTGGATCAATTGGTAGTGTTTTGTGGCTTCTTCACACATGTCCTAACTGAGCATGACTAGAAGTAAAACAAACATTCTGCATGGATTTCATCGAATTTACTTAGTAGTGCTTTCCCCTGCCACAGTTTGTCGCAAAAAATTTAGGAGCTGAATAGTGTGTACTTGAGTATTAAGACGTCGATAAATAGCTAGCTTTGACATCGCAATTGGTGATTTGAGAACGATTGATGATGAAATTGTTTCCATTTTCACAAAATGTCGTCCAACTTAATTTGATGGTACTATTTGAGTTCAATTAAAATTTAGTTGAGGTTTGAGGGTGGCTAATTTCAGCTAGAAAAAAAAGGACCTATTTAATGGCTTGAATACTATTGCCAAATGATGACAATCTTGTTATTTGAAATTCAAGGGCAAATTTAAATTTTGCTGTTACTAAAAAAAGAGTTCATGTATTGAAAACTTTATATCTTAAGTCCATAAGGATAAATCAATCTAGCACGTCTTTTTAATAACCGTAGATTTGACCATATGTATTTATAAAAAAGAAAACAATACTATTGTCAAATGATAACAATCTTGTTATTTGAAATTCTAAGGGCATATTTAAACTAGTTTATTTTTGCTGTTAGTAAAAAAAGAGTTCCGTATTTTGAAAACTTTATATCTTAATTATTTTATAGGCACAAATAACGACGTCGTTTTGATTTAGCTGCCCTAAGTAATTTCTGCGTCTAAATAATGAGTATATAATCTCCTCATACAACAATTGAGAGTTTTCTGGGCCTTTATACAACACTTGTTCGCTAGGGTTTCGGTGCAGATTTTGATTTTCGTTTCATCTGAATCGTCAGAGGGTTTCTGCAAACTTGCGGAGCTATGTACGGATCAAGAGGGTAAGTTTATCTTACTTGATTAATTCTTAATTCATTCTTCTCCTATCTATTCATGTGTGTTTACTTGTATTTCTTTTTCTATTTTGATGTTCGTTTTCTAATTCTGTTGGCGAATTTCGATGCTGCTTTGTGTTAGTGCCATGTAGTAACTAATAATTATTGAATCTTTTTCTGGTGTTGAAAGGGTTGATTTTGCCTTTAGATTGTAAAACAAACACTTTCTTTTGCTATATATGGGAGGGTGAATTCGATAACATGGGGTTTCTGAGGGTTAGAACATGCCTGTTACTTCAAGATTATCCTTTGATTGTTTCAACACCATAACTTAAGGATAAATACCTTTCTGGGTGGCTCAGTGATTTGGTCTTGGGACTTCCATGTTGGAGGTCTCAAATTCGAAACCCCTTGCTAGCGAAAGCAAGGGGTTTTCCTTATGGGTCGAGCTCGTCGCACCGGGATTGCCTAGTGTGTGGTTTGCGAGCTATTGCATAGGAGTTGGGGTTTTACCCCGTGCGCACCCAAAGGATAGCGGCTGCGGGTTTCCCTTATCATAAAAAAAAACACTTAAGGATAAATTTCAGTTACATGTATCTATAACAGTTATCCTATATAACAACACTTCATTATAACGCCCAAGTTTTTTTCTTTTGGAACCAATTTCTCATGTTTTATGTTCTTTATAACAACATTTCGATATAGCATCCAAGAAATGTCCGTTATAGAGAGGTTTGCCTGTAGACCTTTTCAGTGTACACGACTACCATGTTTTTAGGGAGTTGTGGATTTCTGGCTCAAAAGTAAAGTTACTGATCTCTAGGAAGTTTTTACTAGCAATAAACTTGACCTGTACATTTGCTTTAGGATTGACTTATTGAGACTATCCTGGCTTGGAATGTTTAGGTGATTTCCCCCTTTTTTTTATATGATGGTAGGGAAACTTTTGGGTTATGATTGTCTTTTTCAGCATGGTTATTTGTCTTATCTAGCTCACTTTGTTTGTGTTGCTAGATATATTAAGAACTTATTGAAGGTAAAAAAATAACCCCTTTAAACTTGAGAAGTTTATGGTTCAGGTTTATGCTTAGGTATTGATTTATCGTGATGACTCCAATTTACGTGTTTTATTTTCTTGTAATTATGCTTGTTGGTTGGAAGCATGCATGAAATGTTGTTTTTTGTTTGGAGAAAAGTAGTATATGAAACTAGGTTGTAGGAGAAAATATGGGTTGGGTTTGGTTTCTTATTAACAAGGTTGAGTGGGGGAATTGTTTTTTTTTTCTTTTCTGGGTATCAATAATGAAGGGCAATGTTGGGGAGCGGGGGGTTTTCAGACGGGTACGAGATCGGCTCAAAGAGACCAAGAATGATGGAATCAAATCCCTACTTCGCAGTGAACAGCAGTGCAAGTGGCTATCAGCAGGCTTTTGACTATGATAACAGATCTCCGCCTTCTGCCTTTCCTGTTGTTCGTTTAAGGGGTCTTCCATTTGATTGCACTGAAATTGACATTTACAAGTTCTTTGCTGGCCTGGACATTGTGGATATTTTTGTGGTCAACAAGGATGGTAGGTTCTCTGGAGAAGCATTTGTTGTCTTTGCTGGTCACATTCAAGTGGATTATGCTCTTCGGAGGGATAGGCAGAACATGGGGAGGAGATATGTAGAGGTTTTCAGTTGCAAGAAGCAAGATTATTACCAAGCTATAGCTGCTGAGGTGAAGGAAGGAGGTTATGAATCTGACTACCGTGCTTCCCCTGCACCTCGTCCAAAGAGGGCCCAGAACAAAGATCAAATGGAGTACACAGAGATATTGAAGATGCGCGGTCTCCCATACCGCTGTAAGAAATCTGATATTCTCAAGTTTTTTGGTAAGGAATTTAACCTTACAGATGACAAGATAAACATTACCTACCGTTCTGATGGAAAAGCTACTGGTGATGCTTATGTGGAGTTTGCATCGGCTGAGGAGGCAAAGGAAGCTATGTGCAAGGACAATATGGAGATTGGATCAAGGTACATCGAGCTATTTCCTTCATATCCAGATGAAGCAAGACAAGCTGGATCAAGATCACGACGATGATGGAGAAGATTTTCTAGTATGGAATTTTTCATTTTGGGTTTAGACGTTTAGTCCTGTTAAAGACTCTCACCCCGTTCCCTTGCTATGTTTTCTACACAATATATATGAACCTGTGGAAGTTATCGGACTGTCCGTCTTGGATGTCTTAGTTGTGGTATTGGCCAACTCACTTTCAACTCTTGTGCCATCAATTGATTGTCTCTTTGTTCTGTAGTTTCGTTATGCTGAGTATTCTTGCTTTGCAAGTCAATTACTTACAAGTTTATATGCCTTTCTTTCTTTCTTTCTTTCTCCAATTTATTATATAGTTTGTTAGCCTTTCTGGTTTTGCTCAGAAGGGTTGGGAAGGTCCAGGTTACTATTTTCCTTGTCCGGGTACTTCTGTTTGTATGCTTATATTCCGTTTGCTCGTTTGCTTCCTAGTACACTTCTCCTTCTTTCTCTTTATTATGATTTGACTCGATTGAGGTGTGAGGTGTGAGGTGTGAGGTCTTCGATTTCTACTTTTCAAGTGTCAATTATAGTAACTATGATGACTGATGTATAACAGAGAAATATATTTAGTGTTATGTTATAGTAATTATGATGACTGATGGATTAGAGAGAGAGATATTGAATGTTCTATTATCATAGGAGATTATTTATGCTATTGTAATGGGGTGATTTAAATCTGTCTTGCTAGAGTGAAATGCTGAAGGGGATTCAGTAATTTCCAAGAGATTGAGAAACAAGTTTAAAGTGAATGGTATGTTCTAAAACTGCTTAATACAATGATAATCCCTTGAATTTGCTAGTAAATTTTATTGTGGCACTTGAATTTTAACTTGTTCATTGAACACATGATGAAGCTGTGAATGTTTATATTAGACATTTTTAGTTCAAGTTGTGAATTTTTTTTTGTGTGTGTTCTTAAGTGCACATTACGTCGATAATGTTACCTTCTTTGGGTGCAGAATTAAATTGGAAGTGTATAATATGAACGCTTTATCATGAAGTAAGTCATAGTTCAATTGTTTAATTTTCAAATTAAAGAGGTTCTGTATGTGTTGAGCCTTTTAAAAATGGTGTGATATGTTCATCTCATCTTTGGGTAAAAATGGTTAGTGGTTAACCTCCTAGAATTTGATTACTATTGTATGTTTTCCTAAGAAATAAATCAGCTTGTAGCAGTTTTTATTGATGGTTTTTTTCTAGGTACTAATTAATGCTTACTATTGAGAGTTGCATGAATTATGTTTTAAGTGATATGACTGCATCTTTCTTTAATTATATGTACTTGTACTGTCACTACACAACACAATTTAATTTGATAGAACTGCCCATGGTTTGACCAAGCAACCGTTTTGGTGAATCTTCAATATGTGGCTCTTAGAGAATAAACCCTGTGGGCTAGGGTCGTTTGGTACGTGAAATAAGAATAACAATCGATATGAAATTTAAGATCAACTTTATCTCATATTTGATTTGAGGTATTAGCTAACTAAGATCTCACCATTTGTACTAAAATAATAATATAAAATAATTTCATAGAATATGCTTATTTCATCCCGCGTACCAAATGACCTGTGGTGTTTAGAGTAACCAAGATGTATAGATGGTATTTTAAAGAAAACATATAGGTCTAGCTCAAATTAATCTGGAATTGAGGCTTAATTCATGTTGTACCTAGATAACTGAAGCATGGTTTGATTTGATAAATAATTTTATGGACAAATTACTTAAGTACACAACATTACTTTACTTATTCTCAATATTTCTCTACTTTTTTACTAAAATACAAAAATCCCTTATTTTCCCCCAATTCAACTTAACCGGATACTTTATTAGTTTAAGTATCTGCCCGTTATTAATAAAGTATCCGCGCTGCTATATTATGCATCCGCCCGTTATTAATTAAAGTATCCGTGCCAACAACTTAATAATTTAAGTATCCGCCCTTTATTAATTAAAGTATCCACGCTGCTATATTGTGTATCCGAAAGACACTAAAAAAGGGATTTTTGGTAATTAATGAAAGAGTAGGGATAGGAAGTAATTTCTTTCTTATACTATGTGATTTGCCTAATTTTTACTTTTTTTATTCTGCTCTCTATATTTTTTTTTCACTTAAAGACTAAACTTTTGATTAAGACAAGGTACGATGTTCATTTAATTCATATATCACATGTTACACCAATGAATCAAAGTCTTGGGGATTATGGTTCTTGAAAATTAAGGTCGAACATTATCACTGTTGTTGTGGTGGAACTAGCATTTTCCCCTGAAAATTTTGCGTTATTCTTCATTTTGACGTCTTATTTAGATAAATGAGATAAGATATATAGTTAATCTGAACTACGTATCTCTTAGTATTACTTAATTGATCAAATAGCACTATCATTAATTTTCGTTTCCTAGTAAATAGGAAAAACATATTTCTTAATCTTTTTCGAATTAAAGTAGGACAAATATTTGCTAATTAAAAAAAAAATTCTTTGGAAAAGAATATATATAAAAAGAAAAAAAAAATATTTATTTGGAAAAAAGACACTAACAATAAGAATATTTTTGGATCAAACTATTAATGACAAGTATTTTTAGACCAAATTACTATTAACAAAATACATTTTATTCAATAACACATAGTTACATACTTTAAGAATATTTTGAACTCTTTTCCGTAGGTTTTTTTTTTTTTTTTAATTTAATACACAGTGCCGGCTCAATTGTATAAAAGAAAAGGCATGTGCCTTTAAGACCCCAAATCTAAGGGATCTCATTTTTCTTTAACAATGATAGCTTATAGATTGAATATTATTCGTAGAAAAAGTAATTTTTTGTATAACTTTGACATATTTGAAGTACTATATTCAATGAAAGATAACATAAATTGATTATATTATTAAATAAATAAAAAAAGAATATTCAAGGAAATAAATTCTATATTAGTTATTAACAATGTTTTAATATTTAAAACTTTAATTTTATTTTAACTTTAGGTCATTAATATGCTTGAGCCGTTCCAATTAATACATGACTAACTTAGACCCAAAAAAGTTATCCACTTCAATTTCACTTATATAAAAAATAAAATGTTGAAGGATTTATAATAGATTATGATATTCCCTTATCATAAAGCATAGCTGTCCTCTAGTCTGTCAAAAGTGGTAAAATCAAAGTTTATTAGCACTTTGATTACATAATTACCATTCAAATAATTATTGATCATTATTTAATTTGACCAATCTTTGTTAAAAAAATTCCTCAACTTATACACCAATTATCGACTAAAGTAAGCTCAATCACTTATTCTGCCACTTTAACAAGGACTTTGAAATTTGTATGCACTTTACAAATGACTATTTAATATTTCAATAGAGAAAAAAATATTTAATAATTTCTTTCTGTTTGCTCAAAATTTAGTGAATAAAGTCCTCGATATTTATATTGGAAAGACATAATAAATAACCAATAAAATAATCAAACGTAGATAAATCGATCTTGACATCATTTTGATTTTTCTTCTAAAAAGAGGACTTAAAGATTTGATCTAAGTAGTAGTTATTTGTTTATTCATAAGATGAAGTATATTATACATCAACTCTAGTGTCATTTGCAAAAGAATCTTTTTTATTTTCAACTTGCATTTTCAAACTTTGACTTTCTATTTTCTAACGTAAGATGGTTGAATTTTGAAAGTGAAAAAAAATGTACTCTCCCTCTGTCTTTATATACTTCTCAAATTTTGACTTTGATACATTTAATAAGAAAGTAATTATTGGTATAGCGAATTTACCATTTTATCCATATTAATTGATAAGGTATTAAATATATCACTATATTTTTCAAAGACAGTAATTCAATGATAATAAATTGGGAGGATAATAGGAAAAAATAAAAATTCCTTCCTTAATTTGTCAAAAACATCAAGTAAAAAGAAAAATTAAATTAAAAAATATTTGACAAGTAAACAAGAATGGAGGGAGTATATGTAACAACATTAATTGGGGTTGAAATTAAATTGTTATACTTTCAATATAATCTGATTTGTCACATCATGTGGTTAATCCAGACTAGACTAACATAAATAAACTTTAAATTTAATTGTGGCATGTTTCCAAAAAAATCTTTTTCTCCCTTTCAAGACGGTTGTTGTGGTCCCTAAAATTACTATACAATGCCCTTTTAATTCAGAATTTGATGTTTTCTAATATTGCAATAATTATAACTTAACTACACATGCATCAATTCCACCACATATCGACTTTATATTTTGACCCAAATAGTGTTCCTGCTATACGTACTGGGTGGGGTGAAGATTTTTACTACGAGAGTTTGAAATATAAAAAATAAATATATAAAGAGGTCAAAGAAAATTTGATATTACTATATATATGTAAAAGATAATTATAATTATGTATAAATAATGTATTTTTCACCAAAGGGAGGCTCTGCACCTGGTTGGAGATGTTGGGGGAATTGATTAGAAACAAATACGAGCTCCCTCGGTTCAGTTTTACATATTAAGAATTTTAAAAATAGATTTCACGTTTAATATATAAAAGAATAATAGTAATTTTTTTTTGTATACCCTCAACATAAATTGTTTATTCGTCAAATCTCTTTTTCAAAAAATGTGAAGTTCTTTTTTATTAGAAGCAAAAAATATTACGCGTTACACACTTTTTTGTTTGTTTGTTTATTATATGGGTGTTTAAAATATTATTGCTATTGATACATATCCAATCTTTGCACTATCATAACATATACGTACGTACACTAGATTAATCCTGAAAAAAAGGATGACTGATAAATCAAATTAACTTAAAATTAAGAATTAAATTATGATGACATATATGTTTGATTGTTGAGGATTTCTACTATTAACAACCAATATAAGGAATCAATATCCATCATGGATGAGTTTGTTTCTCTGGTTAAAGTGATGGAATTTGTTTCAAACGTCCTTACGCCCAACTTTTATAGTTGAATTTAAATTTAAATATAATTAAAGTTATCCTACTTTCCACATGACAAATTAAAAAAAAAGTCAAATTTGTACTCTCTTTTTGGGTGTGTAATTTTTGTTTTTTCATGCGTTTTATTAGGGTGAATAATATTGTTTACATCATCACTTCACTTGGGACATTTATGTTCTTTATCTTAATTTATATGACATAATTTTTTTGGATTATTCAATTTTGTTCTTATTTGATAACTATTGGGAAAAGAGTTCAAAACACATACAAATTTTGGCCGAAATTGTTGTTACACGCTCTAACTTTGTGAGGGTTCTATATATGACCTGCCTGAATATTTTTTAGTGTATTATTGAGGTTATTATCGGCTTAGTTGGATGAGCAAGTGACCAACAATCTCTGTTAGCGCGTAAGGGTGGGATTAAAGTAAAATGAACCCATTTTTGACATATTTGAAATACTATATTCAATGAAAGATAACATAAATTGATTATATTATTAAATAAATAAAAAAAGGATATTCAAGGAAATAAATTCTTTATTAGTTATTAACAATGTTTTAATATTTAAAGCTTCAATTTTATTTTAGCTTTAGGTCATTAATATGCTTGAGCCGTTCTAATTAATACATGACTAACTTAGACCCAAAAAAATTATCCACTTCAATTCTACTTATATAAAAAATAAATGTTGAAGGATTTATAATAGATTATGATATTCCCTTATCATAAAGCATAGCTGTCCTCTAGTCTGTCAAAAGTGGTAAAATCAAAGTTTATTAGCACTTTGATTACATAATTACTACCATTCAAATAATTATTGATCATTATTTAATTTGACCAATCTTTGTTTAAAAAATTCCTCAACTTATACACCAATTATCGACTAAAGTAAGCTCAATCACTTATTCTGCCACTTTAACAAGGACTTTGAAATTTGTATGCACTTTACAAATGACTATTTAATATTTCAATAGAGAAAAAATTATTTAATAATTTCTTTCTATTTGCTCAAAATTTAGTGAATAAAGTTATCGATATTTTTATTGAAAAGACGTAATAAATAGGAGTAACTGATAAAATAATCAAACGTAGGTAAATCGATCTTGACATCATTTTGATTTTTCTTCTAAAAAGAGGACTTAAAGATTTGATCTAAGTAGTAGTTATTTGTTTATTCATAAGATGAAGTATATTATACATCAACTCTAGTGTCATTTTGCAAAAGAATCTTTTTTATTTTCCACTTCCATTTTCAAACATTGACTTTCTATTTTCTAACGTAAGATGGTTGAATTTTGGAAGTGGAAAAAATGTACTTCCATCCTTATTTACTTCTCAAATTTTGACTTTGATACATTTATTAAAGGGAAAAAGGACGATCAAAAATATCCTTGAACTATCGAAAATAGCTCACATATACCCTTAAATTATATTCTGGCTCAAAAATACCCTTCCGTTAAAGTATTGGGTCACAAATACCCTTACTATTAACAGAGGTGTGTTAAGTGCCATGTGGACGCCACATGGACGTCACGTCGATGCCACACAAGCACCAAACAACTCTCACCTCCACATAGACCCATACATCCTAAGTATTAATTTTTCCCTCATTTCTTTTGGGACATACAATTTGACCCACTCTCATTTCTCTAAAACTAATTGTTTAGCAAATAGCCCATTTATGCACCTGTCATGTTAGGGACCTTTATGTCCCACGCGTTCCCTTTAAATATGAGTAGTAACTTTTTCCCTTATATATAACTAAAATTTCTTAAACTTATCATGATATTTTATTTAGACAATTGAATTAAAACTTATTTCAATTAAATATATCTCAATTACTAATAAACTATTTTAGTTAGATTTAAATTTTAGAAAACCTTTTTTCAAGTCAAATTTTGTACATTTTTTTATGTTAGGGCTATATTTTTATTTGTCTATTAAATAGTTAAATTAACTATATAAAATATATATCATTTACTCTCATTATACCATTTGCCTCAAGAAGATGTAAATTTTCACACATTTTTAGTAAAGTTAATCTATATAATTAAAAGAAAAAATAAACTTTACGTGATTAATTTAACTATATAATTGACAAATAAGAATCCGCATCAATCTTTATTAGAAATTAAGATGTATAATTGAACATAAATTAATTTAAATATCTAAATACAATATTCTAATAAATTGAGGAAACTAACGTTAAGTCTTAGTTTTTCAACTTTTTTTTTATTCGACACATTTACAACCTACTCATATCCAATCCATTAATCGTATACGATGAGGGCAAATTAATACTTAGGATGTATGAGTTTGGAGATTTATAGTGATGAAATCAGCTGGGTAAGTATTGTTTGCGTGTATGCCGCCGACTTTCGCGGCGGCAAGGATGATGTATTAAGGTTTCTCGTCGGCGAAGAAGGATTCGATGGCGGATTGGTTAGTGAGATCGAGATCGGAATGTGTACGGAGGATGAGATTTGTGCAGCCTAATTGGTGAAGTATCCGAACCACGGCGGATCCGACGAGTCCACGGTGGCCGGCGACGAAGATCTTAGCGGAAGTATCTATCGGCATTTTTTGTGTGTGGACTCAAATTTCTGTGTGCAATGAGATATACAAATAAATGTGCATTAACAATATTTAGAAATGAGAGTGGGTCAAATTGTATGTCCCAAAAGATGAGGGCAAAATTAATACTTAGGATGTATGGGTCTATGTGGAGGTGAGAGTTGTTTGGTGTTTATGTGGCATCGACGTGGCGTCCATGTGGCGTCCACATGACACTTAACACACCTCTGTTAATAGTAAGGGTATTTGTGACCCAATACTTTAACGGAAGGGTATTTTTGAGCCAGAATATAGTTTAAGGGTATATGTGAGCTATTTCCGATAGTTCAAGGATATTTTTGAGCCTTTTCCGTTAAAAAAATAATTATTGATATAATGAGTTTACTGTTTCTGCCCCTATTATTGATAAAGTCTCAAACATATTTATTCACTATATTTTTCAAAGATAGTAACTCTTTTTTATTGGATGTCTCCGAAGGGACCAAAGACAATAACTCAATGGTAATAAATTGGGAGGATAATAAAAAAAAATTGTCCATCAAGTAAAAAGAGAAAATCAAATTAAGAAATATTTGACAAGTAAATAAAAACGGAGGAAAGGAGTATATGTAACAACATTAATTGGGGTTGAACATACTTTCAATATAATCTGATTTGTCACATCATATGGTTAATCCAGACTAGACTGACATAAATAAACTTTAAATTTAATTGTGGTATATTTCTAAAAAAATCTTTTTCTCCCTTTCAAAACAGTTGTTGTGGTCCCTAAAATTACTATAAAATGCCCTTTTAATTCAGAATTTGATGTTTTCTAAAGTCGCAATAGTTATAACTTAACCACACATGCATCAATTCCACTACATATCGATTTTATATTTTGACCCAAATAGTGTTCCTGCTATACACACTGGGTGGGGTAGGGTCAGTAGCGTCAAGATTTTTACTAGGAGAGTTCGAAATATAAAAAATAAATATATAAAGAGATCAACATTTTTTTGATACTACTATATATATATATATAAAAAAAAAAATTATTTTAATTACATATAAATATTATAATTTTCGTCGAAGGGAGGCTCCGCCCCTGGTTGGGGACATTGGGGGAATTGATTAGAAAACAAATACGAGCTCCCTCTGTTCACTTTTACATATTTAGAATTTTAAAAATAGAGTTCACTTTTAATATATAAAAGAATAATAGTAATTTTTTTTGTATACCCTCAAAATAAATTGTTTATTCGTCAAATCTCTTTTTCATTAGAAGCAAAAATATTGCGCGTTAAACATTATTTTTTGTTTGTTTTTGAAGTTTATCATATGAGTGTTTAAATAGTATTGCTCAGTGGCGGAGCCAGAAATTTCACCAAGGATATTCAAATTTTAAACAATTGATAAATTATTTTTTAGGGGGAGTGGGTTCACAAAATTTAAGAATTAAATTACATATCACTTAATAACTAAATCATACAAAAACTTAAAATTATAAAACTATCAATAGTATAAATCAAAACTAATGGAGAAAAGTCAACAAAAATAATTTTAGCTACTAATTGAATATACTTCCTCTAGTTCATATTAAGTGAATTGTTAAGACTTTTTTCATGATCCATATTAACTGAATATTTCAAAGTTTAAGAGAATGATTAAAACTTTTTTTCATATTTACCTTTTCTTTTAATAAGATTCTTAACTATTTTACATTTTCTAAAAGAATAGTGAAAATGTAAAATAGTTTAGAAATAATCAAAAGTATAATAGTGGATAGTAATCTTTGATTTTATATTTAAAAATAATTTTTTGAAAGTGTGTTATATCTAATAATTCACTTAATATAGATTGAAAATATAAAGATAAAATCTTAATTATTAAGTTAATCAAACTTTATGGTTAATTGTTAGGTTAATCAAAATTTAAGGCTAAAATATGAAGAATAATAGAAGATATGGGGAGCAGCTATTGAGGATCAAACCTCGGACCTCAAAGTTATAAATTTGCACGCTTACTGCTAGACTACCAATCTTTGTTGGGTCTAAGGGTATTCAATTTATTAGATATTCAGATATTAAACAATATTCAACCTATGTACACCATATAATTTTCCGACGAAAGATATTCAACTGACCACCCTTACTTGGTTGTAGCTCCGCCCCTTTTATTGCTATTGATACATATCCAATGTTTGCACTATCATAACATATACATACGTAGTTACGTACACTAGACTAACCCTGAAAAAGTGAAGAACCAAATTAACTTAGGATTAAGCACTAAATTATCATGACACACATATATATATATCATGGATGGGTTTGTTTCTCTAGAAAGCTTAACGTGATGGAATTTATTTCATACGTCCTTATGCCCAACTTTTATAGTTGAATCTAAATATAATTAAAAGTGATCCTACCTTACCACATGACAATTTTTTTTTTTTTTTAAAAAAGGAGTCAAATTTGTACTCTCTCTTTTTGGGTGTGCAATTTTGTTTGTTCATGCATTTACTTTGGTGAATAATATTCTTTTACGTCATCATTTCACTTGGAAATATTTTATTTTTTTGTCCTAATTTATATGACATAATTATTTTTAGAAAATATTAATTTTCTTTGATTATTTAATAAATAATAATAATTTTATTTGATTTCTATTTAGTATCATTATCCCTATTTTATTTTTATTGTGTTCCACTTAATATTTTATTGTGAAGAAAAATCAATTAAAAATAAATATTAAAGTGACTTAATATATAACACCAATTTGATAAGCGTTATCTTCACTTATTTCTTAAATTACTTTATGTTCAGTCAAAAAATATCACATAAATTAAATAGGAGGGAGTTTACTTGACCATTAGAATATAGATATCAAATAAAAACTTGTCCGGATATTAGGTGTGTGAATAATTATTGGAAATAAATTAAGGGACAAAATATGTAGAGATTACCTGAGAGTTAAGTACCAACATAACCAAAACCAAAAGCAGACTAAATTAAGGTTATACACATGCAAGGAAATATTCAACTAATTATAAAGAACCCAAAATTGTTTTTTTTTTTTGGGTCATTTTATGTGTTTTTGCGGCAACGTTGAAAATATTTTGCTGCGTTCTCACTAATACTTTTCAAGTTACGACAAAATCATATCTTACAAAATTGTGATGCATCATACATCTTTGTTTTTGTCAACTGAGTTAATTGTACATAGAGTGTCAAAGTCAGAATTTAATGTTTATGAGTTCAAAATTTTAATTTATGTAAGTCTAAATTAATAATTTATATATATTTATTATATCTCCTTAAGATAAATATAAGATTTGAACAAAGATATTAAATTCGACTGAAAAAATCATAACTTTTATTCTAGCTCCACACCGAATTCTAAGGAAGAAATATGCAGCATCTGCACTTCAAAATGAATTTAAATTTTTATCATGTGGGTGTTTGTTTTTCTCTATTAACACCTTATCTTTATTCTTTTAATCTTTTAACTCCAATCTATTGATAATTTAAAATTATAATAAAAAATTTGAAGGATAATTTTATTTCTTTTTGTCGTGAAAAATTTAGATATGCAGAATCTAACCTCATTTTTTTTTGTTGGAACCCCTTTTAATAACAAGGAAAAATATTAAACGATAGGTAAAAAGTATGACAAGAATATGAAATTCATATGTTTCAAAAGTGTAATACACAACAAAATTGAGCATTTTGGGCTAATACATTATACACGAGTTAGTTTGGATCTATTCCCTTAAAAATAAAGAGGTTAAAAAACCAATGAAATATAAGTACTTCCTCGATTTACTTTTTTCGTGTTCATGAAAGGCAGTTTGATTGATTATCAGAATTAAATTGAATTAGACTAATTTAATATTTAAAATTTAGATTTTCGAAAACTATACGTAAAATATTATAAGTTTTAACCCTTCCATATTAATATAATGATAAAATGCATCTTAAAATATTAATCAAAATTCATGTAGTTTAGCTTTAAAAAAAATGAAACGTTATATCTTTACTCGAAAGATATTTTGGGCTAGGAAATTGGAAAGACAGCTAAATTGGAATATTGCTTAGTGCAACAGCAGTACTATATAGAAATTCCATTGACTAAGTCTGATCAATTATAAGGACATATATAATAAATTGTTTTATAAAATGCATGAGAATCTCAATGTGTAAGTACATGACCTAAAATAGTAATCCATATAATAAGGATTAGTAATGTATATTAATTAAATTAAGAAGTTTACTTGGTTAGAATAATGATTATTCGGAAGGGTTAAAAATACCCTTAAACTATCCGAAATAGATCAGATTTACCCTTAAACTATATTTCGGCTCAAAACTACCCNGTGTAAGTACATGACCTAAAATAGTAATCCATATAATAAGGATTAGTAATGTATATTAATTAAATTAAGAAGTTTACTTGGTTAGAATAATGATTATTCGGAAGGGTTAAAAATACCCTTAAACTATCCGAAATAGATCAGATTTACCCTTAAATTATATTTCGGTTCAAAACTACCCTTCCCGTCAAACTATTGAGTCAAAAGTGCCCTTCTTATTAACGGAAGTTGTTAAATGTCATGTGGATGCCACATAGATGCCACATTGCACTCCAATAGGGTTCCACTGCCACATAGACTAAATGGAAAAGGGTCAAAAATATCCTTAAACTATCCGAAATAGCTTATATTTACCTTTAAACTATATTTCGGCTCAAAACTACCCTTCCCATCAAACTATTGGGTCAAAATTACCCTTCTTATTAACGGAAGTTGTTAAATGCCATGTGGATGCCACATTGCGTGCCGATATGGTTCCACTGCCACGTATACTAAATCCCTAAATCCTAATTACTCTTTCCCCCCTTATTTTATTATTTTCCAGAAACGATTTCACCCCTTCTCCCTCATTTCACGGCTAGGGTTTCACAGTTTTCTCGTGGCTGGGTTTCAAAGTGGATATTCATGGTTGTAGGTTAGTAAATTTTTTTTTCTTATTTTATTATGTTTACGATTTCAAAGCATGATAATTAGGATTTCACCACTTTCCCCTCATTTCATGGCTAGGGTTTCATAGCTTTCTTCGGGGCTGGGTTTCAAAGTGGATATTCGTGGTTGTAGGTTAGTAAATCTTTTTTCTTATTTTATTATGTTCACGATTTCAAAGCATGATAGTTAGGATTTCACAACTTTCCCCTCATTTCGCGGCTAGGGTTTCATAGCTTTCTTCGGGGTTGGGTTTCAAAGTGGATATTTGTGGTTGTAAACATAATAAAATAAGAAAAAATATTTACTAACCTACAACCACGAATATCCACTTTGAAACCCAGCGACAAAGAAAACTGTGAAACCCTTGCCGCGAAATGAAGGAGAAGGGGTGAAATCGTTTCTGGAAAATAATGAAATGAGGGAAAAAAAAAGGAAAAAAAAGAGTAATTAAGATTTAGGGATTTAGTCTATGTGGTAGTGGAACCCTATTGGCGTGCAATGTGGCATCCACATGGCATTTACAACTTCCGTTACTAAGAAGGGCACTTTTGACCCAATAGTTTGACGGAAAGGGTAGTTTTGAGCCGAAATATAGTAGGGTAAATATGAGCTATTTCGGATAGTTTAAGGGTATTTTTGATCCCTTTCCTTTTAATCTATGTGGCAGTGGAACCCTATTGGCATGCAATGTGGCATCCACATGGCATTTAACAACTTCCGTTAATAAGAAGGACACTTTTGACCCAATAATTTGACGGAAAGGGTAATTTTGAGCCGAAATATAGTTTAAGGTAAATATGAGCTATTTTGGATAGTTTAAGGATATTTTTGACCCTTTTCCGATGATTATTCCATACATTATTAGGAGTATTGAGGTAAAATACCACTCAGATTATGAAGCTATATATATCTTTTAAGAAAATGAGTCATTTTTTAAAAAGAAAAATATAAGATTAATTAATAATAATGTTATCAAATTGGGTAATATTTTGATTACTAAAGAATATCAATCATAATATTTAGATAAAGTTTAAACTTTATTGTTAAAAAGTGAACGTGAATAGACAAATGAAAAAGTTGAACAATCGAAGTGCTTGGCTCAAACAACAAAAAATTCCTCCTAAAATAAAGAGAACTATAGGAATGATCATCATACAGGATGATCTTGAATTTTTGGCATTGCTTGATAAAATTTCTGATAAAATAACTTTTGCTTAAGAAAATTTGCTAGACAAAATTTTTGTTGTCAATCAAATATAAATTGTGGGCATAAATTAGTTTTCCCTATATAATATAATTTTGGAATATTTCAATAAATAAAAAATAGTGTGTGTTTAATTGATCACAAGATCTTACTTATAGTCAGAATTGGATGTGTTGCTCAATTGAACACAAATCATGATAGATGAGTAAGATTTGATAATATTCATTCTACATATCGTATTAAATTAGCCACAAGTTAAAAAAGTGCAAAATAGTAAGATTTGATGAATATTCATTTTACACAAATCATGTATCGATTAAAAATGTTTGAAGTATACAATTTTTTACAACTTTGTCCTCGTCATTCTTATAATTCACAAAATAATATTTTGCACTTTTTTAATTTAAAATTTGAGTTGCTAAATTAGTGTAAGAAAAGAATAATTGGCTTTGATCATGATTAATTTAGGCATAATACATATATATGCCCTTTAACTTGATCTCATTTTACATTTAAACCCTCAAATTTTGGGTGTGCACAAATAGACACATTAGTCCTATGTGGCACAATACACATAGGATACCACGTAGGATGCAAATTGTCATGTAGGATGCCACATAGGACATGTGTGTCTATTTGTTCAATTTTATACAAGTTTAAATGTCTATTTATGTACACTTAAAGTTGAAGGACATAAATATAAAATGAGGCAAAGTTAAAGGGTATATTTATGTATTATGCCATTAATTTACAAGTAAAGTAACTTAATACGACTGAAATGTCATACATAATAGACAATAAATTGCACTATCTTTAACCTCTATAAGTTAATCTCAAATTTCGACCTTATAAACAAAATCAACTTATGTGTATTGTGCACATTACCATTAGAGCTTATGTATGATAAACAAAAGAAATTTTGTTAAAATATATTTTTTCCCCAAGATTTTAGCAAGCAAGGACGAAAATACAAAATCACCCCTTATGGTATTTTTTTTTTTTTGCAATATTCCTTTTAAAATGGCGTGATATTATCTACTTTAGATCAAGCCCTCTCAACTTTATTTTTATGGCTATCAGTACGAAATTCTATTTACACATGTCCTATAATCTCTCCTTTAAACTAACTTTCACATAACTTATCATTCATTACTGATCATGAGCTAAAATAGTCCAAAAGTACTAGTAACATAATAAGATATTGTTTGCTTCTAATCAAACTCACACAATTTTTTTTTAATAAAATATCATACTAATAATAATATTCAACATATTACTTAACTTTTATTTTGAGATATCGATATCAATATAGTAAGAGTAATACTTTATTCACAGCCATTTTTTAACCAAAAAAAAAGGTGGCCTTCAAGTGGCCGACCATGTAATATAAATTTATACTCGTGAAATAACATACCAAGCAAGTCTCTTTATAGGACTTAAATACCCCTTCAATTTTACAATATGAGTGAAATACAGTACCCCTAAATTCTTATCAAATTTAGAGGTATTTTTAATATTTCTTTCGACTTTTTGTAAAAAGCTTTATGCTCCTACAAATATTTGAAATTACTTGCTATGTAATGTGACGAATCAGAGATATATCTAAGTTTAATTAATCAAGTAGAGGAGGTGTTTTTAAGATTGTCAATGATTCAGAGAAAAACTAATAATTTCATAGATATTTTCAATACTTTTCTCCAAGAAAAACGAATAAACAAAAATTCTTTTTATAGTTGAGTTGTGTTCACTTGACTTAGACTTTCACAACGAAAGTGTCAAATTTAAAATCATTTATTGAACTCGTCATACTAAGCTTATCTAATACGATTTACTCTTTTACACCATTTATTTATTAGTAATATAAACAAAGTTCATTTTCTGTGTATGTATTCCAACAAGGATGACGACTTCGACTCAATTTTCTTTGTCATGTAAAAGAAATAGTAAGAAGAAAAAATGGTTAATGTAAACGGCAAAATTGGGCATAATTAATTTAATGATGACTCGGCGGTTGACTTGTCTTTGAGATTGGTGATTGCCATTGCCACGATCACAAAACTTCAAATATCAGCTAAACCAGGAAACCACACTGCAAAATCCTTGAAAATTTGGCGTATCAACAACAATATTATTAGCTTTACTCTAAATTCCACCGTTTTGTCAAAAGTTACAACTTTGCTATTCTCTTCATAAAAATCAAGATTTCTCCTTTTGAATGATGATAACTATCAGTTTAGTAGTATTGAGCTGAGAATAAGAAGAAAACGTAAAAATTGATGGGGAATTGTTTTGGATCGGAGATTCTTGACACTAATCCTAGTACTAAAAGCAACACATCAACTAGACCTTCCACCCCAGGTACATACTCACGTTTTACTTGTTTTCTCTGTAGGTTAAAAAGTCTATTCTTTTTAGGAAAATGATTTTGTTCAAATTCCCAAATGGGTTCTTCCTTTTGCTATTTATGGGGAAGATTTTGACTTTTTCTTGATTTTCTGCATGTCATCTTGTGCAAAAGATGCTAATTTTCTCTCTTTGTTGAGTCTTTACTAAAGGACCCAAATGGCTCCTGTTTCATTTTCTTGGCAATTTGTAGGTTGTTTATAGTTTTTGGTAAAGCCCCTTTTCAGATTCATAGCTTTTAGCTTAATTGGGAGTAAAAAGACTAGATTTTTGGGATTTATTAAATGAGTATTTTTTGTGCAGATACATCAAAGAACTACAGTAGTGGTGTTGGATTTTCGACTGGCAGTAGTACTGGGCGTAGCCGTTTTTCAGTGGCTGCAAGTGAGGATTCATGTTTGAATGGAGAAATATTGCCTACTCCAAATTTGAAGACATACAGTTTCTCTGATCTGAAGGCTGCCACAAGAAATTTCAAGTCTGACACGGTTTTGGGGGTGGGAGGTTTTGGGACCGTATTTAAAGGATGGGTTGATGAGAAGACGCTTACTCCAACTAAAGTTGGAACTGGTATGGTTGTTGCTATCAAGAAGTTGAACTCAGAGAGCATGCAGGGATTTGAAGAGTGGCAGGTATGACAATTCTTTATACAATTGTTGGCATTTATTCTTTGCACAATGTTGGACCATCCTTTGTGGAAGAAGGCAATAGTTTGACCTTTTTTGTTGGAGAAAGATCTTTCATGACACATCTTAGGAAAATGCCCATGAATGGAAAGAACATATGCTACCTTGTTGCTGATCATTCGAGGACAATTATGTGGCGTTGGTTGTTAAATATGCTGAATAATTTGGGTATCCAGTTTTTGGTTAACTATTATGTATGAAACATTTGCAGTTTATGTTCTTTAGTCAAGTAAAATCTGTTGGTAGACAGGCTAGTCAATGGTTAGACAGTGTCTCTGTAACAAACTAGGATTTCCTCTTACATGGATGAACTCTTTGATGAAGTTGAACGAATAAACTACTAAAGTGGAAAAATGTGTGTATTGAGACATCTTTATAAGTAATTCAATCTATAGTTAGTTATTGAGAGATTTTAGTTCCGTAATTTGCATGTTTTCAAGCTGGAAACAGACATTGATCTTGCTAGTTCACATTGTGTACTGATTATACACAATTACTTGCTGAATGTAAAGTCCTCTGTTGGTTTGATTTGAGTCCATATTTCTCCATTTACATCCCAACGATACAGATAAAAAGTATGAGCTAAACTTTTGTAGTTTGCATAGCTATACACAGATTGTGTGAAATAATTTCTCATCTTGTTAGTTTTGAGTTAACAATATCATATAATGCGTCAAACTTCCTATCTTACTCCTAATCACACACTTTGAGCAATGAGTACTCATCTGCGTCCTGTTATAATACTACTTTCGTTTTTGTTGTTGAAATAATTTCTAGTAACTTCAAGTTAACTTGTTGCTGAACAGATTTTTTGCAACTGTATAGTGGCCCAATATTTAATTGATGTCTTCAGGTAATTGTAGTGTGCAGAGACATGAATAGTATAAGAGCTATCTGCCGATTTATATTAAAGGCCTCTCCAAAATTGTGGTGTCAGCCTTAGCAAATTTCATATCAGATAGGTAGTTTGTTGAGTGGAGGAAGAAGAATACAGCCTCTGAATATCCAAAATCCAGCCAACTCAGGAATAAAATGAACTGTTTTACAAAATTGACCCATATTTGAGATATGATTCAAAAAAAGATCAAGGGTTTCCATATGTATTATTGTTGAGATCTATACTACACAAGTGTACGTGGTCGACAAGTATTATTCCTATGAGGACTTGTTACTAACTTCAGACTAAATTAAGCTGTTTCTAACATCAATTGTGTCAGCTGTCACTGCCATTCCTGAAGTTGGGATGGGTGTACCTTTCTCTTTTAGAGAGAGTCGTACTGTTTAGTTATTTAGGTTTCTTATTTCCTTATTTAGCTATCAGGAGTGTGTACTTGAACTTTTCAATATTCTTGTTTTGTTTATCAACTAACTTCTGTATTGCTAGTTCACTTTTAAACTTTATATTATTTGTCATATATAGACTATAGTTAGATGCTTTAGCTAAAACTCCTAATCGTTCAATTAACTGCAGGCAGAAGTGAACTTCTTAGGAAGGCTTTCACACCCAAACCTTGTTAAATTGCTGGGATATTGTTGGGAAGACAAGGAACTGTTACTTGTATATGAATTCATGCCAAAGGGAAGCTTGGAGAACCATCTTTTCAGAAGTAAGATGTTCTGTACTAGAGTTTCAACCGAAACAAGGTTAATAATGATATGATGCACTGATCTCTGTGATGTTGCTATGCAGGGAGCACAGCTATTGAACCACTTTCTTGGGAGTTGCGGCTCAAAATTGCCATAGGAGCGGCACGGGGTTTAGCTTTTCTACATTCTTCAGAAAAGCAGATCATTTACAGAGATTTCAAGGCCTCCAATATTCTACTAGATGGGGTATGATCTTTTGACTTGTGATTCATTTGGTAGGCCAGTATTCTAAAATATTATAACAATAAGAGAATAAGGACAAACAAACGCTAGATTCAAGAGTCAGCTACTACATTGGTTGGACCAGTGGCGGAGACACCCTTTAGTAATGGGTGTAATCTGACACCGTCTTGCAGAATTCTTTCTTATATGTGTGTATAAACAATTTTTTTTTCTAGAAAACAATATGTATACGTACAGTAGGTCGGCGGCTCGGTGCTACTTGTAAAGTTTGCAAAATAATTATCAATTATGGTACACAAAGTGAAGTCTTAAAATGCTACAATCCCAGACCTAAACCCACTCACAAACCGAATAGTTACTAACTGATATCTCTGGGTAAAATCATGCATATGCCATTCCCCCTAGGGTTTTGGCCTAGTGCTTAGAGCATAGAGCAAGGTGTGTGTTAGGCGCACGTCATGCGTTCGAACCTCATACTAGACAAAAGCTCGGTATACTCAGTATTTGAGTGAAGGGTAGAGGGGTACCCATCAAGCTTCGAACCATGTGGCACTGTTCCTCGGGAATTTCTTGATTATCAAAAATAAAATAATATCCTGCATATGCCATTGGTTTGACATATACTTGTTGCATATCCAATGCACTTGATACATCTTGTTAGTAGCTG
Organism: Solanum stenotomum; assembly: GCF_019186545.1. Taxonomy (NCBI): domain Eukaryota; kingdom Viridiplantae; phylum Streptophyta; class Magnoliopsida; order Solanales; family Solanaceae; genus Solanum; species Solanum stenotomum. Next base: position 15,205,095 of record NC_064293.1, read on the forward strand.
GGTAATTTGGGTCAGTGGTTGTTTGACTGCCGTTGTTTGTTTTCATTTTTTCTGTTTGGAGTACGGGCATGTGATTGATTGAAGGGTATGGAATTTTACTATAGCGTATATTTAGTGCATGTTCCTTATGTTTTCTCTTTCTTTTATTCCCTTCAGCTTTCACACAATTGAAACATGAGCAAGTCCTAGAATCAGCTGGATTCCTGAAATTAATCATCTATTATATTTTGGCTTTGGGAGGATTTCCCCTTCCATATGGTTCCCCAATATTTCTCAAAGAGGCTGTGAGTTTGTATATTATGCGATAATATGAGTAGTAATACTGAACTTGAACGTTTTGTTCTGTTTAATATCATCAAAATCCCTATCTGATCTCATATTGTTTTTTCTTTTCCGATGGAGAATTAAATGAAAGTATAAGGAGTATAACTATGTTTTTTCTTCAATGGATTTTCCTCCTTTCCAACTTTTATGTACATCTGCATAGGGGACAAATTTTGAAAGTCTTCTACTTTTCTGTTTGTAGAGTTACCATGCAAAACTATCAGATTTTGGCTTAGCTAAAGTTGGGCCTTCAGCTGGGAACTCACATGTGACTACTCGTGTCATGGGCACATATGGTTATGCTGCTCCTGAATACATTGCAACAGGTGAGCACTATTTTCGAGCCCTTGTCCCATTACTTTTTAAGATCTACATATCAAATTATGAGCATAATTCCAGCCATTTTATCTCAAAAGTGATTCCATATTCTGGGGACTTTAATGGGTGAGAATCGCAAGTGACTTGAAGGCTTAGCTCTTTGACTCGAGGTTGCTTGGTTTTCAATAAGAAAATAACCGTAGTGCTTCATGAATTAGTTAAGTAATTGCATTCGCTTGTTTGATAGATTTGTCTCAACTTTCAATTCAAAGAGGCTCGCTGTGTGAACAAATATAACTTGCAGAAACTAGAACTTCACTATTTCTTCTTAAAATTTCATTGTAGTATCAATGCTTTCATATGTGATCTATGTATAACATTTTTCACGCTCTCCTGCATTGGCTCGGATTTAAGTACCTAAATATACATGCACCTCTATTGAACCACCAGTAATAATTTGATCACAATATGCTATATGCATTAAATTGCAATTATAGATGTACATCTGATTTGCCAGTGTGCAGAGTAAGCAAGACTACCTTGAAAGAAAAAACTAGATCCCAGAAACATTTGCAGTATAATGTGTTAATCCAAGGATTCTTGTTATGTCAACAGGTCATCTGTATGTAAAAAGTGATGTATATGGATTTGGTGTCGTCTTGCTTGAGCTTTTAACAGGCTTACGAGCACTTGACACAAAACGACCTGGCGGACAGCATAATTTGGTGGACTGGATGAAACCGATGCTTTCTAACAAAAGGAAGCTGAAGTCCATTATGGACGCCCGAATGGAGGGCCAATATAGTTCAAAGGCAGCAACACTTACTGCTCAGCTTACTATAAAATGCCTAGAAGGAGAACCTAAGAAGAGACCTTCTATGAAAGAAGTAGTGGAAGTGTTGGAACAAGTTGAATCCATAAAGGAGAAATCCAAACCTTCCAAAAGCAAAACCGAGTCTTCATCTCATCGATACAAGCAGTCGCCGAGAAGTTATCCTTCTCCACGTGGTGCAAGCAACCATGGATCCGGAGCTGGATCTGGAAGATGACAGGTACAACTGGAAAGGCAAACACGAGCTGCAGAAAAATGAGTTTGTTTATACATTTAATTGTATTGAATTTGTTGTAATCCAATTTGGTTAATCATTGTTTTGGATAACAAATTTTGTTAAATTGTCTGTCACATCTGTACTCCATGGGAATGAATGTATTTCTATCGTTTATAAGAATACTGATTTCATTTGTGGAAGGTATGACTACAGCTAAGAATAACAGGCAGTGCCTGCTGAAATGTAAATTTGTGTAAGCCAAAAGCTCTTGTAAGGCTCATATGATATCTGAATTTGAATGCACATATGACATATATTAAAATATTGTGATTTGAAAACTAATTAATTTAGATAGTTTGTTTTCTCAATATTTGAACAAAATAAAGTTTTTTTGTTGTAGAAAATTAATAAATATAAACTTTAAATAAAATATAATTATTCATTGTGGTAATGATTAATGGTGGTGGTTGTGCTTGTTGATTGACGGTGATAGGGTTGTTGGTAGTAGTTAGTGATGATGGTGAGTGATAGTAGTTAATAGTGGTGGTTGATGGTGGTGTCAACTAATAATGGTAGTTGGATGATGGTATTATAAATAATAACTAGGTTGTTCAAAATCGAACCGCCATCAATAAGTCAACTGTAAAATTGACTTACCCATTTAGGATTATCATAATTACATTTTCACCGTAACTATATTTATTAAATAAATGTTTATGTGCATGCAACCTCAAAATTTAGACTTTCATATATTTTTCACTATGACTTACATTTACAAAATTACCAGCTGAAGTAGAGGTAAAACAAAATTGTTTTGTTTGATTGGAGATCAATATATTGGTGAGTGAAAGTGAAGAAGGGAGCATGAAATGATTGAGCCAATACACTGCTCGATAATCGTCCGTTAATTACTAATTCGATACCAAACCAACCAATAGCTTATTGGTTGGTTAGTGGATTAGTATATTTAAAAGTCGATATCTGTTATTCGATAAATCAAACTGTTAAATGTAATTATCGTCTGATCCGTCCAATAAACAACCCTTAATAATAACAATGGTTTGGTGATATATTGCAGCGGCTAATAGTTATAGTTGTGATAATAATGGTTGGTGTTGATGATTGATGTTAGTAGTGGTCGTGGATGGTGAATACCTAGATGGTGGTAATTGATAGTGTGAGTGACAACGACACGTAGAGATGAAAGTGGATAGAGTAGCCTTTTTTTGTTAAAATCTTTGAATTAATATCTTGATAACATTAAGACTTTGTTATAGATGTTAGAAGGTGTTTGACTAAGCTTATTGAAGATTTTCAGAAGAAGAAACACTTGTTGTGTTTTCGTATATTTAGATGACAAATCTATCCAATTCACAAGCATCACAAAATTCATGAGTGCATAGTGTTCAAAATTCATGTCATAACAAGTAAATTTTCTTTGACCATTATCAAATGTAGTAGATTTGTTTCTTTCCTCTAATAATGTAACTAAGCATTTTTTTTTTTCGATTTAATATTAGAGCAAACTACATTAATCATGTAATTTTTGAAAGAGAATATTGTATGCCTTCTTATTCCTCATAATCTAGATAAAATTTTAATTTAGAAAATAAATTTTCTGAGAATTTAGAAAGAGCCTATCTTTAATCTTGTCCCTTAGAGAAGAAGAACCAAATTGAAAGAAAATTGCCGAAACGAAGTTTGTCTCTCTTGAAATATTGAGCTACTTTGCTGGAACCCTAACTCCAACAACAATTATTAATTCAGTGTAATCAAAGAGTAGAGGGTATACAAACTTTAATCCTACAATAGGTAGATTATTTCCGATATAAATTCAGTTCAGAAAAAAATAGTCCAAAGCAATCTAAAGATAAGGTAACGAAAGTGAAAACATAACAATGCATATTGAACAACATATAACTACAACAAATATTACAGTAATTGAAATACAAAAATTAACATAAAGCAACATAAATTGAAGGACAAAAAACTACATGAGCAATAATATGACTACCAGAATGGACGGATAACAAAAAAATGCATCACTATCGACTAACCTTCTATTTTAATTTGTGTACTCACACAACGTCTTATCCAATGCCATGTCTTTGATAAGCTGAAATTGCATCATGTCATGTCAAATTACCTCTCCCAATACTTCCATGGTCAACCTCTCACATCTTCGCACTAGGGTATTTGTGCATCTCCTCTTCACATGTTAGCACCATTTTAGTCTTTCTTCTGCATTTTGTCCTCCACCAAAACCACTCTCACCTTATCCCAAATATCCTCATTTTCAATGTTATCTCTCATATTATTCCCACAATCCATCGCAACATACATATTCCACAATTTTCATATTCCCCATCCCCCATCCCCAGGGCGCCGTGCCCTGAGGATCCCCCCCCCCCCACCTGGGACGCCGTGCCCCGAGAACCCCCCAATCACCGGGGCACCGTGCCCCGAGGACCCCCC
>NC_064293.1:15209565-15214121 GCF_019186545.1 Solanum stenotomum
CCCCCCCCCCCCCCCCCCCCCATCCCCGGACCCCCATCGAAAAGACAAATATGTAATGATAAAAAGAGACAGGTGTTGAAACCAAAGCCAATTGAAACTGGTTTGGAACTTTGCTAAAACTTGCAAAGTAAGCGTGGTAAGTAGAGCTAGGCATTATCACGTTTTTAATTTTAGTTTTTTATAAAAAAATAAAAATTGGGCCAAATTATTTTCGTGAATGTAAAAATAATTATTACAATTTTTTACTAATATCACCATTTATGATGACTAGTTTTGCTTAATTATTTATTTTGATAGGATTTATGTATAACTAATACATGTAATATTTACCCACCTTATTCAGTATGATATATAAAATGTATTAATTAATATATAACATATCATGGTATTATCAATACAGATTATTAGTATGCGGATTATTGAGTTATGAAGGTGATTAGGGCAGGGCGTCATGCGGAAGCTTACAATTGCAAATAATATGGTTGATAAATTAGACGATAAATAAAATCATATTAAAAACATATTATTAATATAGTTTGGCCAAACGACCTACATATTATAAAACTAATATTGAAAAACATAAATATGTTTAGGAGAAATTCTCCCCCTAAACAAGACTCTCTAAATGACTATATTGTGGATGTTATTGTTTTTGTGTTAGAAGAAACAAATCTATATTTATAGAGTCCTAAAACCTTTTCTTACTAGAAAATGACTAGCTACTCCAAAACATTTTCCTAAAAGAAAAGAATAAACCAAATATGAAAGAATAATATATTTTCATTTCAAGAAAAGTAAAAAACATTTATGGTAATGTTTTGTCTTTTCTTTAAGGAAAAATAAATCTTAAATTATAGTAAGAAAATCAGGGCAAAACCCTTACAAATCTCCCCTTTTGGATATTCTTAACAAAGCTTGATCTGTCTTCTTCATTGAATGATAATATTGTTCTTCACAAAATCTTCATCACTGTTGCTTGCCATGGTTAAAAATAAAATTTAAAATATATGGGTTAAAAATATTTTGTTTTTATTCTTAAAAATTGTAGCAACATGAATGTTGAAAATATGGTTGAAACTTCTTCTCCACATGTAGCTTGACAAAAAATCTTCATTATCATCAAATTGATTACAAATTGATTTCAAACCATCTTGAGCCAGTCTTCAACCTCGTTGAACCATAGAACCACCGGATCTTTGAACCATGTGCTCTGATACCACTTGTTGGGTTATGAATGTGATTAGGGCGTCATGCGGAAGCTTACAATTGCAAATAATATGATTGATAAATTAGACGACAAATAAAATCATATTAAAAACATATTATTAATATAGGTTGGCCAAGCGACCTACATATTATAAAACTAATATTGAAAAACATTAATATGTTTAGGAGAAATCTCTCCATAAACAAGACTCTCTAAATGACTACATTGTGGATGTTATTGTTTTTGTGTTAGAAGAAACAAACCTATATTTATAGAGTCCTAAAACCTTTTCTTACTAGAAAATGACTAGCTACTCCAAAACATTTTCCTAAAAGAAAAGAATAAACCAAATATGAAAGAATATTATATTTTCCTTTCAAGAAAAGTAAAAACATTTATGGTAATGTTTTGTCTTTTCTTTAAGGAAAAATAAATCTTAAATTATGGTAAGAAAATTAGCGCAAAACCCTAACACGGATATACATGGTTAAAGACATAACAATACTGATACACCAAATCAAACTGAGAATAAGAAAATAATGTCAACATAATTAATCTCAATATAACTAATTCAACATTACTAATCTCAATATTTTTAATATACTCTATTCAGTGCATTTCTTATACGCTCTATCAAACGACTACATTAGTGTTAATGGGTTTGGAGCGAGTTGGGCTTTTTGTTTTGGTTTCAGGGTCAGTGTAGAAAAATGACCCAAATTCCACTAGTGTAAGAGTTGATTACTTAAATACACGTTAGTTTGCAATATTACGAATCTTATCGAATTGTGGTGCGTCCAAATACATCCAGATATGTATTTCGGGATATATGAGGTAAAAAATAGGTGTAATTTATTCTAGATACACTGTAACCAAATGGATTCACATGTATCTGGATACATAGACAAATCTAATTGACCTTCCTCCCATCTCGCGCACCACTCTCCTATGTATATGGTATCCCAGATACATCCGAATTACATGTATTTGTATGTATCTTGTGTGATTCACATATATCTGGGATATGTAGACAAATCTCGCTCGGCTCCCTCCTATTTTCGCTCGCCTCTCTCCCTATTTTCAATGTATTTGATAACAAAAAACATGTATCTAGGTATAACTTACTTGAAATTTTATATGAAATTATTAATTAGTGATATAAAATGTAATTATTTCAAATTATAGGAAGAAATAGTCATATGAAAGAAATAATTGTGTAATTAGGTAGTTTCTCCAATAATTTATAGTGTGGTTTAGCTACATTGAAACTAATTTTCTAAGACAAAATAGAAAGAACAATTTCATTACTTGTTCTAAAATTAAAATTTTTGCTAAATTACTTCAGCGGTGCATTTATCTTTTGGTACTTTTTTTTATTGACTTCTTCTCTTTCTTTTGATGATAAATTTAATAAATTCTGGAGATTACAATAAATTAATACTCAATTCTGTCATTTATAAAAGAAAATTAGTTTTTAATTGTTTAATGGTTGATGATTTATTTTTAAGTAACCTATTTGGTCATCTCATATTCCAACTGAGATTTTTTTTTCCCTATTCTATAATTAAATTGAGTAGTTAATGCATATAATATATATATATATATATATATATATATATATATACACNTTAATGGGATCAAACTATGTTATACATATTTATATATAAAAGTTGATTTACGTGTTAATAGTTGATACACTAATTTAAATAAATTTTTTTCATGTATACAAGTGCATACTATATATTCAAGCATAAATATAACATTTTTTTAAAAATATTATTCGCGCATCGCGCGGGCACGTATACTAGTTTAAAGTAAAAAGAAAATAATTAGATTTGTATTAAATGTACGAATAAATAATTGACTTTTAAAATTTGTCAAAAATATGCACGGAAGAAATTTAATTTTATTGAATCCATTTTTTTCTCTACTTTCTCTTACGAAAACTAAAATTATTATTTCACTTATAATTCATTATATAAAAATACTAAAAATACTTTATGTGACGGAAATCCGTATACATATATAAAAACTAATTGTCAATAATATAATTGGTTAAAATTTGATAATTTTTAAAATATTTGAGTACTAAAAGAGATTAAAAACTTCAACACTTGAAAATTTGATTAATTTACGCAAAGCCTGAATGGGTTCACTAGTAAATAAAATAACACAAAAAAAAAAATATAAAATTCATTAATTTGGATAGGAAAGATGTTTTTGAGTTACCTTTATACAATATCCATTGACAATTTAAATGAAAATAAATGACGTGGAACTAAAAGAAAGACATTTTCAATCAACATCCTTCTTTAATTTATTATTTGTTTGTTGTCTTTAATTTTCATCTTCTCTTCATTTCTTGCTTCTAATTCAGCCTGCCAATACAATAACAAGTTCATTAATCCAAACAAATGAGAGAAAAAAGTAATGTCGTTATCAAATAAAATGTCAATGGTGTTTGATACGTGACGTTTAATTATTCATAACTTTTATTAGATTATCAATTATAAATAACAATAATTTGAGAATGGAGAGAAGTATTAATTTTACCTATGATCAACTTGCTCACGATTGTTGTTATGATCACCACTTGCTTCTTCATCTCTAGGCAAAGAAACTGGACCAGCCTCAATTTTTTTTATTTCCACCATAAGTTTTTCATAGTACGACTTAACTTCTTCCTCAGTTGTACGAACCAAATAACGCCACATACCTGGTGTTTCATCAATGCCATAAATAGTCAAAGCATTTTGAAACTTCTTGTGTTGCTCCCAAGTCCATGTTGAATTTGAGGCCATTTTCTACAAACACAAATTAATTACGTGATGTTTTGGTACAGAAAAAGTTAACCTAAACACACTATATTTATAGCAATTGAGAGATATAAATAGACAAAAATACGGTCCACCTCAAATTAGTCATAATTAATAAAAATTAATTATCTTAGATTTTCTTGCGGGGATATAGATTTTATTTCAGAAAAAAAAATAATAGTCCAAGTCAAAAAAATTATCTGAAAATAACAACTATATATATTGAGTGTTGGTAAGTAAGTTAAATTTTAAGAATCAAAATAAGTTGACCATATCAGAAAATAGATTTTATTTCTTACGCCATGCCCAGAGGACACCCCCCTATCCCCAAGGCGCAGTGCCCCGAGGACCCCCCCACCCAACCCCCTATTCCCAGGGGTTTTGTACCCTGAGGACCCTCTCCCCCCCACCCCCCATCCTCGGGGTGCCGTGCTCGGATGACCCTCACCCCATACCCTCACCCCCTCATCCCCGGGGAGCCGTACCCCAATGACCCTCCCCCTAATCCCCGAGGTGCTGTGCCCTGAGGACCC
>NC_064293.1:15214557-15218363 GCF_019186545.1 Solanum stenotomum
ACACCCCATCCCCGAGGCACGGCGCCCCGAGGATCCCCATCCCCCAGCCCCGGAATCTTGAATCACTAAAAATTCATGGACTATAGCACATGAAAATCAGAAAAATCTGGGCTTACCTACTTTGGGGCTCGTTTGAACTTGAAAATGCGCCTGTTTGCCCTTCAGAACCAACTGGCTCCATTACTAAGGTCTTAACGGATGTCTATGAAAAATTTCGGCCAATAACAAGCCAGAATTCCGGATCACCAAAAACCATGGACTATAGCACACGACAAAATCTAGTTTACCTGCTTTAGGGCTCGTTTGAACTTGAAAATGCGTTCGTTTACCACTCGGGACCAACTGGCTCTATTACTAAGGTCTTAATGGACGTCCATGAAAATTTTAGCAAAAAACAAACCGTAAATTCGAATCACCAAAAATCCATAGACTATATCACACGAAAATCTGCAAAATCTGGGTTTACCAGCTTTGGGCTCGTTTGAACTTGAAAATGCACCCGTTCACCCCATCGAACCAACTGGCTCCATTACTAAGGTCTTAACGGACCTCCATGAATACTTTCTGCGAAAAACATGTCGAAATCCTCGATGACCAAAAATCCATGGACTATAGCACACGAAAATCGGTAAAATCTGGGTTTACGTGCTTTGGAGATCGCTTGAACTTAAAAATGCACTTGTTTGCCCCTAGGGACCAACTGACTCTATTACAAAGGTCTTAACAGACGTCCATGAAAATTTTTGGCCAAAATCAAGCCGAAATTCTGGATTATCAAAAATTCATGGACTATAGCACTAGAAAATCGGCAAAATTTGGGTGTACCTACTTTGGGGATCGTTTGAACTTCAAAATGCACCTGTTCGCCCCTCGGATCAAACTGACTCCATTACTAAGGTCTTAACAGACGTCTACGAAAAATTTCAGCCAAAAACAAGCTGGAATTTCGGATCACCAAAAATTCATGGACTATAGCATACAAAAATCGGCAAAATATGGGTTTTCCTTCTTTGGGGCTCGTTTGAACTTGAAAATGCGCCCGTGTGCCTCTCGAGACCAACTGGCTCCATTACTAAGTTCTTAACGGACGTCCATGAAAAATTCGGCAAAAAACAAGCTAGAATCTTGGATAACCAAAAATTCATGGACTGTAGCACACAAAAATCGGGAAAATTTGAGTTTACCTGCTTTGGGGCTATTTTGAACTTGAAAATGCACTTGTTTGCCCTTCGGTACAACCTGGCTCCATTACTAAGGTCTTAACGGTCATCCATGAAAAACTTCGGCCAAAAACAAGTCAAAATTCCGGATCACCAAAAAATATATCGGCAAAATATGGGTTTACTTGCTTTGGGGCTCGTTTGAACTTGAAAATTCGCCAGTTTACCCGTCGGGACCAACTGAATCCATTACTAAGGTCTTAACGGACGTTCATGAAAAATTTCGATAAAAACAAGCTGGAATCCTGGATCACAAAAAATCTATGGACTATAACACACAAAAATTGGCAAAATTCGTGTTTACCTACTTTGGGGCTCGTTTGAACTTTAAAATGTGTATGTTTTCCCCTCAGGACCAATTGACTCCATTACTAAGGTCTTAACAGATGTCCATGAAAAATTTCAGCCAAAAACAAGCCAAAATTCCGGATCACAAAAAATCCATGGACTATTAAAAATCGGCAAAATCTGGGTTTACCTGCTTTGGGGCTCTTTTGAACTTAAAAAATGCACTCGTTTGCCTCTCGGGACCAACCGACCACATTATTAAGGTCTTAACAGACGTCTATGAAAAATTTCACCCAAAAACAAGCCGGAATCTTGGATCACTAAAAATCCATGGACTATACCACATGAAAATAAAAAAAATCTAGATTTACCTACTTTGCGGTTCGTTTGAAATTGAAAATGCGCCCGTTTCTCCTTGGGGGCAACTGACTCCATTACTAAGGTCTTAACGGATGTTCTTGAAAAAATTCAGCCAAAAACAAGCCAAAATCCGGATCACCAAAAATTGATGGACTATAACACATAAAAATCAGCAATATCTGGGTTTACCTGCTTTGGGGCTCGTTTGAACTTGAAAATTCTCCCGTTTGCCTCTTGGGACCAACTGGCTCAATTACTATAAATGATCAGATGTTATAAATTTCATTTTCCTTTTACATTATTAATGTTCGTTACTACATAATCTTGTATGTAAGACAATATAGTGTTTTAGTTTTAATGATTAGTAGGACTTAAGTATTATTTTATAAATTCTGTTATATTTAAATTCCCGCACGAGGCGTGGATAATTTTACTAGTTATATATAATATCAGTTTGGTTTGGTCCGGAGTTGACTTTCTTTAGTTAAAACCAAACCACTAGTTTGAGTTTTTTCTTCGATTTGACTCGATTTGCAATTTGGTTCAATTTTGTTCATCCCTATTGCCTAATAAGCTAGAGAAATGACATAAATAGTCCCTTAACTATAGAAGTAGGTCCAAAACGGTCCTTTAAGTATACAATTAACGGATTTAGTTCTTTAACTATTGAAAAACTTGTCAGCTTTGGTCCCTTAACTATACACTTACCGGTTTTAGTCCCTTAACTATAAACTTACCGATTTTAATCCTTTAAGTATTTAAAAACTTATCAAGTTTGGTCTTTGTCCATTTTTGTAATACAAATACCTTAGGTTTATATTAACGGAATCCATGCCTTGAGAAATTAAATCGTTTAGATACTTTTCATGTTGTTTCTCTCTCTGTTACTTTTTCTTCAAATTAACCGTATGCGAAAAACCTTAACCTTAACTGTTTAAAATAAAATTCACGAGGAAAGAAAATATAAGTCACAATTTTATTCAAAAGAGGATAAAATAGAGCATATTATTGTTATTAATAACTTGAATATGCTAAATTTTATTATAAAAAAAAAATATTACCCATTAAATCCAAAGTTTTACTCCAACGACTTCATTGAACGAAATTTGTTTAATTTTTTCAGAAATTGAAATTTATAAAATGGTAGATTTGCAATTTTTTTAAACTTTTTTTAAATAGATCAATTTTATTATTCTATTCATTTTATTTTACGTAAAGAAATTTGAGTAAATTGAATAAAATCCGCACTGATTAGCATATTCAAGTGTTTAATTTTATCCTCCGTTAAATAAAATTAGGGCTTATATCTTCTTTCCTCATTAATTTTATTTTGAATTGTGGACGTTATTGTTCTTTTCATAAGAGTAGTTTGAAGAAAAAAGGACGGGATTGAGAAACAACTTAAAAAATGGGTTAAAGATTTAATTTCACGAATATTTCAGTTAGTATAAATCTAAGCTATTTGTATTTAAAAAATGGACAAAGACCAAACCTAATAAGTTTTTGAATACTTAAAGGACTAAAATCGGTAAGTTTATAGTTAAGGGACTAAAACCGGTAAGTGTATAGTTAAGAGACTAAAATTGATAACTTCTTGAATAGTTAAAGGACTAAATATGTTAAGTGTATAGTTAAATGACCATTTTAAACTTACTCGTATAGTTAAGAGACTATTTATGTCATTTTCTCTAATAAGCTAGCTCAATTTGTCAGTACCAATCTACCACCACAAACTTCAGAGTTCTTTGCACAAGTCTCATTCAACATAAACCATAATCAAATTGAATATATAGAGTAGTCATTGAAAGACACCAGGAACAATGGTTAGCCAAAACACACACCATATGATGCTACTTATTAGCTGGCATAATGAATTTGTTTCAAAATATTTAAAATTTTAGAAAAACAAAAAATCACTTTGTTACTCACACCCCCCCC
>NC_064293.1:15221293-15223277 GCF_019186545.1 Solanum stenotomum
CCCCCGAATTTGGGTAAAAGCCCGAGTTCAAATTTTCTCCTTTCTCCTCTTGTATTTATTTGTTATTTTAGTACTAACTCTTCATATGAATTGGTTTTAACTTAATTAATTTTCCGAAGATAGTCGTTTCTCTTTATATTCAAAAGTTAAAATATTTATCCTTTCTTATATATACAACTTATTTATTACTTAGCTCCTTTTTTTTCTTGTTTTGTCGATAGTTAAGTTACCCCCTCCCCCTTTTAGAAAACTCCCATTTAGTTCATTCCCCCTTAAGATAAATAAAGTGATGAAAATAATTATAGTAATAAATAAATAAGTTTAAATAAATGAGTTCATTTACTTAGTTAAATTAAATTAGTTAAAGTAAATGAGTCCTTTTACTTAATTAAAGTTTTCAAAAAATTAGTTAAAGTGAATAAGTTCTTGTACTTAGTTAATTTCAAAAAAAATAATTAGTTAAATGCATTCTTTTATTTAGTTAAAATTTCAAAATTAGTTAAATTCATGATAAGTTCTTTTACTTAGCTAAAATTTCAAAATTAGTCAAAATTTATTTTGGTCAAATCGCCGGTCAACCGCAAGTTAGCGGGCATTCCGAGGGCCTAACACCTTCTCGGAATGTATATTGAACTTCGAACCCGTTTTCAATTGATTTTGTCTGTTTAAATCTTTTGAAAATCGTAAGTATTTTTTTCTTGATTTTTTACTAAAAATTAAGTGGCGACTCTATCCTTTTTGGAAACCCGATTTCTCTTAAACCATAAGTTTAATCGGTTTTCGAAGACTCAGTCATTTTTCCTTATACATATATTTTTAAATGAAACAGAAATGGCGACTCTGCCGGGGATTTAATTAAGTACTAACCATAAGATTTGACTTGTTTGACTAATTGTATTAATTGCTAAATTGTTTATCTGCTCTCAACGTGTTTAATTTGTATTAACTGTCATTGCATTCACGGCATCTTCCTATTGTATGTATAGTATATTAAGGACGGTTTCTGCATAATCGCAGTCGGACTTCTTATACTTAACCCTTTTTCAGAAGGATCGACGATTTATTGGTACGTCATGCGTCCAATGGTTGTTTTGAATTCCAGCCTAAGTTGTCCACTTGGGTTCCCGGTCTTTCAAAGCCACTCTTAGTCAACTAGCGTAGAGCGAAACCAAATCCCAATTTTTAGCGTATTTTGGACTAGGTCGACCCAACACCCAAGGCGTGTTGGGCCCATTAGATGTCCACTTTGTGTCTGTTTGGCCCATTTGCCAATAAAAAGACAATCATGCTTATGTGTTTAATTGAAGGACGTATATATCGATTTAAACAAATCAATTATCTATGGGGGTGGGGGTTAACTTACCTTTATTTGTTTTTCTTGTAGGATGAATCCGACGTTTAAGCCATTGAGAACTCGAATGGTGACTATACCTAATCCTTACCTCCAAGTTTGGTGGAAATTCATGAACAAGGACGATAAAAAGAAAGCGCAAAGACACATAGGCCATCTCCCGTCATTAATGGAAATGGTGGCTTACCCCAACTTGATTGGAACGATGGTGAAATTTTGGGACAGCAACAACATGGTATTTCGGTTTGGGGAAGTAGAGTTGACTCCGACTATAGATGAAGTCCTTGCCAGTTATGAGAGTGTCGGCATGTGCAACAAGAGGAAGCACCAACCCAATATTGATCTTCTATTTCCAAAAGTATGGGATTTTCTCTAAATCAAAGAAAAATTATCACTCGTCAAAGCTGAATGGATGGACAGGCTGCCCGGGTCAAATATTCCACTTCGAAAGTTGTATTATCGATTTGGACGCGCAAGAGCTTACGAGAAGTTTAAAGATGAGTTCGTGTCGGAAGAAAAATGGAAGGAAACACGCCCCCTCGCTTTTGCGATATGTCTACTTGGGACAATGGTATTTCCCCAAGGACCGAACTACACCATCCATCCAAGTGTAGTAATGGTTACTCATGCTAT
>NC_064293.1:15223689-15237601 GCF_019186545.1 Solanum stenotomum
GGCCCCCTACTTGATATTTGCTGGGTTGAGAGGAACTCGGCCATATGCTCCTTCTCGAGTACTTAAACAGCTAGGAGGGAAACAAGAGCTTCCTCAGATAGAAGACATGACAAGATTTGTGACGGATCATGAAAATGGCGAAGTCGCTTTTACTAAAAAGATGCTTCAATTATGGAAGACTCGAAGGGTATTGGGCGAGCTGGTGCCAAATAGGTTTCGTCCGGAATGTTCTAAGGATTACAAAGAATTGTTAAAGAAGAGTCTTGCCGGAACTATCGAACCCGGTCCAAACATTCCCCACATTATTGCAGATGTTGGAGCCAAGCATCAAATCCAACTTCATCAACTCCAAGAGAAGTATGACAAGAATGAGTTAGACCATCAACGCCGACATTCAGAGGACGCCAAAGTCATAGCTCAATTAAAACAAGAGTTACGAAGAGCCAGACAATGCATGTCAGAACTAGATGATAGCATAGAGCAACAGATTCAGTCGGTCGAAAGGTTTAGACATCAAGAAGGGGCTCGGTTGGCTAGAGATCACCTATGGGCGAACAGATACGCTATGTGGGAAGAGGTCGGCATCGCCAAGAGGACCAGACTTGGTGAAGGATCAGGAGGAGCTTAGAGTTTGTTATCGTCCCCTGCGTGGGATTGCTTTATTTGTACTTTGTTTTGTAATTTACTTTTCGAACTCATTTCCCTAATTTTATGTTTATCAAACATTTTTGAATGCTATTAATGAAATATTTTGGTGATAATGAATTGGCTTAAAAAGACATATACATCCTTCAATTCGCTAGGCCTACCCTTGGCACAAAAGGGTCACATGCATGTTTAAGACGCGATATTTGTCTGTTTACTTGTGTGCTTTAACTGTTTATGTGATACGTTGCTTTGAATGAGGATTTTTTTAGCCCACTCTTTGTCAAAATTTTCTGAGAATGCCAAATACAAGTCACTACCAAAATGTCCGACCAAAATTCCACGAGTCTTGAGTTTCTCAGCCAGAAATAAAATCCTACTACCAAATCCTGAAATGTTACTCTATCATCTCAGGAAAGGTGAAATTGCTGCTAAGATGGAAAATGGCAAGAATGTCGAAGTGAAAACGATTGAGGAGAGTCTAAGGATGAAACTGCGTCGACTCAAACAAGAGATTCGAGAGATGGGAGAAAGAAGAACAGAAGTAGAATTAGCCACCGCAGTTGCGCAAGCCAAAAGTGCAGCACTGGACTCGGAGTTAGCGGCTTAGATGACAAGATATGCTGTCATGAACGAGGAGATAGTTGCTATGCGGAAGGAACATGATGCTTTCAACAATGATATAACCATGAGCCTTCAAAAACTGCATGAAAAATACCGTTTCTTCAACCAAGAGGCCACCAACAGTGGTCCTGAGGGCACTGGACCTGAATCTGTTGAAGAGGAACTTGAGGAGGAAATTGTCTATAGACCTCCTGTTAAGGGACGGTGGAAAGAAGAGAATAAGGAAATCGCCCCCGAAACATATGAGTTTACCCCCTGTGGCTAATAAAGCAGTCAGAGAAAGAAGCTTCGGTGAAGGCACCATCTATCTCTTACGAGCTTTATTATCTGTTTTTCACTTTCCTTGTAATCACCAGAAATGAATGAATGAAAATGAAAATTTCCTTTGTATTCGAACTACGTAGGGCCTGAATTCTCCTTGGGAGATACGTAGGTAGCCTTTCAAGGCCCGGCCCCTACCTTTTTCAAATTTTCTTTTCCCCCCCTTTCATTCTACAAGGAAACATTGAGTTCAGATCGACAGATGCCAGAAGATGCAGCAAGAAGACCTTAGCTCAACGCAATTTAGCCTTTCTGAGTCACTAGCCCCAAAATAAAATGAGCAAATTCCTGCTTGTTCAAAATATTAGTCCCCATTACTTGTGGGTTAACGTGTCCTCAAACGAAGCAACTTCTATGTGTTTACCTGCTTTCTATGTGATATCTTGCATTATTCATCCAGAACTAATACTAACAAATTTGCCTTTGAGTTGTTTTTCTCTACAGGTAGTCAGAACTGATCTGTGTTGATACACTGGCCGATCATCCCTATTTTACCAGATCAAAAGGGCCTACAGATTCCTTTTCCAGCCAAAGTTCCCAAAAAGGAAAAGCAGCAATGGGTGATAACAACGAAGAAATCGACCTTACTGATGTCGTGGTGGCTCAGCTCGTTCTTGCCGACCAGAATGAACTAATCCTGCAGTTGATGCAACAAATTGCTGAGATGAGGGTCGAGATGCAGAAAAGACAAGATTTGCCTCCTCCGATTTTTGCTGTCAACACTCAACCAGACGAAAAACCTCTAGCTCAAATTCTCCCTCCTAACGTGGAACAGGCTCAAAACCCATCTTCAAGCCCTGCTTGTAATCCCTCCGTCATTGACCTTACCACCCAAAACCCCCACTACGCCTCAGCCTCTCATCCAACACCACCCCCTCCTCAAAAATCCAACCTCCAAACACCACTTCTTCCCTCTAATGCAAACCACCAAACTAGCCTGTCCCCCCACAGCCAAAACGTTAATAACCCACGCACTTCCCTACTTCACCAAAACCTATACACCAACCCCCAAACTTATCCTCAAAACTATCACGCCCCTTTGAATGGCCAGAGTCCCTCTATCGCTCCACCGCTATCGCAAAAAGCCGTTTTCCAAATACCAGTCCCCAACGAGCATGATGCCCATGGTTCGAAACTCGACCACTATGAGGAGAGGGAGAGAGAGTGGAGGTCGAAGGAAGAGACCGCCAAGATAGATATGAAGGAGGAAATTAGAAAGGCTATGAAGGAGTTGAACTACATTCCTGAGGTCGCCGGGTTGAGTTATGAAGACCTGTGCATTCACCCGAATTTGGACCTCCCGGAAGGGTTCAAGGTGCCAAAATTTGAATTCTTCGGAGGAACGGGGAACCCCTTGGCACACTTGAGGGCCTACTGTGACCAACTCGTAGGAGTTGGGAGAGACGAAGCTTTGTTAATGCGGCTTTTTAGCCGAAGTTTGAGCGGAGAGGCTCTAGAATGGTTTACGTCTCATGAAACGAAACAGTGGTCTAGCTGGAATGCTCTGGCTAAGGACTTCATCGAACGATTCGCCTACAATGTGGAGATCGTTCCTGATCGTTACTCCATGGAGAAAATGAAGCAGAAGTCGACAGAGAGTTACAGAGAATTTGCATATAGATGGCGAAAGGAGGCAGCTAGAGTTAGACCTCCAATGTCAGAAAAGGAAATTGTTGAAGTGTTTGTGCGGGTGCAAGAGCCCGAATATTATGACAGAATTATGTTGCTCGTTGGAGCAAAATTTGCTGAGATAGTCAAGGTAGGTGAGACTATCGAGGATGGATTGAGAACCGGGAAGATTGCCCGTGTTGCTGCCTCGCCCGGATCTTCGGGCCTGTTGAAGAAGAAAAGAGAGGATGTGTCCTCTATCTCTTATGAGGGGAAGAAGACCCCAAGGAAACCATCATCATACCAAGGTCGTTCTCGACCTTCACAGAGTTCATACCCGGCTTGTTATGCACAAGCCGATTACCAGAATACCCCTCCCCCCAGTTACCAAAACGCCCCTCTTCCCAGCTATCAAAATACTCCCCCTCCTAACTACCAAACTCCCACCACTATCTACCAAACTCCCCCGCCAGTTTACCAGACTCCATCTCATCACTACCGAAATGCCACCCCCAACTGTGCCAACGTCCAGACAAATTACCAAACGCCTCCCCCAATGTACCAAACCCCAGCTCCACTTTACCAAAATACCCCCTCGAACTACCAAGCTCCACAACCAATCTACCAAACCAACTCATATCCCAGACATCAAGCTCCCCGTCCGAATGCTCCAAATTATCGTCAAATGCCTCCTCCTCAACAAGGCAATTACAATCCCCCCCGTCCTAGATTTGAGAAGAAGCCTGCTAGAAATTTCACTCCGCTTGTTGAAAGCCGAACAAAGCTGTTCGAGCGATTAACTGCGGCAGGATATATTCATCCAGTGGGTCCCAAGCCGGTTGACACTAGCTCAAAGTTTTACAGGCCTGATCAGAGGTGCGCGTATCACTCCAACAGTGTTGGACATGATACTGAAGACTGTATCAATCTGAAGCATAAGATTCAAGACCTGATTGACCAGAATGTGGTCTCTCTTCAGACGGTTGCGCCCAATGTCAATAGTAATCCTTTGCCAAATCATGGAGGCGCCACTATCAATATGATAGAGACAGATGATGACTGGTGCGTGACAAAGTCAATAGTTCCGATTGCTCCCGATGAACTGGAAAAGGCTGTAGCTTCGTTGAGCATCAGAGAAAAGAAAGAGTTTGTGATTCTGACACCCGAGAAGGCTGTTGCCTTGGTGCCACGAGAAACTCTTACTCGACCAAAATTTGTTATTGAAACGGCTGTTACTCAAGGCATGACCAGATCTGGCAGGTGCTACACACCGGAAGAATTGGCCCAAGGGGGGCAGAAAAAGGATCAGACTAAAAGGCCGATTAGTGAAGCTGAAGCCGAGGAGTTCTGGAGGAAAATGCAGCCGAAAGATTATTCAATTGTGAAGCACTTGGAGAAAACGCCAGCTCAGATTTCTGTATGGGCTTTGTTGATGAGTTCGCAGTTACATAGGCAGGCTCTAATGAGGGCTTTGGATGATACTTATGTGCTTGTGGGTACTAACAGTGATAATTTAGCCGCTATGATAAACCAGGTCATCCGAGGACACCGAATCAGTTTCTGTGACGAAGAGCTACCCTTTGAAGGGATGATGCACAACAAAGCTCTGCATGTCACCTGTATGTGTCGAGACAAGATAATTAATCGCGTCTTGGTCGATGACGGATCCGGTCTTAATATTTGCCCACTTTCGACTCTGAGGCAGCTGAAATTCGACTTGGGAAAGCTTCACCAAAACCAAGTCAATGTGAGGGCCTTTGATGGAGTGCAAAGAGACACATTGGGTGCAGTAAACTTGGATATTCAGGTGGGTCCTGCGGATTTTAATGTGGAGTTTCAGGTGTTGGATATCAACACCAGTTACAACTTGCTTCTGGGAAGACCGTTTATTCATATGGCTGGAGCTGTGTCTTCTACCCTTCACCAACTAATGAAGTTTGTTTGGAAGGACAAAGAATTGGTCATTTATGGTGAAGGCAGTCATTCCAACGGGTGTGCACCGATCGTTGATGATGTCTCTCGAGGTTGTGATTTCTACGCGGTGGAGCTGGTAAATACCACTGGTGATGACTTGGCTCCACAGCCTCCTATGCCTGCCGTGTACAAGATGATTGCTATTGTTATGCTCCAGAATGGTTTCGAACCAGGATTTGGATTGGGGAAGCATTTCCAAGGAATCGTCGAGCCTATCCAAATTCCCGCCAAAGGAGCAAATTTTGGTTTGGGATATGTCCCAACAGATGACGAAGCAGAGATGAAGAACAAGAATGTTGATCAAGCATTGGCCAGGCCAATTCCTCATCTGTACCAGTCATTCCCGGTGCGAGGATATGTCAATGATGATGGTCTCGAGGAAGGAATTTGTGGCCTTTTTGAGAATATTGATGCGGTCATCGAAGAAGAAGCTGGGACATCAGGCATCCGTGATGCAGAACCTGAGGAGCAATTGCAGAATTGGACCTCCACACCATTCCTGATTTCCCGTGCAGCTTGGTGGAAAAGACATGTGTCTTTGTTCGTTTTTTTTTTTTTAAAAAATCGATGGTAGTACGGAAGAGGCCCGAGACCTACCCTTTATGCAGTGTTATTTGCTTGAAGTTTTTAAATTTCCTTGTGATGTTCAAAAGGGCAAAATGGCCCTTGGCCATGGCCAAAGTTCGTTCCTGCTTTTCAATTTAAATGAAAGCCTCTTTTATCGAAATTTATTTACTTGTCTGTTTATATTTTACTTTCCTAACTCTGTTTGTTTATGATTTCAGTAATAATAATTTAAAACCTGCCAATGTCATGTCATGTCATGAACCAAGTGAACAAAATGAGACAGGTTATGATGAGTGCGAGGAATACGGAAAAGAAAATGAGGTTCCCGAATATGTTGCTGAAGAGTTTCGACAATTCGAGAATCAACACAAGCCAAATTTGGAAGAAACCGAAACTGTGAATCTCGGAGATGAGGAATGTGTTAAAGAAGTAAGAATCAGTGTCCATCTGACGGAAGCTTAAAGAAGAGACCTGATTTGTTTGCTCGGGGAGTATGTTGATGTATTTGCCTGGTCTTATAAAGATATGCCGGGGCTGAGCACGAATATGGTGTCCCATAAGTTATCGATCAATCCAGATTTCAGTCCAGTAAAACAAAAGACTCGGAAGTTCAAGCCTGAGTTAAGTTTGAAGATCAAAGAGGAGATTACAAAGCAGATCGAGTCCCAAGTGGTGGAAGTGACGCAGTATCCGACTTGGTTAGCTAATGTTGTTCCGGTTGCCAAGAAAGACGGAAAAATAAGAATTTGTGTCGATTACAGAGATGTCAACAAAGCTAGCCCAAAAGATAATTTTCCATTACCAAATATTCACATTCTCATTGATAACTGTGCTAAGCATGAGATGCAGTCATTTGTGGATTGTTATGCGGGTTACCACCAGATCCTGATGGACGAAGAAGATGCAAAAAAGACAGCTTTCATCACGCCTTGGGGTGTATATCATTATCGGGTGATGCCTTTTCGTCTCAAGAATGCCGGTGCTACTTACATGAGAGCTGTGACAACTATCTTTCACGATATGATTCACAAAGAGATCGAAGTATATGTAGATGATGTCATAATCAAGTCTCGCGAGAGTTCGGATCACTTGACTCACTTGAGGAAATTTTTTGATCGTTTACGCCGATACAATTTGAAGTTAAATCCCGCCAAGTGTGCTTTTGGAGTGCCAGCTGGCAAGTTGTTGGGATTTATAGTCAGCAGGAGGGGCATTGAGCTTGACCCTTCCAAGATCAAGGCGATCCAAGAATTACCTCCTCCAAAGACCAAGAAAGAGGTGATGAGTTTTTTGGGAAGGTTAAACTACATCAGTCAGTTCATAGCTCAATCCACTGTGGTGTGTGAGCCCATCTTTAGGTTATTGAAAAAAGATGCCTCGACCAAGTGGACCGGAGAGTGTCAAATTGTTTTTGATGCCATAAAAAACTATTTGTCCAATCCGCCGGTGTTAGTCCCTCCACGAGAAGGGAGTCCGTTATTGCTATATTTGTCTGTCTCAGATAATGCATTGGGATGTGTGCTTGGTCAACATGACGAAACTGGGAAGAAAGAGCGAGCTATTTATTACTTGAGCAAAAAGTTCACTCCATATGAGGCTCGTTACACTCTTTTGGAGAGAACATGTTGTGCTTTGACCTGGATTGCTCAGAAATTAAGACATTACTTGTCTTCTTATACCATATACCTTATTTCCAGAATGGACCTGTTGAAGGGACTAACACCGGCGGTTATTGGAGATTCAGATTTGTTGATTCATCAGGTTCAAGGAGAATGGGCGGTGAAGAATCCAAAGATCACACCATATGTGCAGTATATACGAAAGTTGTGCAAGAGATTTCGCAAGATTGAGTTCAAACACACTCCCAGAACACAAAACGAGTTGGCCGATGCTCTTGCCACCATTGCCTCAATGATTAAACATCCAGATGCAAGTTATATTTGATCCCTTGGATATAGAGGTAAAAGAGTAGCCTGTTCATTGTTCACATGTTGAAGCAGAACCAGATGGTTTGCCTTGGTATTTTGACATCAAGAAATATTTAGAGAACGGGACTTATCTTGAGAATGCAACGTTCAACCAAAAGAAGTTGATACGCCGCATGGCCCTCAATTTCTTTGCAAGTGGGGAAATCCTTTATAGAAGGACTCCAGATTTAGGTCTTCTCAGATGCGTTAATGCTAGGGAAGCTGCGAAGCTTCTGGAACAGATACATGCCGGAGTTTGTGGTACTCACATGAATGGACTCACTTTGTCGAGGAAGATCCTTCGAGCCGGCTATTTTTGGATGACTATGGAACATGATTGTTGCAAGTTTGTGCAGAAATGTCATAAATGTCAAGTGCATGGAGATTTGATTCGTGTCCCACCTCATGAACTCAATGCCATGAGTTCACCTTGGTCATTTGTCGCTTGGGGCATGGATGTCATTGGTCCAATAGAGTCAGTCGCCTCTAACGGACACATATTCATTTTGGTTGCTATTGACTACTTCACCAAATGGGTAGAAGCAGCTTCGTATAAGTCAGTGACCAAGAAAGTTGTAGCCGATTTTGTTCGCAACAACCTGATATGTAGGTTTGGAGTACCAGAGTCCATCATTACTGATAATGGAGCGAATCTTAACAGTCACTTGATGAGAGAGATGTGAACAATTCAAGATTACTCACCGGAACTCAACCGCCTACCGTCCCCAAATGAATGGAGCAGTAGAAGCCGCCAACAAGAACATAAAGAAAATTCTGAGGAAAATGATTGATAATCGCAGAGGTTGGCACGAGATGTTGCTATATGCTTTGTTGGGTTACCGAATGACTGTCAGAACATCTGTTGGAGCTGCTCCATATTTGCTGGTATATGGAACAGAAGCAGTTATACCTGCAGAAGTTGAAATACCTTCATTAAGAATCATCCAAGAAGCTGAGTTGAGTGATGCTGAATGGGTTCGCAAGCGGATTGATCAATTAACACTGATTGATAAGAAGAGAATGGTTGCTGTTTGTCATGGACAACTGTATCGACAGAGAATGATTCGTGCCTTCCAGAAGAAAGTAAGAGCCAGAATATTTGAGGTTGGTCAGCTGGTCCTCAAACGCATTTTCCCTCATCAGGATGAGTACAAAGGGAAATTTGCACCAAATTGGCAAGGACCCTACATGATTCGCAAATTTTTATTAGGAGGTGCCTTAGTCCTGTCGGAGATGGATGGCACCGAATGGCCGAAACCAATCAACTCAGATGCAGTCAAGAGATACTATGTGTGAAATTTTAGTTTGTATTTCTGTCATTTCTTTGTAATCGTTCCATTTGCTTGTAATTTCTTTGTTTAGAATCTATCCCTATGTAATGAGCTACGTCTGACCTGAATTCTCAAAAAATGAGATACGTAGGCGGCCTATGTCGGCCTCGGTCGCCCCTTTTATCCCCCTTAAATATTTCTTTATATTTGAACTACGTTCGACCTGAATTCTCAAGAATGAGATACGTAGGCGGCCTAAGTCGGCCTCGGTCGCTTTCTTTGTAAAATTCCTACTTTTGTTAATCCTTGGGGGAACTACGTTTGACCTGATTCCTGCCTCAACGGGATACGTAGGCGCCACAAGGGCTCGGTCATATTTCCCATAGGATTTCTATTTCTCTTTACAATAGAAATCGCGACAGAATTTTTGAGTAGGACTCAAAAATTCTCAAGAGGAAGATCTCTCCAACAAAGTTGAGACCGAAGTTACTTTGAGATTTGCAACTGGGACAGAATTTTTGAGAAGATCTCAAAAATTCTGTGATTTGCTCACCGATGGTTAACGATAAGCCGAGATAGTTAACTGAGACAAGAATTTTTTGAGAATGACCTCAAAAATTTCAAAAAGGTTCAGCGAGAGTTTAGATCAACTTTGAATACTTCCCAACAAGTGACTAGACAGATCTCAAAACACCAACTCCGAATGACGTTCATTGAACTTGACGTGACATGACACTTGGCAGTGACTTTTCCAAAACATTTTTTTTGAAAATCTGTTTTTCTTTAAAAAATTTCCTTCATGTTTCAATTATATTTGCAAAAAAAAAAAAAATAATATTGTCTTATCTATCAAGAAGCGGGAGATCAGAAGAATCAACCAGAGATAGTCGGACAAGGAGCAGACAACTGAAGAGATCGACACAGATCAGTTCATTTTTAAACTAACAATTTTTCTATGGATGTAGGTCTACAGGGTGCCTCAAGATCAACGTATTCTTCCATTCAATGAATATGGAGAAGTTAAAAGGGCGAAGAGCTCTCCAAAATTAATAATTTTTCTGTGGATGCAGGAAATATCTTATGCTCCTTATACCAAGAATTGGGAATATGAGTAGCATTACTTTAATCAAATTCTTAGCAAGGCAAGGTTCATAATGAACATGCAATTATGTTCGGAGATGGGACAAATGAAAGTCTTGAAGAGAGAACTATTATTATTTCCCAGCAACTAAAGATACCTGGAAGATATTTATCTGCATTATATTATCAGATATGATAACATTCTTACCCTGAAGGTCATTTATATCGTATTATCAAATGAGATGATACCACTACTCCGAGGGTCATTTTTATTTATATTGTCGATCGAGACGATATCACTACCCGGAGAGTCATTTATATCGTGTTGTCAAAAAGGTGATACCACTACTTCGAGGGTCATTTTTATTTATATTGCCGATTGAGACGATATCACTACCCGGAGAGTCATTTATATCGTGTTGTCAAAAGAGATGATACCACTACTCCGAGGGTCATTTTTATTTATATTGCCGATCGAGACGATATCACTACCCGAAGAGTCATTTATATCGTGTTGTCAAAAAGGTGATACCACTACTCCGAGGGTCATTTTTATTTATATTGCCGATCGAGACGATATCACTACCCGGAGAGTCATTTATATCGTGTTGTCAAAAGAGATGATACCACTACTCCGAGGGTCATTTCTATTTATATTGTCGATTGAGACGATACCGCCGTCCAAAAGATATCCAGAAGATCACCTATGTTGTTGGGTGAAACATCATCTTCGTTCGGTATCAGAGATTCATGCATCGCGAAAGAAGGAATTCATGCATCGCGAGAAAAGATTCATGCATTGCAAGAGAAGATTCATGCATTGCAAAAAAGCTTTTGGTACGGACTTTAAGAATTATGGTCGAACCTCGAAAATGGGTCTCCTACATATCTCAGGCTATATGAGAATTCAGGTCACTTGTAGTTCGACTCTATCGGTTGAAAAGGAAATCTATTACGCAAGATATCCTTTGGTTCTAGAGGAGTGACAAGTAGGTCGAGTATGAAAAGAGGCTTGCAACCTCTTAGTCATGAATGTGGCGCGCTTCACACCCATAATTAAGAACTTACACGGACATAATTCCCAAAGCTCTTGGTGCATTGTCACTCAGATTGGAAAATTGCTTCCGGTGGACCCAAAATTTCCCGGATGCGAATCGGGACTGATAAACTAAGAAAAACCCACATGCCTTCTAAATATTTCTTGATGTCAAAATACCAAGGCAAACCATCTGGTTCTGCTTCAACATGTGAACAATGAACAAGCTACTCTTTTACCTCTATATCCAAGGGATCAATATAACTTGCATCTGGATGTTTAATCATTGAGACAATGGTGGCAAGAGCATCGGCCAACTCGTTTTGTATTCTGGGAGTGTGTCTGAACTCAATCTTGCGAAATCTCTTGCACAACTTCCGTATATACTGCACATATGGTGTGATCTTTGGATTCTTCACCGCCCATTCTCCTTGAACCTGATGAATCAACAAATCTGAATCTCCAATAACCAGCAACTCGTGAACATTCATATCAATTGCCATCTTCAGGCCGAGGATGCAAGCTTCATACTCAGCCATGTTGTTCGTGCATTCAAATCGGAGTTTAGCCGCCATAGGATAGTGCTGACCGGTTTCTGACACTAAGACCGCTCCAATTCCTTTTCCTTGATGATTTGCCGCTCCATCAAATAATACTCTCCATCCGGGGTACGTTTCAGAAATATCTTCTCCCACGAATGAAACTTCCTCGTCAGGGAAATAAGTCTTGAGCGGCTCATACTCCTCATCAACTGGATTCTCTGCAAGATGATCGGCTAAGGCTTGTGCCTTCATCGCCTTCTGAGTCATGTACACGATGTCAAATTCACTCAAAAGCATTTGCCATTTAGCCAACTTCCCAGTCGGCATTGCTTTTTTGGAAAATATACTTCAACGGGTCCATTCTGGAAATAAGGTATGTGGTATAAGAAGACAAGTAATGTCTTAATTTTTGAGCAATCCAGGTCAAAGCACAACATGTTCTCTCCAAAAGAGTGTAACGAGCCTCATATGGAGTGAACTTTTTGCTCAAGTAATAAATAGCTCGCTCTTTCTTCCCAGTTTCTTCATGTTGACCAAGCACACATCCCAATGCATTATTTGAGACAGACAAATATAGCAATAACGGACTCCCTTCTCGTGGAGGGACTAACACCGGCGGATTGGACAAATAGTTTTTTATGGCATCAAAAACAATTTGACACTCTCCGGTCCACTTGGTCGAGGCATCTTTTTTCAATAACCTAAAGATGGGCTCACACACCACAATGGATTGAGCTATGAACTGACTGATGTAGTTTAACCTTCCCAAAAAACTCATCACCTCTTTCTTGGTCTTTGGAGGAGGTAATTCTTGGATCGCCTTGATCTTGGAAGGGTCAAGCTCAATGCCCCTCCTGCTGACTATAAATCCCAACAACTTGCCAGCTGGCACTCCAAAAGCACACTTGGCGGGATTTAACTTCAAATTGTATCGGCGTAAACGATAAAAAAATTTCCTCAAGTGAGTCAAGTGATCCGAACTCTCGCGAGACTTGATTATGACATCATCTACATATACTTCGATCTCTTTGTGAATCATATCGTGAAAGATAGTTGTCACAGCTCTCATGTAAGTAGCACCGGCATTCTTGAGACGAAAAGGCATCACCCGATAATGATATACACCCCAAGGCGTGATGAAAGCTGTCTTTTTTGCATCTTCTTCGTCCATCAGGATCTGGTGGTAACCCGCATAACAATCCACAAATGACTGCATCTCATGCTTAGCACAGTTATCAATGAGAATGTGAATATTTGGTAATGGAAAATTATCTTTTGGGCTAGCTTTGTTGACATCTCTGTAATCGACACAAATTCTTATTTTTCCGTCTTTCTTGGCAACCGGAACAACATTAGCTAACCAAGTCGGATACTGCGTCACTTCCACCACTTGGGACTCGATCTGCTTTGTAATCTCCTCTTTGATCTTCAAACTTAACTCAGGCTTGAACTTCCGAGTCTTTTGTTTTACTGGACTGAAATCTGGATTGATCGGCAACTTATGGGACACCATATTCGTGCTCAGCCCCGGCATATCTTTATAAGACCAGGCAAATACGCCAACATACTCCCCGAGCAAACAAATCAGGTCTCTTCTTTGAGCTTCCGTCAGATGGACACTGATTCTTACTTCTTTAACGCATTCCTCATCTCCGAGATTCACAGTTTCGGTTTCTTCCAAATTTGGCTCGTGTTGATTCTCGAATTGTCAAAACTCTTCAGCAACATGTTCGGGAACCTCACTTTCTTCTTCGTATTCCTCACACTCGTCATCACCTGCCTCATTTCGTTCACTCGATTCATGACATGACATGACATTGGCAGGTTTTAAATTAATATTACTGAAATCATAAACAAACCAAGTTGGAAAAGTAAAATAGAAATAGATAAGTAAACAAACAAATTTTGATAAAAGAGGCTTTTCATTTAAATTGAAAGACAAGCACAAACTTTGGCCATGGCCGAGGGCCATTTTGCCTTTTGAAACATCACAAGGGAATTTAAAAGTTTCAAACAAATAACGATTGCATAAAGGGTGGGTCTCGGGCCTCTTCCGGACTACCACCGATTTCAAAACAAACAACGACACATGTCATTTCTACCCAGATGAGCGGGAAATCAAGGGTGGTGTGGAGGTCCAGTTCTGCAATTGCTCCTCAGGTTCCGCATCACGGATGCCTGATGTCCCAGCCTCTTCCTCGATGACCGCATCAATCTCCTCAAAAAGGCCACAGATTCCTTCCCTTAGACCACCATCATTGACATTTTCGCATACCG
>NC_064293.1:15243258-15308417 GCF_019186545.1 Solanum stenotomum
ACTTAATTTTTAGTAAAAATCAAGAAAAATCTTAAAGTTTTTCAAAAGATTTAAAACAGATAAAATCAATTGAAAAGGGTTCGAAGTTCAATGTACATTCCGAGAAGGTGTTAGGCCCTCGGAATGCCCGCTAACTTGCGGTTGACCGGCGATTTGACTAAAAGTGATTTTTTGACTAACTTTGAAATTTTAACTAAATAAAAGAACTCATTTATGTTGACTATATATATTTTTTTTGAAATTTTAACTAAGTAAAGAACTCATTTGTTTTAACTTTTTTTTTTTTTTTTTTTACTATTATTATTTTTATCATTTTATTTATCTTAAGGGGGGACGAACTAAATGGGAATTTTCTAAAGGGGGAGGAGGGTAACTTAACTATCGACAAAACTAAAATAGAGCTAATTAATAAGTAAGTTGTATATATAAGAAAGGATAAATATTTTAACTTTTGAATATAAAGAGAAACGACTATCTTCGGAAAATTAATTAAGTTAAAACCAATTCATATGAAGAGTTAGTACTAAAATAACAAATAAATACAAGAGGAGAAAGGAGAAAATTTGAACTCGGGCTTTTACCCAAATTCGGGGGGAAAATAGACTTTGCAACTAACTTGAAGATTAATTCGAGAAGAAATGATGTAACAAAAATAAATCATTTAACTTAAATGTTTTGAAATCATTTAGCAAGAAAAGTAAACTTTTTCAAAAATGGTCAAGTAAAGAAAACTAATTAAATAAGACGAAATAAGTTACCATAATCAAAAGTGGTTCATCTTTAGGGGATTAATTAAGTTAAATAACCAAATCACATAAAATGGGTTAGAGAATTAATACAAATAAATAAATAATGGCAATAACAAGAGGATGCCCAAATTTGGGCCAAATCTGATGGACTTGGGGCCCATTTTAGCCCCAAAGACCTGTGTATACCGAAGGCGTATATCGGTGTATATAGGCCGTATTTCGACCCATTTTTGTGTATATCGGACCGTATATAGAATATAGACAGTCCACTTCAAATTTGCAGCACATGTGTCGTCATTTTAGACCTGTATATCGCTGTTCTTTCTATGTATACTCGTGTATACACTTGTATACATCGTGTATACTGCCCTCTTTTGGGCTTTTGAGGCCTGCAAATTAAATTTCCAGCCACCTGTATTGCTTTCCACCTGTTCATCAATTTCACACTTCGACATGGGGGTTGACTCGAGAGAAGGGAGGAATTGGGGCCTTTATGGCCTTTCTCGAAATGCAAGGAAAAGTGTGGGAGTTCATGGTGAACTCGGGCAGATGTCATAAAAATAAAAAATGAAAACTCATAAGTAAGAAATCATGGTGTAATATAAGTAAGTACCAAGTAAAAATGAACTTATATACTACCACATTTCAATTTAAACACTGTAAGAAGACAAGGTACATCACAAAGGGACTTAGATCAATACAAATGATATTTCAACAACCTTAAACCACTAAGAACAAAATGAATTAATGTCTTATCCTAAGATTTCCAACTAACAATAATAATAATAATAATAAGCCATGGCCAACTAATGATTAATGACCTTGAATAGACCATGCACGCCTACCTATAATCCCAACAATAAGTATTAAAAGAGTAAATATTCTAATAATAGTGATCAACAGGAAAATCAAACGGGTCAAGGCATACTTCTCATGGCGTGAATGGATATTACCCAAACTCAAAAATGGGACGACATGAGGTTAAGAAAAACTAAAAATCCTAGAAATAGCCCACAATAAACAAGCATTCAACTTATCATAAAAAAAGTATATGCATAAATAACCATTTTCATCATAACCAACAATGAACTCTAAATGAAATAAAAAAAAATACATATCATGCTTTCTTACTCAACTAGAGAGATAGCAACCAGCGCTATAGAAATTACATACTTCAAACATGAACAAACCAACCAATAATAACAACAAAGTAAGGCCAGAAAATATGTAATCTACAGGTCCGAAACTAGTGATCAACCCCATTGTCAACTAACAGCAAACAACCACAACATCAAGGTTTTCTAGCATCAAAATATCACTTTGAAATAGCAAAAGAGACGACGAGAGTATGATAAAGGAGAAGACATTACCTTTTTCGGGGCAGCGAACCAGGAAGACGAGCAGAGGAGTGACGGCGTTCACCAAAGAGACTCGAACACGAATGGTAGTCACGGAAATTGGGCAGAAGTCCTAGCAAATCTCTATTCAGGGGTGTATTGCTACTTATTCCCAAAGGTTATTTTCTACCAAGAAACTTGATTTCCATTTCGTTCGGAAAAAAAATAAAATCCAAAAATCCCCCCAAAATTCCTCTGAATGAGCAGAGGAATGAAAGCAATTATATAGAAAGGAATAGGGTTTCAAGTTTTGGAGGGAAGAGCTGAAATTCAGATAGCAACAAAGACCAATTCAAAATTCAAATTTTTAAAATCCTTTCACCCTTAAGGGAAACACCCTTTTCCTTGCAATTTCAACCTATTCCTAAAAATGGCAAGGGGAGAAAAAGCGTGCTGCCTTTGCTGCTATGATATTAATGGGGATAGGGACGGGTGGAAGAAGAACAGTACAATATGCTATTGTTGTCCGTTCTATTGCCAGTTGCCGGAATGGGTTTTGTACCTTATTGTTATTGTTTTAGTGGGTATTGAAATGAGTTTTGTATGGATAATGGGCTGGGTTGGGGAATGATGGTGGGCTGCTGGTAGGAAAACAAAAGGGAATTGTTGGAAGTTGAAATAGAACGTTGGGAAATATGGAGTGGAATAGGGCTTGAGAATAATTTAAGTTGGGTCGGCTAGAAATTTGGATTAAAGTATGGGTTGGGAGGTTTTCTGGAAATGCAAAATAAGAGCCCAACATTTGGTCATTTAAGATGGATATAGGGTAAAAAATTGAATCGGTTAGATTTTGGAATTTAAGAAATAGCCAAATTGAGTTGAATTAACAAATTTGGCTAAAACTTAAATAAGGTGAACTAAATAAAAATTAATTAATGAGCTTCTTAATTCTAACGAAATAAAATAATTAACTTAACTATAAAATAATTAATTTAAATACGAACTAATTAGTTCAAAATCATAATTATGATTTAAATTAAACTAAATTAGTAAAACACTTAGCTAAAAAGAAATAAAATCTCTTGATATAATTTTCAAATATTTATAAAATATATTAATAAAGGTATAAGAACTATGTATCATTTAGATATTATAAAAATGATTAAAGTCACTTCAAAACTTAATAATATTTTATAAACTAATTATTCTAAATCATTTGAAATCTAAGAAGCTCAAACATTAACTTTTATCGGGGAGGGTCAAAATTGGGTGTCAACACCATGGACTATAGCACACGACAAAATCTGGTTTACCTACTTTAGGGCTCGTTTGAACTTGAAAATGCGTCCGTTTACCCCTCGGGACCAACTGGCTCCATTACTAAGGTCTTAACGGACGTTCATGAAAAATTTCAGCAAAAAACAAATCTGAAATCTGAATCACCAAAAATCCATGGACTATATCACACGAAAATCAGCAAAATCTGGGTTTACCAGCTTTGGGCTCGTTTGAACTTGAAAATGCACCCGTTCACCCCATCGAACCAACTGGCTCCATTACTAAGGTCTTAACGGACCTCCATGAATACTTTCTGCGAAAACCAAGCCGAAATCTCCGATGACCAAAAATCCATGGACTATAGCACATGGAAATTGGCAAAATCTGGGTTTACGTGCTTTGGAGATCGCTTGAACTTAAAAATGCGCTTGTTTTCCCCGAGAGACCAACTAACTCTATTACTGTAACATCCCAATTTTTCAAAACGTCTAAATTAACTCGTATCTTCGTGGAAAGACAAAGAGGGTGAGTAATAAATTAAAAATGATGTGTTATGTGATATTTTAAGTGTTCAAGTGTGGTATCTCAAGTTTTGAAGTTAGGTAAGTGACAAAATAAAAGTTGACGAAAGTTACCGTAAATTCCTTTTTAAAGATTTGTCTGAAATTTGAGTCAAATGTCTCGGATGTTTTCTCCCAATATATTAAGAGTTATGGTCCCCGTGAGCTATGAAATCGAAGGTCTACGAGTCTAGTTTCCAACGCATCAAACCATTCGTTCATACGACTTCAGAATAGAGAGATATTCATATTTTTGTGGGACTGCGCAAGCAGGCACGTGAGGTGGGGCCCTAAGTCGGTGGAATATTACATATATCTTCTCCTTCGACCTCTTTCTCCATTTTAAGCTAAAAAAACAGAGAAATTAGAGAATCCATTTCTAGGATCAAGTGAAATATAGATTTTCTCGACCTAAGTCCTTGACGAAAGTTGTTCTACGCGTTGGTATAATTTGTTTTATCAATTGTGTAGCATATCACACTTTAGTGTTGGGACAGCAAGGGTTTGGATATATTTGAAGGTTTTGAAGCCTATTACGACCTTAAGATCGAGGTAAGACCCTTCTTTCATCGACTCTAGCTTTTATAAGAAGCAAATAGCAATTTGCGACGGAAATACATATATTTTATCATATTGTCATGGTATCTTTTATTTTTGTGTGTTGATTATGGTCCTGCCTTGTTGTTGTATCGAGGGAGTATTGAGTAAAAGTCGTTAGGCCACGTGAATTTAGAGAAAAAGGTATGTTAAGGCTATTTCCTACTTACCGCATGTTTCCTTAAAGCTTAGAAGCAATGTATTTGAGTTGTTATCCTTGATATACTTGTAGCCGTGATTGTTGATTGTTGGCTGCTCGAGTTGATATAATCCTCCCTTGTCGGGATTCTTATTCAGTTAGTAGCGTCCCTATGTTGGACACGACTTAGAGGCTATTTGTATAGGTTGCCTATAACTAAATTGCTCTCTTTTAGCGGTTGGATTGTTATTATTGCCATTGGGGTTATTGTGGTTAGCTACAGGAATGTGATCTATGCCTAAAAGGGCTATGTTCTGCCTACAAGGCTATATGGATTCCTAACAGGGCTATGAGTTGCCTACAGGGCTATATTGATGCCTAAGAAGGCTATGTGCTTCCTACAGGGCCATGTTGTTGCCTAAGAGGGCTATGAGAGAAGAACTCTTGAAGCATGCTCCCATGCACCAATCCCGAGGTCTTTTAACCCCCAACCAGACTCTCTTTCCCCCCTCTCCGGTGGTCCTCCTGACCACCGGAAACTTACTAGTCTCTTTTTCCTTTCTTTCCAAGCTTTAGTTGATGGAGAATATCATATACTTCGCAGTGGGTTTCAAATCCTTTGACATCGAAAAGATCTCAGGGACGACAGGGACTTGGTACGAGTGGACTGAAAGAAACAGAAAAACCATTACAAGGACTTCCTTCAGCAAGAGATCCATGGAATGGATAGTCCAGATTCTCAGAGAAACATCTAAGACGCAAGGAAACATAGTTCGTAGATGGAAGAAGACAGAAGCTTTGTCAGAGATCTTTTGTGCGCGGAACTACAATAAGTTTGGAAGATACATCAGCCTTATAAATTTAAGGGGGAAAAGGAAATCAGTTCTCATTATTCCAGAAATGACTCTCAACTCTGGATGGGTGGATATAGTAGAGAAGCTGACAAGATTCATTAGCACACACAGGATGAAAAACGTCATTGAGGAATATAGGCTAACTGATAGCAATATTCCTTATGCAGAGATAATCAGAAGCTTTAAATGGGCAAACAAAGATGGGAAAGACTCGAAGGTTGACTTTACAGTTAAAAATGGAGGTGTAATCAGCATTAAAGTCTCCTTTATAACTCAAAATGAATTTTTTAAGAGAAGTTTGGTAGGTGAATTTAATGCCTCTGTAGTCCTCTCTGAAGTCAGAAGGTGGGCTTCTAGTCTCTGGAAATAGGCACACGGCTTAAATATTTATGAAATGGGGAATGAAATGTTTCTGTTTGAATTTAATTCAAAAATGACTGTAGAACAGGTCATGGAGGGGGATTGGCACTGCTTGAAAACTCCAATAAGGCTACAATGGTGGAATCCCTTAAGTGGAACCATTGAGAAGAAGAATGGGCCTAACACAACCTGGGTCAAGATAGTGGGGCTCCCACTCCACCTATGGACTCACAAGGTCTTCAAATCAATAAGTGACCACTACGGGGGATGGGTCGAAACAGAGGAGGACACAAGTATTCGTAATCATCTGAAATGGGCAAAACTCAGGATCCGTGGTGACGGCAGTAACATTCCGAGGGAGATAAAGATCGAAAATGGTGGACTGGTCTTCACGATGTAAATTTGGGTCGAAACTCCGGTAAAAGTGGAGGCCGGAGAAGATAAGCAAAATAGGTCCTTTAACCAACAGATATTGGGGGATAATCCAATTGGTAAAAGGTCTGATGAGGCTACAAATATAGTACAGGGAGACAGGGCTAGGGTTGAGTCAAACCTCAAACCCTAGGCCATGTGCAATTGCTAGCACTAGTGGGGTCCAACAACTTTTTTCTTTAACTAATAAAGCACAAATTCAATCTGTTGAAAGAGAAATATTGGGCCCAAAAGAATCATTGGGCCATAACCCTACTGAAGTGAATTTAACCCCACTTATTTTAAAGGGAAAGTCACGTGAGGCATATGAGGATTCACTTAGTGGACTTAAAAACATAAAAGAACTGGCTTCACAGTTCTTAGAAGCCTTCAGAGCTTGGAATTTTCTCCAGATTTAAATGTGAGGGAGAACATGGCATCACAAGTAACACCGGAGGAAAATTTTCTCATGCAAGTTAAGGAAATGATAGAATCCAGCATAAATAATGACATGAGCAGAAGAGCTGAGAATGAGTACATATCTATGGATCAGACTCCACCAGAAACAAGGGAGACAAATTTGCAGATTCAGCAAATATTAGATGCAGAACCAGTGGCTACGCAAAATTTGGCCGAATCAGAAACAACTGAGACTGAAGCACCAAGTTGGGTGAACTCACACATACTGGAACTGAGCAACACCTATGGGGTAGCCTTTGAGGGGTTTGAGAAGGAAACACTAGCATTGCTCATGAGAATTGATGAGAGGAAATCGATGCTAGACAACAAAGGGAAAGAAATAACCACAACAACTCCAAAGAGCAAGGGGATAGGGAAAAATGAACTTAAGAACCTTCAATCTAGCCTAAACAAAGAGGTGGATGGGATCAGAAACAGGGGGAGGGTGCTCAGTTTAACATTTAAATGAATATAAAACTTCTCTCATGGAACGTAAGGGGTCTTAACAACATCTCTACCAAGAATATTGCTAAGACATGTTTGCAGAAATGGAAAGTGGATGTGGTTTGTCTTCAGGAGACAAAGTTAAATAAAGGAATAGAGGAGATTGCTAAACAATTATATGCATGTAGATGGATGAGATGTGGCTATATAGAAGCAAATGGAAGTAAGGGGGGAATCCTAATCATGTGGGATAGTAGAACATGGGCAGGCACAAAGGTGGAGGAGGGGAACTACTCAATTACTTACAAGTTTGAATCAATAAAAAACTCTTTCTCATGGTTCTTTACTGGAGTATACGGTCCACATAGCAGAAGTGAGAAGTTAGAGTGTTGGGAGGAAATGGCAGCAATGAAGGAACTGAGTGAAGGCCCCTGGGTCACCAGCGGGGACTTTAACACAATCAGATGCATGGAAGAAAGAAGAGGGTGCACTAGAGTCACTAATATCATGACTGATTTCTCCAAGTGGATTGAAGAGTTGGAATTACATGATCCAGAACTATTTGGGGGGAAATACACTTGGTTCAAATGATCCTATCACCAAAGTGCTGCAAGACTTGACAGATTCCTATACTCTATGAAGTGGGAGAAGTGTTTCAAAAATATCAAACGGAGCATCCTGCCCAGAACCGTCTCTGATCACAGCCCAGTACTATTAGAATGTGGGAACTGGGAACATAGGCAATCCTATTTTAAATTTGAAAACTGGTGGCTCAAAGTGGATGGTTTCAAGGAGATGGTGCAGGGGTGGTGGATTGGCTTTGTGGTAGAAGGGTGCCCTGACTACATACTTAGTAACAAGCTAAAGATGTTGAAACAAAAGTTCAAAGAATGGAGCAAACAAACCTTCAATGAAAGAACCAGAAGGAAAAATAACTTACTAGAAGAATTGTCTGAGTTGGACAAAATCCAAGAAGAAAGAGAATTGTTTGAAGATTAAGTGTTGATAAGAGCAACAATACTTGTGGAGCTGGAAGTATTAGCAAAGCAAGAAGAAGCCAACTGGAGGAAGAAATCTAGAGCTTTGTGGTTGAAACAAGGAGACAATAATACTAATTTTTTTCAAAGAGTAGCTACAGCCCGCAGGAGATATAACACAATTGACAAACTATTGGTGAGAGGTGAGGAAACCCAGGATCCTAAAGAAATTAAGGAAGCCATGATTGAATTTTACTCCAAGCTCTACACAGAACCTAAACCATGGAGACCTTTCTTTGAATTTAGAGGATGCCCAGTAGTCTCAGCTGAAGAAAATGAGTGGTTGCAAAGGCCTTTCACATAAGAAGAAGTACTACAGACCATTAAGCAGTTTGATGGTGACAAAGCTCCACGTCCTGATGATTTCACCATATCTTTCTTCAAGGAGTGTTGGGATATTCTTAAGGAAGATCTCATGCATACTATCCATAATTTCCACATGAGGAGCTTCTTTGAGAAATCCTTTAATGCTACTTTCATAGCTTTGATCCCAAAGAAACCTGAGGCAATGGAATTAAAGGATTTCAGACCAATCAACTTAATTGGAGTGGTGTACAAGATCATTTCTAAGCTAATCACCGAAAGATTGAAAATAGTTATAGGGAAGCTGGTTGACGGACATCAAATGACATTCTTGAAAGGAAGGCAAATCGTGGATGTTGCTCTGCTGGCTAATGAAATGGTTGACTCTAGGGTAAAACAGAAGAAACCAGGCATCCTATGCAAGCTAGATATTGAAAAGGCTTATGATCATGTTAATTGGAATTTCTTGCTAAAAATTCTAAAAGACATGGATTTTGGAGAGAAACGGATTGGTTGGATACAATATTGCATCTCAAATGTAAGATTCTCAATTATTATAAATGGTAAGCCTGAAGGATTTTTTCAATCGCATAGAGGTCTTAGACAGGGAGACCCTATGTCACCTTTTTTGTTCCTACTAACTATGGAGGGTCTGAACCACATGTTTAGAACAATAAAGGTAAATGGCTGGATAAAAGGGTTCAATGCTCAAATAGGGAGAGGTGATGATCTGGAAATTACACATCTTTTCTATGCAGATGATGCCCTGGTTTTTTGTGAAGCAGAAGTGGCACAAATCAGACACTTGAGAGCAATCCTTACAATATTTGAGGGCATTTCAGCGCTTCATGTTAACTGGTCGAAAAGTTTCCTCTTCCCAATTAATTAGGTAGACAATATACAAAGTCTAGCTGAGAATTTTGGATGTCAGATAGCTTCTCTGCCCACGAAGTACCTGGGGTTGCCTTTGGGGGCCAAAAATAAGGAGTTGGAGGTATGGAATGAGGTGATGGAGAGATGTGAGAAAAGACTCTCAAGATGGAAAAGTCAGTACCTATCACTGGGGGGTAGGTTGACTCTCATCAAGTCAGTTTTAGATGGGTTACCTACCTACATGATGAGTCTATTCAAGAGCATTGTGAAGAAAATCAACAGAATGAGAAGATCCTTCATTTGGCAAGGGAACAAAGAAAAGAAAGGCTACAACCTGGTGAAATGAGAGACACTCACTTTGAGCAGAAAACAAGGTGGCCTTGGCATGAGAAATCTTAGCATCCAGAATAATTGCTTGCTACAAAAATGGCTATGGAGATTTTGTACTGAAGATGGATCTCTATGGAGAAGATTCATAGCAGAGAAATATGGCTTGTTTAGCCAATGGACCACTGAGGAGGTGATGGGGTCATTTGGATACTGTGTGTGGAAGACCATCAGAAGGTTGTGGCCACAGTTCAATAACAATATTTATATTAGTGTGGGCAATGGTCTGAAAACAGATTTCTGGAATGAAATCTGGAAAGGGGATGATAGCCTGAAGAACTTATTCCCAAACCTCTACACCTTGAGCTTACAAAGATCTGCTACCGTTGCTCAAGTATGGAGCCAACAAGGGTGGAACTTAGTGTTCAGGAGGGCTTTGAATGACTGGGAAATTGAGGATGTGGCCAGGCTACTAGAGGTGCTAAACACCCCTCCAGCCATATCTCAAAGAAAGGATAAACCAATTTGGAAGTTACATAGCAAAGGAATGTTCACAGTCAAATCATGCTACTGGAGGATAAATGTCAATCAGTCAGTGACTAAAAAATGGTCTTGGAAGCTAGTGTGGAAGACAAGAAGCCCATTAAAAGTAGCATGTTTTGTCTGGTTGGTCATAAGAAAAACTTGCCTTACACATGAGGCATTACAAAAAGGGGGGATGCAGTTTTGCTCAAGATGCTTTATGTGTGAGCAGAAAGCAGAAGTAAATAATCATTTGTTCATTCACTGTAAAGCAGCTTCAAAATTATGAAATATGTTTTTGTGTATACTAAGGGTTAGCTGGGTGATGCCAAAGACAACCATGAAGCTCCTTAATAGCTGGACAAGAATTGTCAACAGAGGGAAAAGTGAAGATTGGTGGAAGACTATTCCAGCCTGTATATGGTGGACTCTATGGAAATAAAGGAATGCTAGGTGTTTTGAAGGAGAAAATGATAGTTTTCAGAAGATAGAAATGAAATGCTTAAGTCTTTTATTTTTTTGGTGTAAGCAAGAGTTGGTAGGGGAAAGCATATAGATGGTTGATTTTAAACGAAACTTGTAATTCCATATGGCTTTTTGAGGGTGTGCCCACCACCCTGTAGGATGTAAGTTTCCAATTCATCATCCCTTGGATGATGATTTTTTGTGAATACAAAGTTACCCTTATCTAAAAAAAAAAAGAGGGCTATGAGTTGTCTATAATCTACGTTGATGCCTAAGAGAGCTATGTGCTACCTACGGGGTTATATTAATGCCTATTAGGGCTATGTGACTGCCTACGGGGCTAGGAGACTACTGATAGGTGTATATAGGCTGATTGACACCTTCCGGGCTTATGAGGGCCTGAGTAGGTGGTCTTATGTGCTGTGTGTACCTGCCGAGCTTATGGGGGCTTGCTTAGGTTGCTACTTTATTATTTTAATAAGTTTAGATTTAGGAGCAGGTCAGTACACTTATCTTAGCCTTGATTTATTTATTGGATTATTCCAGTATATCAGGATACCTTATCATAGTGTATTGCCTTTCATACTTTGTACATTATTTTGTATTGACTCCCCATGGCCTTGGGGGCGTTGCATTCATACATGTAGGTCCTAACAGATGACTGAGTAGACCTCCTCAGCAACAGGATTGACTTTTATCCGGTTGGCTAGCCCCTTTCCTCCGGATCTGCCAGAGTTGGGAGGTTTGTTACCTTTTGTTGTATATATCTTTATAGGTAGGTTGGGGCCCTGTCCCACCAATCTTTACTACTCTTAGAGGCTTGCAGACTAGTGTGTGGGGTTTATAGCTACGTTATGGCCATGCTGGCCTATGTTGTTGGCTTGCGGAAGCTTGTGAGTTGTTTGATGTATTGTATTGATATATACCTGCTTTTAGTTTTGGTATAGATATCATGGTGGCCTCGACGGCCCAATCAGGACTTCTGTGCTAGTTGGCTATTTATTTATATGATCTCCTGGGAATAGCTGTTTCTTTTATAGATCAGTTGACAAGGGCCTTGCCGGCTGATGGCCTAGTTTTAAGCCGAGATATACTTGTTTGATTTCTTGATTGCGTGTGGCTGCCATGCGCTAGTAGCAAATGGTTCAGCAGGGTCGGCTCGGGCTTGAGTTTTGGCATTAGGAGCCAGTTGCGCCCCTCGAGTTTGGGGCGTGACAATTACAAAGGTCTTAACGGACGTCCATGAAAATTTTTGGCCAAAATCAAGCCGAAATTCCGGATTACCAAATATCCATGGACTATAGCACTAGAAAATGGGCAAAATCTGGGTTTACCTACTTTGGGGATCGTTTGAACTTCAAAATGCACATGTTCGCCCCTCGGATCAAACTGACTCCATTACTAAGGTTTTAACAGACGTCTATGAAAAATTTCAGCCAAAAACAAGCTGGAATTCTGGTTCACCGAAAATTCATGGACTATAGCACGCAAAAATTGGCAAAATCTGGGTTTTCCTTCTTTGGGGCTCGTTTGAACTTGAAAATGTGCCCGTGTGCCCCTTGAGACCAACTGGCTCCATTACTAAGTTCTTAACAGACGTCCATGAAAAATTCGGCCAAAAATAAGCCAGAATCTCGAATCACCAAAAATTCATGGACTGTAGCACACAAAAATCGGCAAAATTTGAGTTTACCTGCTCTGGGGCTATTTTGAACTTGAAAATGCACTTGTTTGCCCTTCGATACAACCTGACTCCATTACTAAGGTCTTAATGGTCATCCATGAAAAACTTTGGCAAAAAACAAGTCAAAATTTCGTATCACCAAAAATATATACCGACAAAATATGGGTTTACTTGTTTTGGGGCTCGTTTGAACTTGAAAATGCGCCTGTTTACCCCCCATCAGGACCAATTGAATTCATTACTAAAGTCTTAACGGACGTTTATGAAAAATTTTGGTAAAAAACAAGCTGGAATCCCGGATCACCAAAAATCTATGGACTATAGCACACGAAAATCGGTAAAATTTGGATTTACCTGCTTTGGAGCTCGTTTAAACTTTAAAATGCGTATGTTTTCCCCTCGGGACCAACTGACTCCATTACTAAGGTCTTAACAGACGTCCATGAAAAATTTCAGCCAAAAACAAGCCGAAATTCCA
The DNA here is from genome assembly GCF_019186545.1 of Solanum stenotomum. Classification (NCBI taxonomy): domain Eukaryota; kingdom Viridiplantae; phylum Streptophyta; class Magnoliopsida; order Solanales; family Solanaceae; genus Solanum; species Solanum stenotomum. The sequence continues at coordinate 15,256,136 of NC_064293.1, forward strand.
AATCACCAAAAATCCATAGACTTTTGGACACGAAAAGCGGCAAAATTTGGATTTACTTGCTTTGGGGCTCATTTGAACTTAAAAATGCACTTGTTTGCCTCTCGGGACCAACCGACTATATTATTAAGGTCTTAACAGACGTACATGAAAAATTTCACCCAAAAACAAGCCGGAATCCTGGATCACCAAAAATCTATGGACTATACCACATGAAAATCATAAAAATCTAGGTTTACCTACTTTGTGGCTTGTTTAAAATTGAAAATGTGCCCGTTTTCCCTCGGGGGCAACTGGCTCCATTACTAAGGTCTTAACGGATGTTCTTGAAAAAATTCGGCCAAAAACAAGACGAAATCCCGGATCACCAAAAATTGATGGGCTATAGCACACAAAAATCGACAATATCTAGGTTTACCTGCTTTGGGGCTCGTTTGAAGTTGAAAAGTCTCTCGTTTGCCTCTTGGGACCAACTGGCTCCATTACTATAAATGATCAGATGTTATAAATTTCATTTTCCTTTTACATTATTAATGTTTGTTACTACATAATCTTGTATGTAAGACAATATAGTGTTTTAGTTTTAATGATTGGTAGGTCTTAAATATTATTTTATAAATTCTGTTATATTTAAATTTCCGCACGAGACGTGGATAATTTTACTAGTTATATATAATATCAGTTTGGTTTGATCCCGAGTTGACTTTCTTTAGTTAAAACCAAACCACTAGTTTGAGTTTTTTCTTCGATTTGACTCGATTTGCGATTTGGTTCAATTTTGTTCACCCCCTACTGCCTAATAAGCTAGAGAAATGACACAAATTGCCCCTTAACTATAGGAGTAGGTCTAAAACGGTCCTTTAACTATACAATTAACGGATTTAGTTCTTTAACTATTGAAAAACTTGTCAGCTTTGGTCCCTTAACTATACACTTATCGGTTTTAGTCCCTTAACTATAAACTTACCGATTTTAATCTTTTAAGTATTTAAAAACTTATCAAGCTTGGTCTTTGTCCATTTTTGTAATACAAATACCTTAGATTTTTGTATTAACGGAATCCATGCCTTGAGAATTAAATCCTTTAGATACTTTTCCTGTTGTTTCTCTCTCCGTTACTTTTTCTTCAAATTAACCGTATGCGAAAAACCTTAACCTTAACTGTTTAAAATAAAATTCACGAGGAAAAAAAATATAAGTCACCATTTTATTCAAAAGAGGATAAAATAGAGCATATTATTGTTATTAATGACTTGAATATGCTAAATTTTATTATAAAAAAAAATATTACCCATTAAATCCAAAGTTTTACTCCAACGACTTCATTGAACGAAATTTATTTAATTTTTTCCGAAATTAAAATTTATAAAATGGTAGATTTGCAATTTTTTTTAACTTTTTTAAAATAGATCAATTTTATTATTCTATTCATTTTATTTTACGTTAAGAAATTTGAGTAAATTGAATTAAATCCGCACTGATTAGCATATTCAAGTGTTTAATTTTATCCTCCATTAAATAAAATTAGGACGTATATCTTCTTTCCTCATTAGTTTTATTTTGAATTGTGGACGTTATTGTTCTTTTCATAAGAGTAGTTTGAAGAAAAAAGGACAGGATAGAGAAACAACTTAAAAAATGGATTAAAGATTTAATTTCACGAAGATTTCAGTTAGTATAAATCTAAGCTATTTGTATTTAAAAAATGGACACCAAACCTAATAAGTTTTTGAATACTTAAAGGACTAAAATAGGTAAGTTTATAGTTAAGGGACTAAAACCGGTAAGTGTATAGTTAAGGGACTAAAACTGATAACTTCTTGAATAGTTGAAGGACTAAATATGTTAAGTGTATAGTTAAAGGACCATTTTAAGCTTACTCGTATAGTTAAGAGACTATTTATGTCATTTTCTCTAATAAGTTAGCTCAATTTCTCAGTACCAGTCTACCACCACAAACTTCAGAGTTCTTTACACAAGTCTCATTCAACATAAACCATAATCAAATTTAATATATAGAGTAGTCATTGAAAGACACCAGGAACAATGGCTTGCCAAAACACACACCATATGATGCTACTTATTAGCTGGCATAATGAATTTGTTTCAAAATATTTAAAATTTTAGAAAAACAAAAAATCACTTTGTTACTCACCCCCCCCCCCCCCCCACCCCCCCTCAAATATATCCTTACTGTTCTAACTAGTGGAGTTTTTATTGAGAAATACTCTTCTAATTAAGGCTATTAGATGTCTTTCTCAAGGAATTTGCAAAAACCTTGAAAGACAAATTATATAAGGAGGAAATTAGACCTTATTTCTATTGTGGGACATGTACAACCAGTTTTTATATGCAGGATCCATCTCAATTCCCAACCACCTTGTTGACATGAGATTTTCTCAAACAAAAAAAGGATGAGTTATGGTGAATATTGAACAATCCACTGTTGCATAGAAAGGTCATATCAAACATAAATGAAGAACCAGAAGCACCAGCAGAAATTACACTGGCATACGTCGAGGCCAAAGTTAAATTTCTTTCGTATGACTTCACAAAGTATTATTGGACCAAAATTCCAATCTATAAACAATCATTCGTTGCTAAACCCTCTGAAATGAAATGATCGAAGTTATGACATGAAAGCACAAGTGGTAAAAAACAAGAAAAGAAATCTATAGCCAATCCATTGCAGTGCGATTCCTCACCAAGAATACAAAAGTAAATGAATATGTTGACTAGCAACTTCAGCAAATATGGCAACTAATCCAGTATCTTAAACTTATAAATTAACGCCTTGACTGGTGCAGGCGAGGCCTGTTACAGAACATGCGACCATTGGCCTTCACAAGTGCAGCTATGGCCAAACTTATGCTTGCCCAAATCAGTGAAAATAATAGGTTCCAAACATCATTCCGAACTGTAGATGGAAGAAAACAAGAGCGTCATATAAGGTTTATGAGTATAAAGAGATGTAAAGATTGTCACAAATGTTGTACTCCAAATCAAATTATAATTGCATGTATTGGCAAAGATCCTTTACTACCAGGCAGAGTTTTTCCCTCCACCAGAATTGCAATCATACTCACAGAGAAAAAAAGAAAGAAGATCAAGAAAAAGCAGCATTAAGGGCATAAATAATCCCTTCATCTTGAAATACATAGTTTTTTACCCATCTTGTATACATACTGCAAATACACTCCTTTGGGAGTTCCATTGTGCTCTTTAACCCTAATTTCATATCTTAAGTCATGATTGATAACAGGCATGACTATAGAACATGAATACATGATCAAGATATTACTAGCACATGGATCATTTTACTCTAGAAAGTCATGAGGCCATATAAAACCCTTTCAACCCCCACCTCACCAAAAAAGAAAAAAGAAAAAAGAAAAACTAGAAGCAACTAAACTGGTTTGATCATTGAGATAGAAATTCAAAAATAATGATCATACAGTAGAACCATAGGAAAATTTCCATGTATGAAAGCTCACCTCTCCCCAGTGACAAGGTAGCAAAAAATAGGCCAGTCAAAATCAGTCCCAAGGCAAGAGGAAATGACTGCACATAGAAAAGATTATAATTAGGTGAAATGATATGACTGACAACGTCAAAGTCTGCTTAAAAAGATCACCACATATTTGGACCCGATGATTGTTACGAGAAAACAAAAGGGAAATATAACAAAACAAAGATATATAAAGATATTGTATTATCTACCTACTCAAAAAAAGTTTGGACACATTTTCCAGTCAAGTTTGGGCACATTATGACAATCAAATGACTGTCAAGTAGATTAAAAGAAAAAAAAGGCCAGCCTGGTTCATGAAAGGGCTGCAACCCTAGTGTTCTGGCTTTGGGTACCATAATCACTTATCATGTATCTGTAAATGAACACTCTTTTCAGTCCTTTGAACTCAGATTGTGAGTAAAAGAGAGGGACAGGTATTACTATATACAACTCTCCTAAAATACTGGTATTTTCTGGCTGGCAATTCTCCTTTCAGTTGCATGCCTATCTTTTGTCTTGACGTGTTGGGATCATAAATGGATTCCCCGAGAAATTTGAGACTAATGCTATTCTTACAGTTGAGGGAGCTCAGTGAAGACATAGCTTCACCTACTTTATTCCACAATTCCAGTAAATGATAAATATGGACTATGATTGAGGTGAATCGCCTGTTAAATAGTAATGGATTATGATATAATGCCCAACTCCTACAAAATACAACTCTTTTGATCATTTCTTCGCATGTACCTGCAGTAGCATTCAAGAAAAGTCCTTTGATTTCAACTGTTTCATTTTATACTTTGAAAATTGTTTCTCTCGCAAATTATTTAACAATCTCCCTAATATATAAATGGCTGTGAGTTCACAATCTCGTCAACTTTGTTAGTGAAACATCAAAATTAATAGCTCCGGAGAAGCTTCAACCAAATAACCCAAATTTAGTTATAATAGTGCATTTAAGATCATGGCATTTACTTGCACCAGATAATAACTTGTAGAGGTATTTGCAAGAGCATTAGTGTGATGGATCAACCTTCAGAAGAGAGTTTCACCAACTAATCTCATATCCGCACAAAATCTCTACTAACCAGGCAACAGGATACTATCTACACTGTTTTTACTATTCTCCTAATTTTGAGTTATGTCTTGTATTATCTTTGCTTGTCCCCTAGGTCTACCTCATGCACAAAGAGGGTCCCAGTTAAGAACACGAAATATTAAATTCACACAAACTACTTTAACCCTGTTAGGTTACCAATGAATGCAACATTTTGCTATACAGGTACTCAGTAGAATCTGACAAATAGGAACAATAAAAACTTGATATAGTAAGAATAAGTAATAGCACTCACAGCTATAGCCTCAATTCCTCCTTTCTGCGATGTCGCCGTCATATCTCGGGAGACAGACATAATGTAATGTCCTTGCATTAGATCGATTGCATCCTTCAGAAAGTGTAAGAAGAAGATAGAATTTAAGTGTTTAAGTAGACATGAGAGAAGTATAAAAAGATTGTAAATTCTTAATCCTATCATCTCCCTAGCAATTAAGAAGAAAGTCATCCATCAAATATCAATAAATCAGAATGAAGACAAGCGAGAGACTAATCAATGCATGACTGCAATTACTACATCCCACATACACCCAGATACATGATTTCAGTATCATTCAAAGAAAACTTTTCCAATTTTTTTATGAACACATGGTACATGTAGGTACAAATGGATGCAAACTTAGTAACATGAAGTAACTAATTGCTGGTATGAGTAGCAATACCTGTTTTGTGCCATCAACAAAGTTGTTCAAGTAGTATCGCATTAGGGCATTGCGACCATCATTGACTATTCCTTGGACTGTTCTCTTACCAAATCTGCATCAATAGCCATTTTAAATTGCAATCATAGGTGAACAAAATACTTAGGTTTAGAATAGTAGATTTTCAAGATTATTGATGAAAGTACATGCACATACAAGTGCTAAATCCAAGATTTAATTCTAAATACAGAACAAAAAACATCTTCAACTTTCCAGCTAAGACTTCTAAATCTTCAAAAGATTGTAGTCTTTTTATTATATTACTGATTTGCAAAAGCAAATCTAGTTGCGCGCAGATACTGCTAAAACAACTCCAAATTGGCATGTGACTGACAGTTCACCAGGAAAGGTTTATGCATGCATATCAGCAAATATAAGAATCTGACTGGTGAATTTAAGGTTCAATTACATATGCACAACTAAATATGCCTATAATCTGAAATACTGGCATAAAAATTGCTGCCTGTGTTTCATCCCTCTTAAAAATAACATCTACACATTTCAGCTGAACAAGAAGAGACATCTTTAGCATGATCGAAGAGAAATTTACCTGACAAAATCTCCCTTTAGGGCTGGAGTACCAGAATACTGTATGCTTATATCATCCCCATGGTTGGCCCACACTGCACTTAATCATATAAAGTTAAAAAGAAGATAGACCAAAAACCTGTAAAAGCAAGAATAGAACTAGGTGCTTCCATGAAAACCAATACAGTAAAAAAAAAATCATCTGCCACAAATTCTAATGAAGCAACATATACTCTTGAGAGAAAACAATAATACAGATTATCAAAAATTACTCACATATTTTGAAGCTCTCATCAAGGTTGGAGTGTGTGCTTATAGTTTCATCAGCATCAAAAATACCAAGTCTTCTGAGTTGGAATTCCAACATTCTGCGACCAAGCATGCTCTGCCAATGAATATCATTTATTAGAACATTTACTTAAAGTAGGAGAGAAGAAATGCAGATCATGGCAGTAGCCTATATGGGTCAGCTTAATTGGTATGGGCTCCTCGTGCGTCTTTTCTTGACTCAAGTCTCAGCTACAAAATATTGGTCCTCCTTGCCCCCACCCTCTCCCTCTGTCACCACTAGCGGGCAGTCCTCAACACACATAAAAGAAGGAGATCCCATACCTGAAACAAGCTAAGTAAATTTATCACCTTGCCTATATGTCCTCATAATTGCACCAAAAGCTAGCACACACAAGCATCTATATTTCATCTCCTGTACAGTGATTGCTTTAGCCTCAAAACACCTACATTTCCTCTCTGTCCAGAGGACCCAACATACACAAGCTGGAGCAGTTTACCAGATTTCCTTATTACTTTGTTCTTCCATTGACACCCAAACCAAGTAGTAGATCAGGGGGGAGGGGGGATTTAGAACAGTCCCTCGGTTCACCTCACGAACTAGTTTTTGGGATTGAGTTAGGCCCAAAGTCTCTCAACAAGGAGCATAACTACGTGTGTTAAGTGTCAATAGAAATAACATGCAAATATTAAGCAGTATCCTTTCACAGTGGCAAAGTTAAAACATGTTAAATAGAGAACAAGCACTGCAAATGGGACTCGACATTGTCCTCCCTGGACCAGTAAATCTGAGCGTTTTTTACATCCATATCCCTACAAAAAATCTAGTAATATTTTTATAGGTAGGAGATACCTGGGTGACATTTGTTCGGTCTAAGCAATCAATGCAGTTGGTCCTCACAACTCCAAGTTGCACCTCAACTTTTTCATCTTTCTCATTCAACAAAAAGTACCTAATATGGAAACAAGAAATCAAATTTAAGATTGACAGATCGGAAAAACAAGAAAGTATGTTGCTTGCAGAATGACAGAGAATGCGTTCCTACCTCTCCATGCATAATGAAACACAAAAGCCGTACAAAATAACTTTTTGATGCAGAGCAATACAGAGTATTTTAAAGACAGTAATGCCATTGCTTGTTACTTGCTCCACCAAGTATCAACATAGTCCACCATTTTTTCCTGTTACCTTTTCAGGATGCTCTCTCTCTCACGTGGTTTTATTTTCACATAATTCTCAAATCTAAGCAAACGAAAATATGTGTGCCCTTGCTGCTATTATTCTTTTCTTGCCCGCAAAGCAGGTAGTCTTGGCATAAGCTTCTTGCATCTTAGATGCATAATATAAGATAAGCATCTTGCTTCACCTGCCCTCTGACTTCTGAAAGTGAAATATTGCTTTGTCTACTCCCTATTAATTAGAGAAAACAATTTTTTGAGAAGGAAAATTAAAACTGGACTTATTGACTAGTTATTGAGCATAAACCTGTCATTCAGATTCATGTTCAGAAGAAGGGGAAGAAAAATGTGCAAACAGGTACCCAGAAACCTCCAACTCCCAAAAAGAAAAAAAGATGTAAACCAACTAAAGCTCTTAACTATAAACCCGTGATATCCTGCATCCTTTAGACTGTCCTGCCCCTCAACATGCAGGCCAGAATAGGTGCCTGCATCCCATTTCGACCACCATCCCTATTCAGCTAGATAAGATTGGGATGATCCATACTAGGAGCATGGCTTATGTGATCCCAAAGCACATGTCACAGTTGGTGGCTAATAATGAGCTAGGATGCAAGATACCATACATGAAAGCAAAGAGGATAATATTACACAATATATACATGAAAAGTAAACTCAAAGGAATATATACATGAACTGTAAAGTCAAAGGAGATTATACCTATTCTTTATGAAGAAATCCTCAATTTGATCATAAAGGATAGAAAGCCGCTCAAAATGAACATGCCCGCATATATGGTGAAAATCGAAGTGCAAGTATCTGCAGAACTCGTTCAATATTAGACTGAAGAGCAGCAACTTAGTGTGATGATTAGATCACCAGAAGAAAAACCCTACCTTACATCATCACCATCAACATGCTGCATTGCATTGGCAAACTTTTCATTCAAACGCCCTTCTCCTCCATGCTGAAAGGTTTCAGAAAAGAAATGAAAAATTGATAAAATTGCATTACACATCACCATGAAAATATTTATAGCCACGTTTTTACATACGCGGCAATCAAACCACTTTCTATGTATCAGAGGACATTTTTTTTCCTTGTGTTTTTTTATTTTGACAAGGTAAAGGTATTAGAGGACATCTTCTAGAGCAGCATTTTTGTTAAAAGAATTGTCAGATTGACTAGTCTGGAAAAAATAGAATAATTATTCAAAGATTGTACCTTGTTGACAAGATCAACTGATAGAACATTTCCGTATTTCTTTCTGAGGTCCAAAAAGTGTCTCTCAGCTACTCTAGGCTGTGGATACGTCACAAAATAAGGAATTATAACAGAAGCCATATAAAAAATGTGAAGAGAATGAAGACGCTGTAAAGCAGAAAATGCTACTCAACTGCTTCTTCAAGTCTCACAATCTCAAACTTAGGTTTATATGTCAAATCAACAATCTGATCCCACAGTAGTGGGATTGATCCTCTGACCTACAAAAGAAAAACTAAGAAGTTATACAAAACAGCATGATATCTCAAAAATATATACAAGCATGTGCATGTAATGAAACAAACCAATATATCTGGCCAAAAGGAATGAAGGTAGACATTTAAGATTGAAATTTCCCTACTTAATCATTTCATTGAAAACCCGAAAAAGTTATTTGTTTTATTTAACATAGATGATACAGTCTAATTTCGACCATCACAGATTTATGCTGTTAAAACTCGTAAAGAATCTCTAATACTTTCAGTTCAAGTAATACGAGTTTTGGAATCAGTCAAATCAGATATGATGATATGTCAAGATTGAGAAATTCATCCTGGCCCTGATAGAACATCTAAATTTAGTAGATTTCCTATCGCAAATACAATTCCAAAGGATGGGTAAGCCAAAATATGTCGAGCAAATGTGACGACGTAGAAATACAACACTGAGTTTCTATGACATCTTTTCCGACTTCTATTGTTTGTTAAATGCTACTTATCGCCAGATTCAGAGCTTCACTCAGTTCTGTTCTTATCAGAGGGTAAGCTACAATCCTGTGGCCTGCAGGAAGGAACTAATAGTAATCCTGGTGAAGCCTGGAGAAGTTAAGTGATATATCTTAATTAAGTTCTATTGCCGTTGGCAAATCCAAACAGTATTGTTGATCTCAGAAGCCTGTATTGAGACTTGAACGTTTTGTCATCACTAAGTTCATAATTATTTTTTTTGAGGTGTTTAACACAAATAATTTAATATACAGCAAGCATGACTTGTAGACAGAATGATCTTTAACACAAAATGCTTTTGATAATTGAACAAGTACCTAAGTATACTAGAGGTAACTTGTCTTACAACCATGATTAGTCGAAACTTTGTTTTATCAGCCAGAAAGGAAACAATGAACCAAAAAAAAAAAGTAGGGAACAACAGAAAGCTGAAGGTGATACACTTCTCCACTCAACTCTTAGTTGCATTGTGCAGGGTGGAACAAAAGTTACTATAGTTAGTTAGTGTACCTGATTTTCCTATGTGACTTGAAGTATCTCCTTTCGAGAATATTAAGTCACTGCTGCATTTAGCAAAAAATATCGATTGGTGTATTCGGCAATATTTGCATAAATTTTGGTGTTGTTTACCACTTGTTTTAGTGTTTTTTTGTGTGCATAAACCAATGAAAATGGTCAATTAGGCTTGATTATGAATTTTGGATGTTTAGGAAGCACTTAAAAAAGGAGACAAATTAGGATGGCTTGGGACGAAATTTAGTTAAAACTGGAAGATCTGGACAACCTGAAGTTGACTCACAGCCAGTCGTGAGAAATACTTAGGAAAATTTTGCAAGACTTTGGGACTTATAGTGAAGGAAGACTCTACCACAGCTCCATCCCATGAGGAATCTGGGGACTGGATGATCAATCTGGGTGGCTCTTGCCAGACTAATGTCGTGGTTTGAACTTCCATCACAATAAGGAAAAATCTAGGCAGAAACAGGCGAGCTTATTTTAGACCACACAAGATTTCTAGGCCATGTAAAATCCCTTCTACCCTATTTTTAGCAGACATCCCGACTGGTTTACCAAAGCTTTCTTGAAGCTTAGAAGAACCCAGAGTCCGTTTCAATTAAAGATTTTAACAGTTTTTTCTGAGCTCTTCTTTTTTTCTACTGCTGAGGATGTAGTTTTGACTTGGTAGTTGGTTCACAAACATGAGTAGCTAAATTTCTTATCTAGGGTTTCAATAGAACCTCTTGTTGGATCAGCTTTTTACTGTGTTTTCCATTAATCAAGCCTTTTTCAGTTTCATTTGGTCAACTATGATGTGTATGATGTTTAATTGGTGAGCTCTCAATTATTGTGCCCTAAAATCTTGTCTTGATCGGGAAAAGAATCACGATTGGGTTTTTGTTGTGCAACAACACTTCAAAGTAATTAAGGAATTAATTGTTTCGCTTCACAGGTATTAGGGATGATTTGACCTTGTTGTGATATCTTTGATGAGTTGGTTACATGAATACTTAACTATGGGCTGTAGCTATTCGAATTTATTGGATATACTATGAAGTGTAGCTATTGGAATTTATTGCTAATAATTGGGAAATGTTAGGGATAATATAAGAACTCATGGTCATTTGAGAAGAATTAGGCCAGGTTAAGAGAAACACACCATTAGTTCAATCCAACAATTGGCAAATAATGATCCTATTGAATACTCCTCCATCTATTTAGTTGGCTATTCTATATATTTCTTTATTGGTTAGTACTAATTCATAACATAAAAGAATCTTCTTTTCATTACTAGGAAATTGTTTGAGTTTTTGAATCTAGTAATATTAACTAGCAATAAATAGATGCAGACTACCTGTGGGTTCGACCCCAGACTCAAACGGCAGGTTATATTTGCAGTGATTGCTTCCTTATTTTATGACTGAATAGGGTGTGATCAATTAGTAAGTATTTTATTCAAGCATGAATAAATACTAACATTTATTTAAATTGTAAACCAAAAAAAGGAAAAAGGGTATCACCCTCAAATCACGTATCAAGAAAAGCAGAGTAATTCACGAAAAACAAGAAAGGATGTAGAAAGAATCACACCATCACATTGTTAAACAAGTCTACCTGAACAAATGATGCAGTACATCCATTCAGCTGTATAATTTGCTCGCTTTCCACAAAATTTGCAACAAATCCATCAGTATCAGCACCTCTTCTCCACATTCGAGTGCCTACAATGATTATGAATAATTAACATAAGCCAGAGATCAGGTTATTGCTAATTATAGTTTTCTTAGAGCTCTCTCTCCATGATCAGAAAATCTAGCGATTGTTTGAAGGATAACTGAAGAAGATGAGAAAAGTAAAGGCTACTTTCTTCATTATTGATACTGATCAACCTAATAAGCTAAAATCACTTATCAGATAGAACCTAAATACAAAGTCATCTATACAGTTCTGGAAATGTGTTACAAGCAATTCATCTAAGAAAATATTTCTCTTTAGGCACAATAAAACCAAGTATTAATCTGGAGATTTAAGGCCTAAAAATATAAAAAATTATATTCATAGTCCCGAAAAACATTATCTAGGATTTACTTTAAAGTGACAGTATCTGAAGTGGGTGTAAGTAATGATCATAAAAAGAAAGTTGTAATGTACATAAAACAGTAAAGGACGAAAGTAAGTGAAGTCAAGAGCAGAAAAGACATAACATGGTAAGAATCATATGTAAGGTCCATATGCCAATGACATTACATGAACATTGAACAGTCAAATAACAAAGAAGCAAGGTGCATTATGGGCCTTTCAAAGAATTACACAGTTGAATCACCATTGATATCTTACAGTAGTTAATTGTTACCATTTCAAAAAATATCATTCACCAGTTTACTTATCAAAAACAATATATATCATTCAGCAGATAATGAGGATTGATGGTTCTACAGAAAACAACAACTACAATTCCATTCCTTCAATCCCATTGATCATTTTTGTCAAATTGCACAGTCAAGAATGAAACAACAAGAAGAAAGCAAAGAATACCAGTTCTCCTATTACACCTCCTTGCAATCAGTGTAACATCAACAATGTCTTTCCCAATTGCTGCTTGAAAGTTGTGAAAACCTTATCAAAAGTTAAGGTATAACCTCAAAAGATAGCAAACAAAGATACCCTTAAACATGAATTAAAGCCATGCAGGTTAAAAAACCATGTATAACTGAATTGCAAGGATACTGCCTTGGACAACTGGAAGCAGGAAGGGGTCGAGCTGTCATGGCAAGAAAAACAGATGAGTTACAAATCTAGAGTAGATCCAACAAAATGAATGAAACTCACAAAATATATTTACCTTGTGATCTATTAGCACTTCCATCATATAGTTGTTCCAAAGAAACCGAGGGTCTGCCTGTGCAAAAACAAATGAAAGTGAAGTTATCAAATCAATATTCAAGAAAATTGTTAACCAATCAACAACAGGTTCTATATCAGTTAAAAACGTAACAAGCTACCATATGAGTAAATGACTAGACTATGGACTTACGTTTATGTAGAATCTAAAAGACTTACTTGTCTCCATAGAGGAAGCAACTTGGATTCATCACCCAAATCATGCAATCGCTGAGCACTGCAGTAGGAACCATAAGTTTCATATTATTGAGGATTGCAGCCTATATATTCTTACAATCAGATGAAATGTAACAGTGATAGAAATATGTCATAATTCTAGTGTACTTTAAATTAAGAACAAGTAACTTCAAGTTTAAAAACTTTTAAAACGTAAAATTCACCTCCAAGAATGCTAACCTAAAATAAGATCTATAACAAAGGGGGATAGCTGAAACATAGCTTGCTTAGTTTATTGTCTAAGGTAGGGAGATACACTTTACAGGGGTTCAACGTAATGAAATCAGCATTGAGGGAGATGCAAAATAAGAACCTTAAAAGATATAAAAATTTGGCACCGAAGTCTGTTATACGCTAATTAAATGACCTTCAGAAAGAACTGACTTGAATTCTGAAGCCTTTTTTTTTTTTTTGCAAAGTTAACTTCTATAGAAAATCACATATGTGTCCCTTTTATATAGCACTTTCCAGGATAACTCAAATATCTTTTTTTAAAAAAAAAAACATAATTCTTCAAATTTAGACAGTTGGATACCCAATTCGCTCAAATGATCAAAACAACCGTATACTTCACCTAAATTAACATAATGAACATTGTAGCCTCAGAGGTATGTTCATCTCAGTTCAACATAAATTATTATGTCTCCACATTCTCAATGTTAAAGACGACCAATTCAAACATCAAACATCTAAAGCTCAGAATTTCATGGTCCATACTTTAGTGTCAAGCAATAGCCACTTATAATACTCTTTCAACCAGAATGTTCCCATTTCTTGAAAATAACAAGAACAAATAGTTTTTCGTAGGCACAAAAAGCTAGTTGATCAATTTCCAAGCATCTTCGAGAAAAGAAATAAAGGAAGCAAAGCTTGTTTAAGCACTGTAAATGCGAAAAGATAATTCACCTCAATGTTATATTGACATCATAAGAAAAGTACAGACCAGGAGTCTTTTCTGCTACATTTAGCAGGGCAGAAAACTCAGCTTCCATTTTTTTCTGCCGAAGGAAAAAGAAACATCATTGCAACAGAAACAGAAACAGAACCAACTAGATACGCTTCAAAATAAACAGAGATAAGAAGGTAGATATGAGAAACTACCTGTTCAACAGGAGTGTTCTTGAGAGAATGATCACAAGGGAAAACCTTCATTGATGAAACTTTAAAGATAGGGTGTCCCATATAAGAGCCAACACTTTCACGTTCTGTTATGACCAATAAATATGATCCTGAATGCAATAAAATGAGAACTTATGACCATTCTTTTCTGGAACTTTGATGTTTTCCTGCAACCTACCATATTCTATTTATCCATTCCTCTCAGAGTATAAGTATGATAGATAAAAAGGAAGAGGTTTTTGATGGCATGATAAAACTTTTTAGCGACTTCTAAAATAAGTCTTGTTTTCCCTTCCTTACTGTTTCAAACATATCTGTGCAAGACCAAGAGATTGGTGCAATGATTCTAACCGAATTACTTCGTAGAATGATCTGTGAAGAGGATGATCAAGAAAAGGGATACTTTCACATACAAATTATTTAATCATAATATTTCTATTAACACAGAGTACACTCAGGGAAGGAAAAGGGATTCCTAAATGCACTTAACTGCCATAACAGTTGTTCCGCTACAGAACTAAAAACAAAAAAACTCAAACTTTTACTGACTTGCCTGCCAAAAGCTTTAATATCCCAATAACTCCAAAAATTATCCGAATTTTGGGAACACGAAGTGAACTGCAATGTGGTATCTCATCTAAAGAAGAGAAAATATACAAGGAAAGAACAAAGTTAGCTTATAGAAAAACTAAAAACCAGTAGAGCATTTGAAAACAGCAAAATAAGAAAGCAACCTATTAGTTTCATCGACCCATCCACACGACTGATTTCCAAACATGAACCAGAGGATCCATCAGTAGGCTCAACAACATATTGGTCTGGAAATTCCCAAAGTCGCATCCGTTTATACAGTTTCTGTGAAGAATCTCCCTTCTCCATCATTATTGGAATTCAATCACTATAAAATTGTAAGACAAAATCAAATCACTGAACCATAATTGATACTATCATTTTTAAGTCTCAAAATAAGAAACATAACAGCATTAAAATTCTAACAGGATGACAACAAATTGCAATAAGGAAAAGAAACCTGTGAAATTACAAAAGTGATGGTTGCATGTTGCACTGTGTAAAAGTAATTCAGCTGGGTTTTTTTTTTTTTTTTGCTCATGTCACAACTTACCCAAGTTGACACCCCAACGTTTCTTCATTTATTCAAACGATTTCTTTATTATCTATCTTTCATAGACTAAAAACAATGTCAGGAAAGTTGTTTCTATTGAATATATATTCGATAATAACTCAAGCAGATCTAATAATCGAATCTTCCACAACCTCCTGATGTTGCTTAAACAAGATATACATCAGCTAACAAAAACATCTCAAACAATGATCTAACAGTTTACTGAGATTCCCATCACCAATTCTACCATCAAGATTTGACCTTTAAGGGATATGAAATACAACCCATGAATTGTAGAAACAGAGTATGCAATATGTATAATAAAACCCCAGAAACAAGAAACAAATAAAGAAATGCAAAAATTGAATACCTGAATGGAGAATCTGCGAAAAACTAGAAAAGGGGTGATTCTAATAAGGGAGTAAAATCAATAGAGGCAGTGGGGGTAGGCTGAGGCCAACCCAAAATCAAGAAGGAGCAAGAGTGGCAGCAATAGTAGAAAGTAAATCGAATAAATTAGAGAGAACAAAGAAGAAAAAAGGCTCTTTTTTTGTTTAGTTTCACTATTATTTGGGCGCAAAAACAAACTCAAAGGTGGATGGAATGAAAACAAAAAAGGGGAAGGAATGATACAACGTTTGATTCGCTACCAATTTAACGGAATACCCAACTCTTTCCTTACTTCTCGCTTTCAACACTAGTCTATTCTCTCAAATTTTTTATTCATATTTGATATCAGTATTAGAGCTTCAATAAAATTTAAATCGGGTACGATGTAGAACCTATTTTGTGTTTAATTTACTGCTCAATGAACTGTGCACTTAAAAGCACTATATTCATAGTTTGATAGTTAGTTTGAAAGTGAATTATGTCATTGTTAATACTATATATGTTTAATGATACTTATCTATTATTAACTTTGCACATTTCTTAAAAAACTATAAATAAAAGAGTAATTTTACTATATCACCTTTTGAATATAAAATAAAGGGAAAAATTTATGAAATAGCAAATTATTAATTCAAATTAAATGTTATAGTCATAGTTTATTTTATTTGTAATTCGCAGCAAACATCCCATTTCTTTGCCATCTGATTCGGTATACAATTAGCCATTTTCGGTATACAATTAGTCATTTTATACATTTCGGTATAAAATGTGTTTGTGTCTGTATAAAGCGAGAGAAAAATGTATATATAAATACAAATACATATATTTTCGGCCTATACACTTATAATTATACAAATACAGATCTTATTATACAAATTACAATGTAATGAATTTATACAAAACTTAATAATTTGTATAAAATTGGATGTATCTAGCGAATTATACAAATCAAAAGCTCCATAGCAAACATAAAATTTGCTATGGAGCGCAATTATGCAAACTATAGCTATAACATACAAATATATTTTTTATGTTTGCTAGATGTAAAAGTTGCTCAATAATAAATACATTGTCTTGAATAATGTGATAGGGAATGACTATAATTAATGATAAGGGGAAATTTAAAAAACTAAGTGCAAAATTATAAATTGATTTCATAAGTGGACAAGTATTGTTGAATATCCCAAAATAGTATAATGGACAATTATTGTTGGACATAGGAGTTCCATGTTCGGTAGCTAATTATAATATAATTTTTTTTATGTATAAAATTTATATTTTGTGGTTGATTTTTTATTTAGAAACTTATGTGTATATATATATATGTATATGTATATGTATATATATATATATATATATATATGTATATGTATATAAATGAGGAAAATTATATATTATTTTTTATATATATATATATATATATATATATTTAAAATAATTTCTACATTACTAATATTTGCATAACTTTTATCAGCTATCAAACGACTTCTAAGTAGTTCATTTTGTATATATGATTGAAAACAAAATCTGCCATTACGTCTACTTAGGGTCTTTCGGAAACAATTTATCTAACCTTCATGAGGTAATCAAAGGCGGAGCTAAGTGGGGTTCATGGAACTCACTAGCTTTTTCGCAAACCCTATATTTATATTAAAAAACTAAATAAATATATGTACATTAACATGCGAACCCCCAAATAAAATTGATTTAGAACCCCCAAACTCCTAATCTTGGCTCCTCCTCTGGAGGTAATGCTAAGATTTACATATATTTTACCTTCTTCAAACTTCACTTGTAAAATTTCACTGAATATGTTATCGTTGAACGAATAGAATATAAATTCATTCGGTTATGAACATTGAGATAATAATATAAAAGTGTATGCACTATGTTGGTATAAAATGCACAATCATTATTTTAATCCAACGTGTTATAGTAAACCTTAGTACATGTCCAAAAATGTCCTGTCGCCCTGTCAACCGGCGCTGGTGTGGTGGAATAGCACAATGATGCACTTCACGTTATTCTTTTCTTTATTTTTTTCTTCCTAATAATGAACAAAATTGAAACATCTTTCAACCACCAGCATTTTTAATCAAATTTATAATCGTATTTACTCAATTTATCATTTAGTCATACAGAATTTTCCCTATTTAGTGCACTTTGAGCCTTGGATAACCCCTAACAAGCTTTATGCCTTTAGATATGGGAGTGTTCATGGTTTAATTTGGATTAATTTCTATTAAAATTAAAATTTAAATAAATTTAGTTTGTTTTTTAATTATTAAAAATTAAATCAAATATATTACGTATTTATTGATTTGGTCCTGTATTTAAAAAAAAAAACAATTTAATGATATTTTTTTCTTTCATTCTTTTCTTTACAACTAGAAAAGAATTTTCCATCATTTTTTAATTGTATTTTTACCTGCTGGTATATCTGAAAGCTTATCTTGGTACCTTGGTTACCTCTTATCACTTTGCATTGTCGCGTTGGTATACTTTAAGATATTAAAGACACTTGTGTAACTCGCCCACTTGTACGGATTGTTTGATCACTTGGCACTCTTGTTGGGATCTTGTCCTTCTTGTGGCTATGACTTTGTCACTATTGGCATGCCTATTGATTTGGATCATTTGCCATCTTGACTCTAGATTTTTAGTCCGTTTTAAGAATGGAAGTTGTCCATTTTAAGTACGAACTAGAAAACCATTTTTAATATGGTTCTTGGTTCTCTTGATTATTAGACTTTGACCCTTCTTGATACCTGCTTGTACTTGGTGTGACGACATGATGTATATATTGGGCTAGTCTTGTTATTGAATCTCTTGGAAAATGGTGCTATGAGCGTTCTTGACATTTGGATCTTTAAGTTTTCTTGGATCATGGTGAAAATATCTTAAGATCTATATACTTTAATCAAGTGAATAAAGATAATAAGAAATAGAAAAAACTAAGTAAATTCCATAGTTATTTCTTTGAATAAATGAGTTCGCATTCGTGTTTTTCTTTTAAGAAAAAGGCTTAAGATGTAAACTTTATTAGTATATTAGAGATAAATAAAATTTTAACGAAAAAGTATTAAGTATATATATATATATATATATATAAATTGTGTGTGTAATTTTTCCGTCTGATTTGGTCTTTTATTCAGTTTCTTTTTGATAAAATAAAATTGGAACAAATATTATCAATTTTTGAAATTTAAAACCAAACTCAAACAAGATATCAATTGATTTAATAGTGATTTTATTTTAATTTTGTTAGTGAATTACAAATTACAATTCAAAAATAAAATATCTTCAGGCTATGGTGTGAATATCTTGCTCCCTTTAAGGATATTCAAGCTCACTATGATAAATTTTTTTTAGGAAAAACTACATAAATGAGTCAAAAAACTCAAATTAATTACATGTTCATACCCTAATTCAAAGTAATTCAAGAAATACTCATTCTCTCAAAAATAAAATAAAATTACAACTCATACCCCCCCCCCCCTAATTTATTAAGACTGATAATTTTCACTCAACTGATACTAAATCAATATATATATACTTTATTGGTATTATTAAGGTTTCTTATTCAGAAATTAGTTATTAGTCAGTGACACTATAAACGTATATGTATATTGTTGTGGTATTATTAAAGTTTCTTGTTCAGAACTTACTCATTAGTCAATTTATGAATGAATGATATATATATATATATATATATATATGTATCATTCATTCATAAATTGACTAATGTGTAAGTTCTTAACAAGAAACATTAATGATACCAATACAGTATATTTGAATCAGTTTTTGAATCATGGCATTCATTCATAAAAGAGACACTTCAATCGGAAGCCTCATATTTTCATAAAACTGATTGATACTTTAGTCAAAAGCATCCTTGATTCATAAAATCTTTTATAACATCATGCATGCATATTAACATAGCTTGAGTCATATCATAAAATACTTATATGACATGGGTTCATGAAAACACATTGAATACATTGAAATATGATCTAATCATTCATGGAGAGAAAATTTTAATCCAATTGAACTCATAGGAGAATCATGAAAACCCTAGAAATTAGGTAAGAATCATAAGTAGAAATTAAGGTTTCTTTAGGACTCAATAGGTGAAGAGGAACCCATTGATGAATTTCTCACATACCTTGATCAAACCTCATATTGCAATCTAGAAATGAGACTTGAAGCTTGAAGAATCTTTAATTGCCTTGGGAGGAAACTTGGAGAATATTTTTTTGGAGTTTTGAGAGAATGAGAGTGAATGGGGAGGTTAAGGGTCTTAGGTACCCTTTAGTCTTCTAAATAACCGTAGAATGACTTATTTTAGGAATTAAACGAGTAGGAAAAGACTCAATTAACCCTTGTACACTGCTCTACGGACCGTACGATCCCTTCGTGAATGCCAAGTACTTAAAGTACAATTCTCTGACGAGGAACCATGGATCACCTTTCACGACTGGTACTATCAGGTAGTCAAACTTAATCCCTAAAACTTGACTTTCTGGATAATAATTCACGAGCAGGCCTCCACGATCTATAAAACCATGTGCGACCCACACAAGCTCCTCATGGACTTCCAAGGTACTGAAATCAAGAGTTTCTGAAGTTCAAGTCTATAGATACCGACTACGACCCATCATCCTTTCTAAACTCGTATTGGCCAATCGTGCAACTATTTTCTTGAAACACCAATTATTTGAAGGGCACCCACTAGAAGAGGAGCTATGTGGGGGTTCATGGGTTCGGACGAACCCACTAGTTTTTCTGTTAAGTTTGTATTTGTATTAAAAAATTATATATATACTTTTGAACCCCCTAACAAAATTGATTGACAGTTCAGTGGTAAGGAAGAGCGGTGAAAATGCTTTTCACACATTTGTTGTGGGTTCGAACACCTTTCTCTTATGTTCTAAAATTTAGAACCCCCAAACTCCTAATCCTGGCCCTGTCTCTGGTGTTATGCCGTAATTTTACTATCTTTAGAAAAATCACTTTTTGAAATGTTCCAAGTATAAAACAATTTGAGAAAAATACTTAGAAAAAAGTCTCCACTTAATTTTTTAGAAGAAATTAAGAAAACTTAATTTAAAAAGATTTTAACAGATTAAATCTTTATAAATTTAGAGAAAATGGGTAAGAAGTTCTTATTTACGCTTCAAGAAAGTTTTTAAGGAATTTGAAGTGCCCACTAACATGCGGTTATCCTACAACTTAGTTAGAATATATTTTGACTATTGTTTAAGAAAATGGTTTATTATGTAATAAAAAAAATTAGAGTTTATTTGACTCATTTTTACAATAATAAGTTGAGCCAATTCAGTCGATAAACCAAGAAATCATTTTAATCTAATTAAAGTTAAGTGAAAGTTTTGACTAAAAATAAACATTTGAATAAGTAAATAAAGAATAAAGAGTTGATGAAATAAAATTTATTAAAATAAACCGACACAAAGAAAATAGTTCATCTTTTGGGGAATTCAACTAAGTTAATTAATGATTTTAAAGTTGGAGTTGATAATAATAAAAAATTGGTCAAACATAATCAAAGCAAATAGAAGAGCAAAAGAGATAATGAAATTGGGCCCTTTCTTGGGCCAATTTTGCTGCAAATTTTTGAGGCTTTAACCCAATTTCCATTTTTGTATACATCGGCTGTATATCAGCATGTATATCAACTCTTTACATATATCTCTTGCTTTCGAACACCTGTATTTTGCCTCATCTCTGTATTTTCACATTTTGACCTGTATATCAGTCCATGGCCTTGTATATCATGTATACGATTATTGTATACCCGTGTATTTGAGTGTATACAGTCCCACATTTCCACTCACTTTACTTCTGCTTCCTATGTAGTTTAGCCTCCTTTTTATTCGAACAAGATGATGCTTACTCAAATGAATTCAACTCGGAGAAATGCAAGGATGGAGTCCAAAATAGACTCGGTGGATGTCACTTTTTCCGAGCAGCGAACGGGACAAACAAGTTTGAAGGAGCTTTCCATGACCACAAGTGTGATTCTGATGAGGCAAAAAGAAATTCAAAGAAATCTAGACCTAATTTTTTGAGGTTATATCGATATTATATTCATCAATCTAAAATTACGACTTCCAAAATTCTCCCCTCCAAACACTGACTGGTCGAGAGTTTATATAGGGGAAAAGAAAATCATTTTGGGGGGAAATCGGATGGAAAGTAAGAATTTGAATTTGAAATTGAAGTTCTCTCTAAAGGATAAGGTTGACAACAGATTTCTTGTACGACTTTGAATGGAGAAGCGTTGGGCTCGAGGTCGTGATTTGTTGTTGGATTTTTGGATTTGCAACGTGATTTACTCGCTTTGCTGTTAGTTCGCATCTGCTACGCGTGAAGAAAACGAGGTGGGGTCGGGGCATTGCTGTTGGAGAATTGGGTTGGGTTGTATGTATGTTGTGTTGTTGGAATAGGTATTGGATTATTAATTGGAATTATGTTGCTGTAATTGTTGGGCTGCTGGAGTTAATTGAGAAAGAAGAGGGCCCAACACTTGGTCTTAAAGATAGCTAAAATTGCAATTAAGAAAAAGACCATATGAATTTCAATCGTAGCCATTTAGAGTTAACAATTTAGCCAAATTGTGTTTAGTTGGTGATTCGGCTAAAAACTAAAAAAGATGAATTAACATAAATTAATTAGTATAAATTTTAGGAATCACATAGTTTTAATATGAAATTACAATCTATCCCTATTTAGTTTGTAATTACATTAATCTCTGAAAAAGTAACACAATCCGGATACATAATTTGTAGTGTGGATACATTAAAAAGAAGTTTGGATGCATTAAAAAATAAACGTTATATAATTTGTTGCACTTTTAATGGAAAAAAAAATGGAAAATTAAAAATTAAATCCCTTAATTCACGTAAATCAGTTCCATCCTTAATGTCAATGATAGAAACGTGATTCCCAAAATAACAAACCAAATCAGAATTCAAAAATTCAAATCGTGTTCTTCTTCTTCCTTGTTTCAACGAAGGAATTTTTGAGTGAGAATCAATTTTTTTTGTTGTTAGTTTGATTATATAATGAATATCTCAATTTTGTTGAGGCATTCAGGAGTATGGGAGAGTGAGGTTAAATATGAAAGATACAAAAGTGATGGAATAGTGGTTGGTGAAAATGTTTCCTTCATGAATCTAGTTACAGCCATTGCGGCTGAGTTGAATATTGATGACTCAAGAAAAAAATTGAAATCCGATACATTGTAGAAGGAAACTCCTCTCCAATGAGTATAAAGAATGATATGAGAGTAAAACTGTACGTAGAGGTGAAGAAACGCGAGGTTGGATTTGGTATGTATCCCCTCTGTGTTGATACAATTAATAAGGATATTGGCGATACAGAAAGTTTTGATGTGTCGACTGGTGCAATCGTCTGTGTTGAAGGTGCTGAAAAGGATATAGGGGCTCTCAACTTGGTAGAATAAAAAAATGGTGATTCTTGTTATCAGAAATGTAGGTAACAAATTACATATCTGATACAAACAGTACAGATGTGAAAGTGAATCAATTGTACAAGCATAACGCCACTCTAGTATCTGTAGTGGCAAAATACAAAATAACACATGGCTTCAATTTTTGAGTTAAAAGATCTGATAACAAAAGGTATGCAACTCATTTTTCATTCATGAATTTGAATTTTGGTGAATCAATCATGATACTTTATTTGCTACAAAGTTGATTCATTAAATGTTTGGCATGTTATTTTGAGTTCTCAGATTTGTAAGTTACATTATTGTGTATTATAAAGTATCAGGTCTATGTGACACTACTCTTTTTTAGGTGTTTGAATTTATGTATACATAAGAAAATCATGATACATTATTGCATTACAGTTGATACAATTATGATTTGATGTGTATTTACTATTTAATATATTTTTGTATCTATGAGTTTGAGTAATATCACTATAACGTATCATAAATATTTGAACTTCTTTCTTTTATATGTTAATGTATCAATATATGATTGTTTTCATTAAAGTAACTGATGCATGTGACTCTCCTTTTTTTGATATTTGATTGTATATATGCGTTTAATAATGATGATATATTATTGCATTCAACTTGATACAAGTATGATTTGATGAATATTCCATGGTTAATGTATTTTTGTATCTCTGTGTCAATGTAAGATTATTATAAAGTGTCAGATATATTTCACCTTATGTTAATGTATCAGTATAGTAATTTTTCACTAATATATCCTTTTGTATAGAATCTACTGTTTTAATGTATCAGTTAGGCAAGTTACTAATGAATCTGGAAAAAAATGCAGCTATGTATTATTGTGTTTATCGAATGACTATTATTGGAGATTGAGTGCAGGAAGAAATCAGATTTATTCAAAGTGAGGTACTTCAATAGTAAGCATACATATCCGTTAAGGGATATAATATTAACAAATGTTCAAGCTACAGTTGGGTTTATTAGTGGTGTGACATCGCCTAAACTGCTCAATCATAAAAGAATTCATACTCCAAATGATGTTATTGAAGATATTAGAGAACTATATGAGATTGATATTTCTTACCAACAAGCATGGCGTGCACTAGAGATGACAAGGGGTAAATCTGCGAATGGATATAGATAATTGCCTAAATACATATATATGTTGGAAACTGTGTATTCATTTTTTTATATACGGATGCATAAGTCGGAGCAAAATCAGTTCATGTATCTGCTCATAGCATTAAGGCAATTAATGAAGGGGTTTGACTTCTGTAGACCATTAGTTGTTGTTGACGATGCACATCTTGGTGGAGCTTACAAAGGAACTTTTGCATCAGCAAGTACGCTTGATGGTGCAGGTATGATTACTATATATTAGAATTTATAAATTTTTGTCTCATAACAATGATTACTTGAATTTGATCCTTTATATATCGATAGTTGTGTATCTAGAAATTAACAAATCTATGCGCTATTTATGAGTAAGATGCATATTGCCGTTAGCTTATGGAGTGGTGGACAGTGAAAATGATTGTTCATGGATATGGTTCTTCGAACAGTTTAAAAGTGTATTCGGTGAGAGGGAAAAATGTGTGTTGTATCAGATAGATATGAAAGCATAATTAAGAGTGTCGGTACTGTTTTTCCAAATGTTCCTCATTTTGCATGCATATGGGACCTTTGAAAAAATATTTGTTCAAACTTCAAGAGAAGCAGAAACATGCTAAGTGGTGTGTTCTATTCAATGGCCAAGGCTTATAGAAAAGAGGATTTTGACAAATTGATGGCTAAGGTCATTAAAATTGACAACCAGGTTAAGATGTATCTTGAGGATGCTGGTTATGAAAAGTGGTCAAGAGTTCATGTAACATTAAACATGGGGAGAATGATGACTTCTAATATAGCAAAATGTATCAATGATTGCCTTGTTGAGGTGTGACAACTACCAACAATAGATTTTATGGAAGAAGTCATAATTCTATTTTGTTCTTGAAACTCTAAAAATAGAGAAATAACATCCTATACAAAAGAAATATTAGGGAGGAGATTTGAAGAGTTGTTGATTCTAAACGCTTCTAATTGTTCAAAAATGAAGGTATGTACCAATATATAAACTATTATGTATCTGGAATTGGTTGTTGTTTGGCTGTTGTGAGTATAAAATTGATTTGATTGATATGTGGTTTGTGTCTTAATTAATGTTACCAGGTTGTGCAATCTACTGAATTTATTTATTCAGTTTATGAATGTGGGTGAAGATGCATTGTTTGCTTTGAGAGAAAAATCTATAATTGTGGGAGATTTCAGCTAGACGAGATACCTTGTGTGCACACATTTACTGTTTTGAAGAAGAAAAATATTATAGATGTACATCCCTACTGCTCAAATTATTATAAGCCAGCTGCATTGGCAAACACATATGAAGTTCTGATGGTTCCAATGCCAGATAAGGAGGATTGGTCAGCACCAGAGATTTGTTTTGGAAGAAATCATCTTGCCACCAAGATACAAAAGACTGGTTGGACGACCAAGGAAAAGTAGGAAGAAAAATCCAGATGAAAAGATAAACACACATACAAATTGTTGTGGACAGGAAGGTCACAATCGAAGAACTTGTACTTTCTTCATGAAAGAAGATTGACAAACTTGTTGTTAGAGCTACTGTTATGTTTCAGATACATTTTTAAGATTACACGTTTTCATTTTTTTTTGCATGTTTCACTTTTACCTTGATAAAACATTACAATCTACTATTAGCCAGTGAAATCTCGTTACAATAATTTGAAATGTTAAGATTTTCTACCTTGTGTTTATTTTTATAACATATTATGTTTCAAATACGTGTTTAAATAATGTATCATTACCTATTTAATAATAATGTACATTATATTCTGATTGTGGGGATTGTATCAGTCAATATATTTTAGATACATTTTTATATTATGTCTCTTAAGTTAATTGAATAATGATGTATCTTATATAATAATGTTGTCAAAAATATAAGTATGCAAAATGAAATAAGAAGTGTCGACAAATGAATCACAATAAGTAGTAATTACTTTGTCTATGTGACTAATTACAATAAATTGACCAAAACTGCCAGCAACATGAATGAGTTTCAAGATATCAACTCTTACCAGAAGTAATGAGAATAAAAGTTGTAGTTTGTTTATGAATTAATGAATCTGATACATTAAATTGGTAAAGTGTAAAAGTATCAGCTGAATAAATTGACCAAAAATTATCAGCATGAAATAATGTCAAATTATCAGCTCCTACCAGAAGTAATGAGAATAAATGATGTCGTTTCTTTATGAATTAATGAATCTGATACATTGCATTAGTAAAGTGGGGAAGTATCAGCTCATACTAGAAGTAATGAGCATAAATGTTGTTGTAGGATCAAGAATTAATGAATTTGATACATAAATGTTATCCAATTTTTGTATCAGATTATATATGACAACTGCGTACATCAATACATTTCCTTAAAAAACATGTGAAAATATTGAAATTTGATGTCAAACTAAACAAGTTTTAAGAGAAACACTGTAATGCTTGGGTACTAACATCTAAAAACAACAAAATAGAAAAGTTCAAAGCTAGAGTTAATGTATCTCAAAAATAATAAAACTGTAAAAAGGTGTCTAAGAACTGATAAATAAACTCTAATCAACATTGACCAAATCTTCTTGAGTTGGTACTGTGGAATGACTTTTAGGTCTTGTTGGAGCCTTTTTAGTACCGTATTTCCATAATAGGGCTCCATACAGTTTACGGAGGTATTCTGAATGAAAACCAATTTTTGGAATAGGGAGACCATCGCTAAGGACCTCAGCAAAGGCAGCTACAAACATTCCACAATCCCTTCAAAAAAATGAGGAATATACATTATAAAGAGAAAGAATATACATTGTAATTCAAATAAAAACGTGCTAATACTTACAAGCTATCGCTTTCTTGTTGCATAATGTCTTGTATGAATTCAACTTGAAATACGTGCTCTGGTCCCAAAAGCATGCCAGTTTGACTGTCATTGTAAGCATCCAATGATGACCAGTTGGTTTGCTCAGTTTGATCGAAAAAACCACTGTCATGAAGGTAAGGAAGGTAAGATGACAGTATAATCGCCAACTTTTTTATCTCACCAGACGACACTTTTATTCTTATACTCAATGATGAATCGTAGACCCGTATGAGCCTCTCTTTTAAAGAAACAACAGCCAACACCCAATGGAACTTACTATAATACATCATCAACTAGATGCCACAGTAATCCAACCAGGATGGAAAACCCTTTGATTATGTTTTTAATTGACCTCTCGAATGTAAATTCAATAACCCCACACACAATGTGATCTTTGAGTAATTAAATTTTCATCAGGAGGGCTGCAGTAGTACCTTATGTGTGCAACATTAATATATGTCTTGAATAAACAATTGACAGTGGTGAATCTGTATTGATTAGGGCTGTGTAGTTTTGACTTCTTTCTTAAGTAGCACAAAACTACATCGATGTGATGCAACATAAATGAAAAATTACACAAAATGTTAGTAAATATGATAGAGCACAACAATCACACTTTCAAATAATGTATATGATATGATTTTGAGTTTGTATCGTTATATAAACTATGTTGATACAAAATATCAATGTATCGTAGATATATTAATAATGTATCTTTCTACTGTACCTCATTTGTCCAGCATTTTTTTTGCTGAGATATGGCATAAAACCAATTTTTATCCTTGGGAAAAGTAACTACAAAGTCCATGTGTTCAAATCCAAATAAACCTGATTTGGCTCTGTATTTATCATCCATTGGTTTCCTCTCTCTCTCTCTCTATATATATATATATATACATACAATTCAATACAAGTGAATTCGGGAAGGGATTTTTTATGGACTTTAGGAGTTATGGTTGAACCTCGAAATTAGGTTTCCTCCATATCTTAGGCTATATGAAAATTCAGGTCAATTGTCATTCGATACACTTGATTTGATGCACAATTATGAAAGAATTCAAAGGCTATCCCAATATCGAATTATGAAGAGACTGGAATGCTCGAGAATAATATTTGAGAGAGGATGTTGGAATACAACAGAGTTTTCAATTTTGAGCCCACCTACATATCCTTTAAACCTTAGGAGTCAGGCTGTTTGTAGTTTGACTCGATCGGTTGAATAGGGAAATCTATTATGCTAGATAACCTTCGATTGGGGAAGAGTGACAAAGTAGGTCGAGTATGAAAAAGAGGTTTGCAACCTCTTAGACATGAATGTGATGCACTTCACACCCATACTTAGGAATTTACACGGACATACTTTCCAAAGCTCTTGGTGTATTGTCACTCATATTAGAAAGTTGCCTCCGGTGAGAGTGAAAAGTTTTCCGGATGTAAAATTGAAACTGATAAACCCAAAAAAAAAACCACATGCCTTCTAATAGGGGTATGGTTTGATTGTGGTGGAAGTCCCTCCTCATCTCGCGTCCTAAGAGTTTGATACTCCTTTTCGGACCATGTTCCAGTTCGCTGCTAAGAAAAAGTTCCACGTTGTGCTGCATCTTTTTTGCTTTAAATTATTTTTCCTAAAACTCGTAATAAAATTTTCATTAATGTTTGAGATAAAATGAATGTGTAAGAATATATAAATGAATAAAACAGTGATATATATATGAGAGAATGGGGATAAAGTCGTGTGACTTATGAAAGACATTTGGCCAAATGTTGTCTCTAATTGTCTTTAGAGACTTGGTAATTAAACATGGAGCCGTTTGGCTTATGATGATGTGGCCACATGACCAATTGGTGTCTCCCATTGTCCTCAAAGATATATTGATAAACAATGTCTCTGGTTGTTTTCAGAGACTTGATGATAAGTGATGTCTGTAAAGTTTAAGGTAAAGTCGTTAAAGTAGGTAAAGTAGATTAAGTAATTGCTAAAGTAGAGAGTAAAGTGAAAGTGTAGCCGTCTGGCTTATATAGATGATGTAATAATGTCTCCGGTTGTCTTTGGGGACTTAAATGATAAATGAGTCCTCCAGTTGTCTTCAGGTCCCAATGGTAAATGATATCTAATATCATCCGATTTTCTACGGAGACTAGAATGATAAATAAGGCCTCCGATTGTCTTCGGGGTCTCGATGATAAGTGATGTCTATAAGTCAAAAGTAAAGTTGTTAATGACATCATAAAGTATGAGTTCAATATGTGTGTTTCCTATTTTAGGGTGTATGAATCCGATATATCCTATTTTAGGGTTGATTAATCTGTGTCCTATTTTAGGGTCGATGAACCCATGTATCCTACTTTAGGGTGGATGGACCCATGTCCTATTTTAGGGTGAACGAACCCATGCCCTATTTTAGGGTGGAGAACCCGATATATCCTATTTTAGGGTGGCCGAACCCAAATGTCCTCCGATTGTTTACGGGGACTAGTTGTAATGATGCCTCCGATTATCTTCAGGGCTTGATAAAGTGATGCCTCCAATTGTTTTCGGGGCTTGATGTCGAAAGAGTAAAATTATAATAAAGTTGTAACAACCCGAAAAACTAGTAAGACCAAGCTAGAGCCTAAAGTTGTAATGAGCTTTTGAGTTTGATGTTTTGTTTTAGGTTGTATATTGAGTTCCCGAGCTTAGGTGGAGGTGTCTAGGGGTTAAACGTCAAGGTACGACCCCCCAAAGACCAACCAAGTGTCCTTGAAGGGGACCCTAAAGTCTAAACCCCCAAGGCTGCCTAAAACCAAAAAGCTGCCAAAATGGGGCCACCTACGGATGGCACCTACGGCCAGTAGGTTGATCCATGCCCCGTAGGTGGGGGTTTCGTGGATCAGGCCCCAAAATGCAGAGTTGAAGACCCCACCCACAGACTTGCAGGACGGGGCGTGGATTGCACCTGCAATCTGTGCAAAGTCGGCCAATCGGTGGGTTAGTTTAGGTAATTCTATTTTAGTTTGTTTAAAGTAGGGGTTGCTTAATATAGTAATTATACATATATATAAAGTATTTTATATCATTAAACACCTCATTAATTCATTATAACCCAAGACCCCAAATCAAAACCCAACTTCCCTTCCTTCCAAGAATCTTCTCTCTAGAACCTCCATTGAAGACCAAGAAAGAGATCAACTAGGGCTTGAAGATGGGAGCTTTTCAATACGAATTTGGTGGGATTCTACAACTAAGGTATGGTAGTTCGTCATCCTTGGGAAGCTATCACCAAAGGAGCCCATTTCAAAAGCTTTTATCTCAATTCTAGAAAAACTCAATTATCTAGGGTTTCAACTCAACTCCATGGATTCCTTTTAAAGTTGCTTTTAAAGGTTGAATTATGTTTGTTTATGAATGTATGATTGATTTTATATGATTTTAAGTCAACTCCTTCAAGAATCCATGAGAGCCCCAATCCTAGTTATGGTTCTTCTTTACATTATGTGATGGTTTTGCAACTTGGTCCAATTGATTTGATGTGAGTTAATTATGATGTAATTGCATGATCTAAGTATGATTCTACATGTATACTTGATTAACCTAAGATTTCTAAGGTGAATTGATGTGATTAGGGCTATGCCATGAAAGAGGCTAATTGAGGGTTTATATGTGACCTTCTAAGAATGATGAACTTTTTGATGAATTGCCTTAGATTAGATTACCTAGACATGAATTGCTTATAAGTAAAGCTTGTAGACATGAACTAACTTGATTAGGGCTTATATGATGGATCATGCTTGTGTAGTGTTGAGATTGAGTTTATATGTTTCCTATATGACTATAATTGATCAAGAATGAGACATGTGGTTAGGTTACCTTAATAGTTAGGTATAAAGGATGAGCATGTGAGGCATTGCTTGAAGAGTAAGGCCTGAAACAAAAATATGACTCCTAGGGCTTAAGGGTAATGAGCTACAATGAATAAGCTAAGGGTGTTAGGGCTCCAAGAAGGAAGCCATTATGTATGTTGAATTGTGTATGACCCTATTGTGAGAAGACTTCATCTACATGACCTCTAATATGAGTATATGAGCTTATGCATGGAATGAGTGTTTTACTTGGGTTATGACTATATCTATGTTTCATGTATTGAATGCTATAAGTATTGACTCAATATGACCCTTGAATGTAAGATATGATGTATATGTATTATGATGTATATGTATGCTTATGGTATTATATACATGTTTATGAATACTTTGAGGATAACATGTCTATTATGATAATGTTGTTGTTGTGTCATTGGAAGGACAATCACACACATACATGCATGAATATGATTATGATGTGACTAAGGTGTTGCTTATGATTCACTTAGAAAGTGAAGATCCTACGACTATTGTGTACTTGTGGTAATTGTTGATAGATCATTCTCCCTTTATCCTTACACATGTTTATGTATGAATTGTCTAGGACTATGATTATGTATGATATGTATGACTATGATAGTATTGTTGTGTTGTATGAAAGGCCATTCTCATTGAACACACTATGAATACTGTTGACACCCAATTTTGACCCTTGCCGGGAAAAATTAATTTTCGAGCTTCTTTAATTTTGAACGATTCGAAATAATTAATTTGATTAAAAGTTTAAATATTGTTCAAGTCATTTTTAGGTAATTTTAGTCCTTTTATAATTTTTAAATAATAAATATGTTTTTATATAATTAGTATATTTTATAATATTCAAAAATCGTCTCAAAAGATTTTATTTTAATTAAATATTCAGTTAATTGGTTTAGTTATATAATACCCTATATTTTAAGTTATTTAGTTTATAATTAAGTTAATTATCTTATATCGTTAAAATTAAGAAGCTTGTTAACTAATTAACATCAATTTGTCTTATTTAATTACTAGCCGAATCTATCCTAATTAAGTTCAAATTGGATAAGATTTTATAATACAATGATAACCATTTTTTCATCAAGTCTTTAGACTTATATTTAAGGGACATTTTTAGGCCAATATTCCCATTCCTCTAGCAACCCAAAATTCCAAATTCAGCCCACCTAATTCAATAATTCCTTAACCCAAGCCCAACCAATACAATACAATAGCATTCAATACCAAAACAACAACATAACAACATACAAACAGTAGTGGCCTGACCCTGCCAACGTTTTCTTCCTCGCTGGAAATCAAAGCCCAGAAACGCTCCAATCGTGAGCCCAACAGACGCGAATTCAATCCAAAACTCGACCCGAGTCCAGAACTCGAATGCATGTGGAGCAATATCGCGTTCCCTTTGTCCTTTCTCCTTGAATCAGACAGCTATCTTCATTCTTTCGTTGGAGATTTGTACCAACTCGAGCTGGCAGCTTATCTCTTAAAGATTTGAAATTTGAATTTCTTCATCTTTTCCCCCCAAAACGAACCCTAATTTTTCCTCTATAAATACTTCCTCTTTATTCTTTGTTGGGTGGGGGGTGGGGGGGGATTGGAGTTGGAGGTGAGTAGGCTTCTTTGTTAGAAAAAAAAGGAGTTGGAAATTTTTATCAAAACATACAAAGTAAGGTTTGACTATTCAGTAGTTGAAATACACTTTAAATACAATTTTTGAGAAGCAAAGGACGATATTTTCTGCGTTTGGGTTAAGTTTTTCTACCCAGATTTTTGTTCGGTTGTTCGAGTTTGGGTTTTGCGTGGAGAAGTCGCCTTCTAACTCGTCATTGTCTCAGTCGCTGCACTTCGAAAGGTAACGCCTCCCTCCGTAATGTCCTTTCACTCTCTTCTGCAAATTAGAGTAGCATTCCGATGATAGAAGCTTTCATTTAGTTGGTTGTTGGCTGTTGGTTGCTGTTTAAGTCGCTGTTGAGGGTCAACTTCTGGTTGTTGTTTTGTTCTTGTTTTCTTGGTTTTCTTAGCTGCTCCATCATTAGTTTTGGAGATGTTCTCCCTTAGTTTTATCTTGTTATTAGTTACTATGAATATGCAGGTAGTAAGGAAAATGTGCTCACATGCCTATCAAGCTTTCAAAATGTTTGAAATGTCACAATCAATGTCCCAACCCCCAGTTCATTCCAAGGCCGTTTTCTCCGAGCCCTTTTGCTTATGAGTTGTATTTCTTTTTTTTTCTCATCAAATATTTGAAGCTTAGCCTTGCCGAAATGCATAAAATTTGGTCGATTTAATGTTAAGTGCGCCGTTTCTTGCTAATTAAAATGAGTATAAGTTGTTCGGAGTTTGGTGCTAGACTTTTGCATTAGTCGTAAATAAATACACTTGATTAAGTCATCATGATGTCTGGAGACTGTTGATCAATTATTTTATTTTTTTTAGCGTTAGGGAATCAGTCGTAAACGAGCTCGATTATTCGTGCATTTTATGAGTTGACTGCCCGTTTAGTTTAAATGTTCTTCTCTTTAGCCTGTGTTGAATCGATTTAAAGATAGCGTTCTCTATCTCTTCTTCTGAGTTTTAAAAGTGTTTGCCGCTTACAAAAATAGTAAATTAGTTTTGGTTTAGAATTCATGTTTAGTTTTGGGTAAATTTTATTTAGTTTAGATAGTGAATGAGCATGCTATTTCAAAATTTGCATTTTTGTTGGTTTGCCTCCCGTAATTTTGAATATTGCCAATTTTGTTATATGTTGTCTTATGTGCATGTCTTAGTTTTCTTTTGCGTCTCACTTTGCTTTGGATTAGACAGTATTCCTTTGCTCATTTGCTTATGAAAATTTAGAAGATGACGAGACCCTATTTGGCTTACATTGCATATTGTCCATAATACTCATTATATAGTATATTAAGTGATTAGTTTGCTTATTTCATTATGATTTTATCCTTTTGTTTAACCCTTTTTCTTGAGCAGTAACTTGAGTGCAAACTCTGTTTGTTAGCATGATCGGAGGCCACTAATTTTTCTTATGTATTTGTTCCCTTTCGTTTAGATTTTCAACCTTTACTATTTTTATTCTAAGAGTCCTTGTGATAAATTGTTTTAGATATGTTATGATTTTCGTTATTTTAAGGCTCTAATTCTTTACTATTGATTTTTGTTGCATGTGAATCTGTCCGAGTTCATTAGGAACTCCTATTTTCCTATTTGCATTTCGGGAGAGCCTGAAAGGCTCAAATTTCCTTTCGAGTTAGCTGGCTATAAAAATCAACGAGCAGGTCCCGGAGCCTGAAAATATGCATCGAATAGGAGAGTTGAAGGAATTGTGCCAAAAATCCCACTTTTATGTTAAAAGTTGTATTTTGTTACTTTAGGGCCTAAGCCCTTTGCATTTTAATTATCATTATTTGATAGTTGTTAGGACAGGTACCAAGAGAGAAATTGGGCCATAAACCCAACATTATCAGTCTAGGACAGGTGTGGAAATGGGCCTAAGGCCCAAAGTAGAAATTATGCCCAAGTGCTGGCCCAGGCGGACAGATCCAGACTTGGGCCCAAATCTTCTTTGCCGATCTCCTTTATTTGTTATTATGTGTTTTATGTGTTTATTTAATTTTGAGGTTTCAAAAATTCAACCCCCCAAAAGATAACCATTTTGAATTAAATGTTTAAAATTAAGTAAATATTTTACTTTCACTTAGTCGAGCGTGCTTATCTTTTAAATAAATTAGCCAAATAATTAATTGTCGGATAACCGCATTAGCGGGTGTTGTAGGTGCTTTTAAAACCCTTCCTAGGACACTAATAAGAACCCCGAATCCCTTTTAAGTTTTCAATCGATTTCCTGTTTTAATCCTTTGAAAACCAGTTTTCTTGATTTTTCTTAAAAAATTAAGTGGCGATTCTAAATCAATCTAAAGTAATATTATTTTTATAATAAAATAGAATGGAGACACCACTGGGGATTTGAATGGGTTCTAACCTTAAAATTAACTTATTTGACTATTTGTTTAATTGCCTACGTGTTTCAATTCTCGTAAATTACAAATTGTTGCATTTCATGGAATCCGATTTCGCTAATCGGCAAATACATTGCATTAGGAAAAAAGGTGGTTACGTGGCTTACCACGACTGTCTTTCAGAAAAACACTATTTGAATTCATTTGAAGTGATAAGCGAATAGTTGGCTTGTGGTCATCCAACGTCCTTTATTAGACTTCACCCCGTAGTTTGTCCGACTTGGGTAACCAGGTCTTATCTAAACCAACTCTTAGTTAACTTGTGTAGAGCGAAACCAAATCCCTTTTAGTGCATTGAACTAAGATGACCCAACACCCAAGGTGTGTTGGGCCCATTAGAAAGACCACCTTGAGTCCAAAACGGCCCATGGCCTAAACGTACGATCATACTTATGTGTTTAAATTTAAAAAATGTATACGTTGTTTGAAAATCATTGTTCTTGGGGGTTGAGAGTCTACTAGTTTGTTAGAGTCAAAGAAGGAGTTGTACAAGTAACTATTCTATACAAAAGTGTGGACATCCAGAGACAACAAGAAGCTCAAGAGCGAATAACCTTTCATGGAAGTTTAGTTTAGGATTGTACTCCTGCGCGAGACTGATTATTTTTTATCCCTTTTACCCTATTATGTATCCCCATTCGGTTTATTTCCGAGATGGGTTTTGGGGCAATGAAATATTTCAAATGACGCATACATCTTTCAAATTGTTAGGCCTACCCTTGGCACAAAAGGGTCACATATCTATTTAGAACGCGCAATATTCGTTTATGTGTTATAACTGCTTGTGTGAATATGTTGCTTCATTTGGAGATATTATAGCTCACTCCTCTTCGAATTTTTTAGAACCCCTATGCATAAATATCAAGTCACTATCAAAAGTACGTCCAAATACTCTTCGAGTCTTTAGTTTCCCAACAAGAATCAAACTTCTCTTTCAAATTCTAAATCTTACTTTCTCATCTCGGAAAAAAAGTCAATTTGCCATCTCAACTCAAAAAGAGATTCAAGTCAATCGAACTACGTATGACCTGAATTCTCGCTAGTGAGATACATGGGCAGTCTTTCAAGGCTCGGTCCCCATTTTGAGAAATTTTATCTTTTTCAACTCTTGCAAGGAGAATAGAGTTTCCTTTCAATCGAAAATCAAAAGTACGACAAAGAAAGATACAATTGACTTTCTCACGACTCAAGTCGACATTTCTGATTCACTAAGCTCAAAATCAAATAGACAAATTTTTGTCTATTAAGTCATTTGACTAAATACGTGGGTTAAGTTATCTTCAAGTGGAGCAACTCTTAAATGTTTGTGGTCATATGTGTAATATTTTGTATTATTTATCATCTACATAGACTAACACGTTTATCTTTTGAGTTATTTTTCTTTGTGAGGTACTTAGAACTAATTTGTGTTGATAAGCTGGCTGGTCATCCTTATTTCACAAGCTCTAAGGCCCCCAAAGATTTCTTCCCTGATCAAAGTTTGCGAAAAGGAAAGGCAGTAATGGGTGATAATAATGACGAGATTAGCCTGATTGATGTTGTTATGGCTCAGCCCACTGTCGCTGATCAAAATGAATTAATTATGCAATTGATGCAACAGATTGCCGAAATGAGGGTTGAAATGCAAAGAAGACAAGATCTACCGAATCCAATTTTTTCAGTCAACCCTCCAGGAGATGGAAGACCTCCACTCCACTTTCCTCCTCCAAGCGCAGAACAGGTTCAGAATCTACCCTCTAACCCCGCTCAAAATCCCCCAATCATTTATCTAATCGCCCCAAATCCCCATCATGCCTCTGTCTCTTACTAAGCGCCACCTCCTCCTCAAGGTACCAACCCTCAAACCTTCCCTCCTTATCAAAATGCCAACCCTCAAGCTTTCCCTCCCACTCAAAACCAAAATGTTTACAATCCCCAAACCTTCCCCCATCACCAAAATCAGCATACCAACCCCCAGTCTTTCCCCCAAAATTACCAAGCCACTAAAAATACCCAGAATCCCTCAATTGCTCCACCATTATCTCAAAATACTACTTTTCGAATTCTAATTCCAAATGAACCCTATGCCAACTGTTCCGAGCTTGATCACTATGAGGAACAAGAGAGAGAGAGTGGAGGTCAAAGGAAGAGGCAGCCAAGCTGAATATGAAAGAGGAGATCAGGAAAGCCATGAAGGAGTTGCATTATATTCCAGAAGTCGATGGGTTGAGTTTGAGGATTTGTGCATCCATCCGAATCTGGACCTCCCGGAAGGGTTTAAAATGCCAAATTTTGACACTTTCGGAGGAACAGGGAATCCCTTGGCGCACTTGAGGACCTACTGTGACCAACTCGTAAGAGTTGGCAGGAATGAAGCCTTGTTAATACAGCTCTTTAGCTGAAGTTTAAGTGAAGAAGCGTTGGAATGGTTTTCCTCTCATGAGGTAAGGCAATGGTCTAGCTGGAATGTATTGGCTAAGGATTTTGTCGAACGGTTCACCTACAATGCATAAATCGTTCCTGATCGCTATTCTTTGGAGTGAATTAAGCGGAAATCCACTAAAAGCTATTGTGAATTTGCGTATAGGTGGAGGAAAGAGGTCGCCCGAGTTCGACCCTCTATGTCGGAGAAGGAGATCGTTGAAATGTTCATACGCATTCAAGAGCCAGGGTATTATGACAGGATAATGTTGCTCATTGGAGCAAAATTTGCGGAGATAGTCAAGGTAGGTGAGGCTATCGAAGATGGGATTAAAATCGGAAAGATTTCTCGCATTGTCACCCCAACCGAATCTTCAGGATTGTTGAAAAAGAAGAGAGAAGATGTGTCTTTTATTTCTTGCGCATCTGATGAAAAAGGACACTTCAAAAAGTCCTCACCTTACATAGGTTATTCTCGAGCTCCACAAAATTTATATCCAGCTTGTTATAACCAATCAGGTTATCAAATTCCACCATCGGCTTACCAAAGTTTATCTCCTAATTACCAAATTCCACCACCGAGTTACCAAATTTCACCTCTTATTTATCAAACTCCACCTCCACATTACAAAAATACCCATCCATATTACCAAGCTCAGTCAGTTAATTGTTCAAATATCCAATCAAGTTACCAAAATCCACCTCTGCATTACCAAAACACCCCTCATAGCTATCGAGCTCCATGATACCCAAATTTCCAAATGCAAGAACCAACTCACCAAAATCCTTCAAACTACCGTCAAGTACCTTCATATCCAGGAAATAATTACTATTCTCTTAGCCCAAATCTTGAGAAGAAACCTTCTAGAGTCTTTACTCCTTTGGTTGAGAGCCGAACACAACTTTTTGAAAGATTGAAATCAGCTGGCCTGATATAGATAATTGATCTAAAAAATATCAATGTCAACTCCAAGCTTTATAGACCCGATCTTCACTGTGCTTACCATTCAGGAGGTGTTGGGCATATTACCTAGGATTGTATCAACTTGAAGCATAAAATTCAAGACTTGGTAGATCAAAAGGTCGTCACTCTTCAGATTGCCACTCCTAATGTCAATAGTAACCCCATGCCGAATCATAGAGGGTTACTATTAATATGGTTGAAGTCAAAGAAGATTTGAATGTGAAGAAAGCTATAATCTCAGCCAACCTTGAAAAGCTTGAGAAAGTTGTAGCTTCTCCAATCAAAAGAGAGAAATCCAAATTCACGATCATGGCACCTTATCAAGCTTTTGCTTTAGTGCCGAAGGAGGGTCAGAACAAGCAGAAGTTTAATCAAGCTTTTTCAAAATCATTGCCCCACTTAAATTAGTCTTTTCCAATGCAAAATGGTCTAGGTAAATGAATCAAAAATTGGTTCAAAGAAGATGATATTGTGCTTGAAGAGATGATCCAGACACCAGTCATACCAGACATCGAGTCAAAGGAGAAAATGCCTAATTGGACATCCACTTCACTCTTGATTCCTCGCTCGTCTTGGTAGACACAAACATTTTTTTATATTACTTCTAAAATTGGTGGTGTTCCGAATAAGGCTCGAGACCCATCCTTTACTCTATTTTTGCCTCACTATGTTCTAATGTCCCTACTCATATTTTGAAAAGACAAAATGATTTATCGTCATGGTCAAAGTTCTAATATTCTCGTTTCAAATGAAAACCTCATTTAATGCGGAAATGTGCTTTATTTGCCTTATATTTTCTATCTAATGGTATATGTCTATGATTTCAGTGAAAATATTTTCAAATGTGTCAATAACATGTCATGTCACAAACTGAATGAAAAAAATGGGGTAGATGCAGACGAATTTGAGGACTACAATGAAATTATCATGGTACCTAAATACCTTGTTGAGGAATTCAGATAGTTCGAGAGTCACGATGAGCCGAATTCAGAATATATTAGAATAGTGATTTAGGAAAATGATGAATGCATCAAAAAAATCAAAATTGGTGCCTATCTAACAAAAGCACGGGAGAGAGAACTCATCAGTTTGCTTAAAGAACACATCGATACATTTGTTTGATGACATTACATGGTTGAGCGTGAACATTGGATCTCACAAGTCATCAATCTACTTAAATGTTGTTAAAAGACACCATGTTTGAAGACTCAATTTCTATTTTTTCTTTGTAACTGCCTTTATTTGCTTGTAATCCTTTATACTTAGAATTTATCCCTTTGTAATGAACTACGTTCGACCTGAATTCTCAAGAATGAGATACGTAGGCGGCCTATGTCTGCCTTGTTCATTTCCTCGTTTAATTTCTTATTTTTGTTAATCCTCGATAGGGGGAACTACTTTTGACCTGATTCCTGCCTCAACGGGATACGTAGGCGCCACGACGGCTCGGTCATATATCCCATAAGATATCTTTTTTTCTATACAATAAAAATTGGGACAAAATTTTTGAGAGGGACTCAAAAATTTTAAAGAGGAAGATATTTTCTCCAACGAGTCAAGATTGAAGATACATTGCGAGTTGCAACTGGGACAAAATATTTGAGAGGGTATAAAAAATTCTACAAGTCATATATCAACAGTTCGAGATACCCCAAGACATCTAACTGGGACAGAAATTTTTGAGGATGGCCTCAAAAATTCCTTTAAGCATCACTAGAAGTTTGTAATAAATTTTGAATATTTCGAGCATATTAGAAGTTTAAAAGCTAACTTCAAATGACCTATGGCCTCGTTAAAGTTCATAGTCAATTGCAACAGTCTCCAACACCTTTGAATTTTAGAGTCAACTACAAAAATTCTCGATTATAGTAGATTTTGGGAAAACCATGTCAAAAATTTCTCAAGCTTAAAGGATTTTTGAATTCTGCAGAACAAGCTCTCGAACACACCAAAGTTCCGAACCAATGACGTTCATTTAAGCTTGACGTGACATGACACTTGACAGTGATGTTTTTCAATTACAACTTTTTGAAAGCCTTTTCTTAAAGATTTTATCTATATGTTTCAAATATTTTTGCATAAAAAGTTTTGTCTTGTCTATCGAGAAGTAAGAGATCAGAGCGATCAACTGAAGATAGCAAGACAAGGAACAAGCGATTGAAGAAGTCAACACAGATCAATTTGTTTTAAAAACTAACAATTTCTTTGTGGATGCATGTCTATAAGATTTCCTCAAGTTTATCATATTTCTCCATTCAACGAATATAAAGAACTCAAAATGGCGAGGAGCTCCCCGAAATCGACAATTTTTCTGTGGATGCAGGAAAGTCATTGAGGTTTACTTTAGAAGAAAAAGAAAGAGTTTGGAATACGAGTGATACGTTCAAATTACACCTCCCTACAGAAGTATAAGCGAACGTTATCAAGTAAAGAACCAAACTTGTAGGTTGGGGTCGATCCCACGAGGAAAATGGTTTAGACTTTACTTTAACTAACACTTATATTCAATTAGTCAAATTATTTCCAGAAACAGGTAATTAAAGGGGGTTTGTTTGTGTAAAATGAATAGTAAGAATTTAATAAGTAATTAGTAATAAAAACTCAATTTTTGGTTGTTATCAAAGATAAGAGAAATAGCTAGTGTATACGTGTTCCCCACAAGCTCATAACACAATAATCCTAGTAACATCAATCCTTTCCTAGTGTATTACATGCAACGTGATAAGTTAGGTATCTCTAAATCCTTGGTCTAGCATTTAGAGAATTTCACCCCGCACCTTGGTCCGGCTACGTGTGTATAATTTACTAACCCTTACCTTTACCTCATATTAGACATCATAATCGATGTTTGGCTTAGTTATTACTTCGCACCAATCGACACTAGCCTATTAGATAGTATCACACTAAATCTATGTTGATAATTCTTTTCTTGTTGATTACCTCCTTGGTCCGGCAAGTAGCAACAAGGCGAGTTCTAACGCGTGCACTCGTTAAAAAGACTTCTAAACGAAAGAATTATCAATGCATGCAAAACAGTATTCAAGAATTACTTATTTACTATTCATACTTTGTTAATCGCTCATGGTTCTCACAACCCTAGTTGTGGATTTAGTTACCCATATTAGCAAGAACACAATTCATAGTTTTAGATGAAGGAATCATGAACTTACGTAAAGAGAATAATAAACCCAGAAATTTAACTTGAATTGCAAAGCCAAGATCTTCAAAACGAACTTAGGAAATCAATAACTGCTAGAGTTGCAAATTAATCTCCAAAGTCACAAAGTAAACTAGAATAATAATGTCTAACCCCCAAAAACAAGGTTTACATGCCCTATTTATAGAAAACAAATCCTAAATTAAAAGGGAAAGAAATTAAGGAAAGTTTGTTCAGGCACGCGTCTTCATTCCACGAGACTGACTTACGAACCGTCGATTGATCTACGGTCCGTAAGTCCCTTCTGTCAGCCAGGACTTAGAAAATATTTTAGCTTCCAAAAATCAGCTTCTCTGAAGCAAACGACGGACTTGCAGCACGGACCGTAGATCGATCTACGGTCCGTCAATCCCTTTCGTAGCTCTGCACTTAGAATATTCAAAAATCAGGTACTGGAACCCTCACAGTCTCATTTTACGGATCGATCAGTACGGTCCGTAGATCAATCTACGGACCGTCAATGGCCACCGTGGTTCCACACTTGGTTAGATTTCCCTGATTTGTCATCCATACCTTGCATGCTGATCTACGATCATCACCTACGGACCATCAATAGACCTATGGTCCGTAGATCACCTCCGTGAATGCCCTTTTTCTGCATTTTTCTCAGTTGTCTCTATATTTCTGCGTCTGA
Source organism: Solanum stenotomum (assembly GCF_019186545.1). NCBI lineage: Eukaryota > Viridiplantae > Streptophyta > Magnoliopsida > Solanales > Solanaceae > Solanum > Solanum stenotomum. Next base: position 15,298,273 of record NC_064293.1, read on the forward strand.
ACATCTTTCCTGCAAAATACAATAAAAATACATAAAAACTAATACAAAAAGGCCCTGTACACACACAACTTGTAAGTGAAATGTATTAGAAATATCGTAAACTCACGGTATATCAACACCCTTAACCTAAATTCGTTGTTTGTCCTCAAGCGACGCACTACGACTCTAAACGACACTTGTATAGAAATAAGCATTTCAAGCCCAAGCAATCACATGGCTCTCTACGCCCCTTACTTTTCAGATGCAACTCCGTTATTTTAGACTCGACAAGCTAATCCATGCAGATCAGACCATGACACAGATCAACCAACTGACACACAACAAACACTTTCTCACTGTCACCAAGGTACCAACTTTTTGACAATGTAACTAGTGCCCTTACTTCAAATGAAATCCCCTTTTCACAAAAATTGAATGTCATTCATGGTACAAGGATTTATTCAACACTCACGCTCAGAAGTAATTTCAAATACAGTTAGTGCTTACTGCTATAAGCTTACCCTTATTTTCACTGCTTAGACTCTCCAAACTAGACTCTAGGATCACTATAGGACTTTATTGGCTTGTAACATAGGCTCAGAGTCAGGTGTGGTACATTTGGGTACTGCTTAGTGACTTTCTGCCCTCCTTGACATTACATTAGGCTTTTAAGCTCTTTTTGCCCTACTTTTGTCATACTATCGCTTTACCTTCTTTCCCTTAATTTTATTCAACCACGAATGTGACTTTAGACTTTGTAGCTCATTTTACTTTTATTTTATTTTTCTTTTAGCTTTCAACAAGTCACATCCTTTCCTCACGTTTTCTTTTTTTTTTTTTCACATCACTCTTTTCATACCCAATTTTCTTTCAGTTTCCTCTTTCATAGCCACCCTCAACTTATGGATTTTCCGTTAGTTGAGGTGAACAATACCCGATGTCGGGTCAGGGCCAAGATTGACGTTACTTTTTACATTAGCCACCCTCAACTTAGGCTTTAGGCCTAAGTCGAAGCGCACATGTCCAAGGAGGGACCGGGGCCAACATAGTAGATTATGGGAAGGTGAGTTCGGGATTTAGAAAGAAATGATTTACTTTTAGGCTCAAAATTGGATCAAAGGGAGCAGTTATTTCATTTGGTTGGATCCTTCTTTTAGGCAATTTGTGGACTTTTCAGAATAGTGGCCTATGATCACTTCCTAACCTCTAGATTGAATTGTCTTAGCAGGGCTAACCGGGCAAGTTCTTGTTTTGCACAAAAACTATTTGAACACTTAACGATTCTCAACCACTCTTGGCACATAGTTTCGTTATCAGATTATCAGATTGCCCAGTTCAAGTTTCAGCTCAAGTCATGCCATCGAGTTGATTCGGTATTATGTCATACTAAGAGCCAACACATTCAACTAATCGTAGCCTATAACTTCTAGCACATATCCCAAAATCTGACGGGTATCATTTTTTCATAAGCCATCATGCATCTTTCTGTATCATGCTTTTACACATACAATCCTAAGACATGCCGGTTCAACAACTTGGGGGAAAAGAACACAGGCAAGAAAACCCCAAGAGAGGATTCATGAGGTGAGTTATTCAGACTTCACCCTATCACTCACAATTCATTTACCCCACCCCCAACAAAATTAGATGCAGTTGTCCCCAATGTATACAAAAACATTAAAAGAAAATGGATTGGGTTAGACAACCAGCAGGGGGGTCCGGTTTCCCGGAACTCGCTGGAACAACAGTGGGGGCACCCTCAGTAGTGCCCACATTAGCAAGCATAGAACCCTCAGTAGTGCTCTCTATCAATCTTTCCGCACCATCAGTGGTGCTCACAACGTCCCCCAAAATAGGCTGGACCGCTACAACTGGGGCAGAGCTCGATGCCCCTGCAACTCTCTCACGCACTCTCTACTGGCGCAGCTCTTCGTCTACAATCGAGGCCCTCCTTGCTTCCTTCTCTTACCTACACTGTCTCTTGAGAGCTTTCTTCTCCTCAGTGCGATGAGACCGGTGCCGCTTGCCTTTGGCATATGTAGGGGCAAGCTCCTCTTCGACGGTCCCACTGAATAGAGCATCTAGCACTGTATCATCAACCAGTGCAGGAGATGCAACCTGAGGCTCAACTGAAGGTGCGACAAGGATGACATCAACGTCAGTCCGGAGGCTGGCTAAGTCAGCCTACAAAGCAGAGAGATCTATGGCCGGGGCTGATCGCTTGAGGAGTCGTAGTTCAAAGGCATCAAGGCACTTATTAACGGCTGGACCTTCTGGTCCATCATCCCCTCCATCCTACGCTCCATTCTAGCCTCGAACTCGGCTATCAATTTTTGCATCCACGGCTGGATGTGATGCAGCAGGGTGGCTATCTGAGCTTCTAACTTCTGTACTCTGGCCAATGGGACAACAATAGCTCCTAACTGCGGTGTAGACCGGGAAGAGCTAGGAGCCGTACTAGCTTCCTGAGATGAGGAGCCCGGGACAGTGTTCGTGTGATCGGGGATGCTGAGGTCATCGCCCTGTGCCTGCCCCACTGTGTCTGCAAGATTGGCACCCAAAAGAGGTACCTCAACCTGAGGCTCTCTACGAGGTGCTGCCACATTTGCCTCATCTCGAATAAGGCCGATGTCCAATGCCTCTGTAGGGTGGACTAACTTGTCACAATGCCAGATCGACACTCCAGAGTCCCTGCACAAATGAAAAATTAGACAGGGGAAAGGGTAAGTAGTGGAGGTCCTGAATGTCCTTTCGTGAATCTCTGCCAGCAACATGCGGGCAAAGTCAATCTCAACTCCTACTACCAATGCCGCAACCATGACCGCTCTGTCCCACGTGACTTGATTGTCAGCTTTTGTCGGCGACACTCTGTTACGCACCAGCAGCCAGAAGAACTTGGCCACAAAATTTAATGTGGTCTTCTGGATGCCCAATTGTGGAGCGGCGACCCATTTCACACGCTCACCATCTGCAGCAATGTACCTGGCCAACCATAGTAGAATAACCTCTCGCTGCTCAACATTCTTTTGGAAAGCGCCACTCCGCACGATGTCCCATCTGTAGTCAAACTCAGCTGTGTTGAGAGACCAAGAGTGACCCGTGGTAGGACCATAGAGAAAGCGTTTGATCGTGGTAGGTGATATGTCCACCGGACACTCTCAAACCAAAATGGAAGTGAGCGGATCCTGAGCTAGGGGCTTTGACCGCTTGGAAATGGAACCCCGGAGAGTGGCATCATAGGAAGCATAGAACTCCCGCACAATCTCCTCCCTATACGTCCCTGGGTCTCGAGCCATCCAATCACACTTTTGAAGGTTGAACAACCGATGAATGTCTAGAACAGTATGCAAGCTTCTCGTGAGGACTCTGCGCTCCTCTGTAATTAGTCGGGCCATCATCTGTTTGTCGTTGACCATCTTAGCATCCCGATAAATTTGCCATTAGCCCTCTACACACCACCTATTTAGCTCGCCGACTACAGGAGTGTGGTCTTTATTCCGTGGTGTAGGTATGGACTCCTTGCTAGTTGCCTCATCAGATGAGGTTGCTTGGTCATTCTCTCCAGACACTGTGGATGCTTTGGCATTGGACCTTGCAGCATGGGCAGACTCGAATCGTGAAGAGTGGGGAGACTCGGAGCCTGAAGCATGGGCAGACTCAGACCCAGACATAGACCCCTATGAGCTGGAAGCAGCCCCAGTTGGTGACCCGATCAGTGTGTGCTCCTCATCAGACTGGGAGACAGTGACTACGTCGGGAAGCACCTTCCGGGGGGTGCCTCTGGTGCCTCGAGGTGCAGTGCGAGAAGTCCTAGTGTTGAGAGGCACATATGCTGGATCTGTGTCGGTGTCTGTGTCCTCATCAATTAACCGGAAACTAGGGGCAACATATTTTGACTTGCCACTTTTGGAGTAGGTGATCAGCTTCTTGGGTGCCATTGTACCTGCGGGAGCGATATTAGTGCCCAAGACTAACCAAAACTATACTAAGAAAAAGTGGAAAAACTATAAACGAACAGTAACAAAGTCCCAAAAGAAATTGCAGACACAGGCTACAGTAGTCATCCACTGAGGGTACCTATGGTTCGTAGTCTGATCTACGGTCCGTGGAACTCTTTTGTAGATCAGGGGACCAACAATATAAGTCGCAGATGAAAACCACGGATGTGCAGTACGGTCCGTACTACGGACCGTAGTCCACATCTGTGGTTTCGCACTTGGTAATATTTTTGTGTGCATCCAATGACGTACCTCATCTACGGTCCGTAGATGGATCTACGTTCCGTAGACGGGGTATTGTGGATGCCATATGTGCCAGATTTCAGCCATATTTTTTTTTGATCAATTATATTTGGCCTTATGTTTCAACATTAACGAAGCCTCATCATGCATTTCAACATTCAATTATGCTAGTTCTTCATTCTTAAGATTCCGACTGATCATTTTACCAAACAATTTAGGCAAGTTTTGGAACCCTAAGTCGAAACTTATATATAGACTTACAATCACATACAATTACGTTACACAATCACTATCTATCGTTCCATGGGCATCGTAATTTTCAAGTTTATCATGCAATTTCATCTACAATTACCCAAGGTCAAGATCCAACTCTCAACTTTAGATATACAATCTATGAATCAAAATTCAAAGTGAGGGGAAAGTCTATTACCTTACAAGCAACGAGGAGTAGGGTGATTACGTGATGACACGACGCTTAGCAAGACCAAGGAATCACCTCTTCGCTACTAACCAAACACCGGACCCTTCTTGTGGGATATGGAATGGGTTGTAATTGAAATGGAAGGGAATTTGAGAATTTATGGAAGGAGTGATAGTATGGGGGAGTTATGGAGTGATTTAGGGAGTTAATGGGATGGGGGAAACGGTTTAAAACATGAGGGTTTTTAAATAGGGGGGTTCGAGTCAGATAGCCTTAGGGTTTGGACTCATGAGACCCCATCTACGATCCGTGAGTCGATCTACGGTCCGTAGATCACTATTGCACTTTAAAAAATTTAGATGCTTACTTGGGATCTATGGACACCATTTACGATCCGTTGATGAATCGACGGACTGTCGATGGGGTCCGTAGACCTCTGCACCGGACCATTTTGCTGTAGATTTTTCGTGGTGTACCTGCAAATGTAGCAACCAATAGGCTATTATTATTTTTTTACATTTTCTGGACACTTTTTAGACACGGACCCTATACTAATTCTAGCCAACACTAAGAACTAAAACACTGAAACACCTACCTAAATTGATACAAAGACGTAAGTAATCAGAGAAAGCTAAACTACTAAATGGAAAATAGAACCCTATCGTTGGCTAGATTGTACATCTTGGGTTGCCTCCCAAGCAGCGCTTGATTTAACGTCGCGGCACGACGCAGGTGTCTTGATTACTCAGACTTCATAAAAATTGTAGGCCTCAATCACTTCTTGCACATTTTCAGCATTTCCCAGATAGATCTTGATCCTTTGCCCGTTCACCACGAACCTTGTTCCATCCCTATTTTCAAGCTCAACTGCTCCATGTGAGAGCACTTTTGTGAGCAAAAATGGTCTGGTCCACTTGGACTTGAGTTTGCCTGGAAACAGGCGCAACCTAGAGTTTAATAGCAGCACAAGATCACCAACCACAAATTCTCGCTTTTCAATTCTTTGATCATGATACCTCTTCATCTTCTCTTTGTACAAGGCTGAACTTTCATAAGCTTTTAGCTGAAACTCATCAAGCATATTCAAGTCATTCATCCTTTGGTTAGATGCGGCGCCCCAATCCAAATTTAGCTTCTTTATTTCCCACATAGCCTTATGCTCTAGCTCTACTGGTAAATGACAAGACTTCCTATATACAAGTTGGTAAGGAGACATACCTATGGGGGTCTTGTATGTAGTGCGATATGCCCATAGAGCATCATTAAGTTTACTTGACCAATCCGTTCTATTAGCATTCACAGTCTTTGCCAATATATGTTTGATCTCTCTATTGGATACTTCAACTTGACCGCTAGTCTGTGGATGGTAAGGAGTGGCTACATTGTGATTTCTCAAGTAGTACCTTGAACAACTTATTACAAAAGTGAGAACCTCCATCGCTAATAATGGCCCTCGGTGTACCAAATCTGGAGAAGATATTCTTTTTCAAGAATGTGGTGACACTTTTACCTTCATTGTTGGTGAGTGCAACTGCTTCCACCCACTTCGATACATAATCAACCGCAACAAGAATATACTTAATCCCATATGAACTCACAAATGGACCCATAAAATCAATGCCCCATACATCAAACAACTCTATCACCAATATAGGATTCATTGGGAACTCTTGCCTCTTTGAAATCCCTCTTTCTCTTTGGCAACGATCACAAGACTTGACGAAGTCATGAGCATCTTGGTGAATGGTAGGCCAGTAGTACCCACATTGCAAAATCTTATGTGTAGTCTGAATACCACTATGATGCCCACCAACAGGTGATGAATAGCATGCTTCAAGTACACTCAACATCTCAACCTCGGGCACACATCGACGAATAATCCCATCAGCACAACTACGATATAAGTAAGGTTCATCCCAAAAGAATCTCTTCACATCATGCATAAACTTTTTCCTTTGGTGAAAAGACAAATCGGGGGGCACAATATCGCTTGCCAAATAATTAGCAAAGTCTGCGAACCAAGGAATCAAATCATGAGAAGCAACCAATACCTGTTCATCTGGAAAAGTATCATTAATTTCAGCCTTATTTCCAAGCTTTAACATAGCCTCTTCCTCTAATCTGGACAAGTGATCGGCAACTTGATTTTCGGTCCCCTTTCTATCTTTTACTAAAAAATCAAACTCTTGCAGCAACAATACCCATCTAATCAATCTCGGTTTTGCATCCTTTTTCGCCATCAAGTACCTCAATGCAGAATGGTCAGTATGCACTATGACCTTAGTACCAAGCAAGTAGGATCAAAATTCTCGAATGTGAAAACCACCGCAAGAAGTTCTTGTTCGGTCACAGTATAGTTCTTCTGTGCCATATTTAGAGCTTTGCTAACATAGTAAATAGGGTGAAGAATTATCTCTCGCCTTTGTCCCAATACTACACCAAGCGCCAATCCACTCGCATCGCACATTACCGCAAATGGTTGTCCCCAATCCGGTGAAATAATGATTGGTGCTGTGACCAACTTCTTCTTCAACTCTGCAAATGCTCTAAGACAATCATCATCCAAATAGAATTTACACTCCTTCTCAAGCAGTTTGCATAGCGGATGTGCAATTTTGGAAAAATCTTTGATGAACCTCCTATAAAAACCTGCATGCCCAAGAAAACTTCTAACAGCTTTTACAGAGATGGATGGTGGAAGCTTTTCTATTACCTCAACTTTAGCTCTATCAACCTCAATACCTTTCTCTGAAATTCGATGACCCAACACTATACCTTCTTTCACCATGAAATGATACTTCTCCCAATTCAGCACTAAATTGCAATCTTCACATCTTTTAAGCACCTCGGCCAGATGATCTAGACAACGATCAAAAGAATCACCTACAACTGAAAAATCATCCATGAACACTTCAATAGTGTCCTCCACCATACATCATACACCGCTGGAAGGTTGCTGGAGCATTGCACAACCCGAATGACATCCGTTTGAAAGCAAAAGTCCCATATGGGCAACTGAAGGTGGTCTTCTCTTGGTCTTCTGGAGCTATAGAAATTTGATTGTAGCCCGAATACCCATCAAGAAAACAATACCAACTCTTTCCTGCAAGTCTATCCAACATCTTGTCCATGAATGGCATGGGAAAGTGGTCCTTTTCAGACCATGCATTCAACTTCCGATAATCCATATAAACTCTCCATCCAGTAACGGGCCTCATTGGAACAAGCTCATTTATTTCATTTGGAACCACAGTCATACCTCCCTTTTTAGGCACACACTACACAGGACATACCCAACTACTATCTGCAATGGGATAAATAACTCCTGCATCCAGCCACTTGATGATCTCCTTTTTAACTACCTCTTGCATAGGTTGATTTAATCGTCTCTGGTGCACAATACTGGGCTTATGATCTGGCATGAGTTGGATTTTGTGAGAACAAATACCAGGGGGAATCCCAATAATATCTACTATAGTCCACCCAATGGCTCGCTTGAACCTCTTTAACACTGCCACCAAGCACTCTACTTGCCTTGCATTCAAATCTGCTGCAATGATGACCGACAAAGTATTCTCTTCGCCCAAGTATACATACCTCAAGTGTGGTGGTAGAGCCTTAAGCCCCAATTTTGGTGCCTCCACAATAGATGGTTTTGTGGGTGGGGACTCGCGATTCTTCATGTCTAACTCATACTTCTTTGGTTTGGACCGGTATTCACACTTGTCGAGTGCGGCTACCAACTCATCATACTCTTCAATACTATCACTGTCGAAATTCATCATAACTGCTGCTAGTGCCTCAATACCTAGTCGCTCTTCAATTTGCACTTCTGACCCACTCTCCACTCTATAAGATATAGCAGATACTGTTTGGAGCTCACCATTCTGCTTCATGGACCTACATATATTGAAAGTTGCTTCTTCATTATTCAGTCTGAACTTCATCTGCCCCTTTTCCATATCAACCAATGCACGCCCTATGGCAAGAAATGGTCTCCCAACGATGATGGGAACCTCAAAATCAACCTCACAGTCAAGAATCACAAAATCCGCCGGAAAGTTGAAAGACTCTACTTTCACTAGCACGTCATGGAGTACACTAATGGGCCTCTTCACAGTTCGATCGGCCATTAATAACCGCATTGCAGTGGGCTTTGGGTCCCCTAGACCCAACTTCTTGTAAATAGACAAGGGCATCAGGTTGATGCTAGCACCCAGATCACACAATGCCTTAGCAAAGTGTAACAACCCTATAGTACATGGGATCGTGAAAGCACCAGGGTCTTTCTTCTTATGAACCAGAGATCTTGTAGCAATAGCGCTATAATGCTGCAATCTATCATCATCTTTAAAACTCACAGACCTTTTTTTTGTCACCATATCTTTCATAAACTTGGCATACCAAGGCATTTGCTCCAAGGCTTTTATCAAAGGGATATTGACAGAAAGCTGCTTCAACATAGTAATAAACCTGCGATATTTACCTTCTTCAGTCTTCTTCACTAACCTCTGTGGGAAAGGTGGTGGAGGTCTAGGTATGGGGACCACTTTCTGAGATATCTCTGCTTCTTGCTTTGTTGCAATTTCAGACTCTTCTCTAACTTCCACCACGTCATCTTCTTTTCTAATCTCAGTATCCACCACAGACGGCATAGGTGGATCTATGGTTTGCTTACCCCTCGAGTAGTAATTGCCATACAATGACCATCATTTTTAGGATTCTGGATGGTGTTGCTAGGAAGAGTGCCAGGTTGACGCGGGTTCACTGTAGTAGACAACTGAGTCATCTGCTACTCTAGATGCTTTATTGACACTGCATGGGCATCAACCTTTTGACCAATGCCAGACAAGTCATTTCTCATCTCCTTCACATTCTCATCAGTTGCATCAAACCTTCTCATCATTTTCTGCATCATATCTTCAATACGCGCCATATTACCTCCAGCTTCCCTAGCACCAGATTCCCGATTTTGAGGGGGAACATAGGGTCCAACCCGATCATTTCTGTTGCCATACTTGTTCCTGTTGTAGTTGTTGTCGCGATTGAAGTTCCCATCCCGGGCATAGTGACCCTCTCGGTTGTAATTTTCATAATTTCTACCTTGGTTCCCTTGACCTTGGCGCCAATTTTCCGTGTTGGATCCTTGGGTATTTGGTCGAAAACCCCCCGTCTGATCATTCACAGCATAAGTATCCTCTTCATAGTAACACTCCTCAACTGGTGGTGGAGTTCTAGTTAAGTAGTTCACAACATTTACCTTTTCTGCCCCTCCGCTCACATGCTTCAATACCATTCCCAACTCTGTTCTCATCTGAGCCATCTCCTTACGAATATCATCTGCAGAGTTGACGGTTGTATTATGAACGGCAAATGTGTTTCTCCCAGTATCTGACCTCCTAGTTCTCAATGCTTTGTTGTTGCGAGAGATCCTCTCCAATTTTTCAGCAGTCTGTGCATATGTACAATCACCATATGAACCTCCAGCAATAGTGTCAAGAACT